>NC_137830.1:11003138-11178138 GCF_963921795.1 Nannobrachium achirus
ACCAGAGAGTCTATTAGATTGTCACATTCTCTCATGGCTTTCCTGCCGTCTGGGCCTGCTGAGCTTACATTCCTGGAAAACAACACCGTCAAAAAACACTAGAAATTATTTTGTTTACATATGATCTCATGAAACTCTTAAGACCAGGCTGGAAAGTTTTAACCGATTTAACCAATATTTTATGCGCTAACTATTACAATATAGCAGATCTACAAGCTCACAGCCCGGCACCGAGTGCCTCGATGACCTTGCAGGCGTCTTGCCGTGCTGCAAGCTTGTAGATCTGCTATTTTTGAAATATTGTGAAAATTCTTTGAATATTTATTATTTTTAAAGCGAACATTTTGAACTAAATTGCTTCTGGGGGGGTCCCTGGAACAACATATTTTGAGATGGGGGTCCGCGGTCAATATATAATCCCGGGGGTCCTTGACATGAAAAAAGAAGAACCACTGATGATAGGATTTAGAAGACATATAGAATCGGGTCAAATATATTCAAATACTTGCACAAATGTTCACGCTTTGAGCTTGTAGATCTGCTATTCTTTTAATAAAGCATAAAATAATGGTTAAATTAACAATGCATAATAATGCGTTCTTAATGGGTTAAATCATTGTCAGACAGTAAACCTGACATCCTAACATTACAAGCCAACATGGATTACCCCCCTTAATGATTTACTATTATTAACAATCATGAAACCAATTAACAATGTGTGGTAGTTAGAACAAGCACTCCTATATAATGTATATGATGATTGTAATCACAGGGCAGACTTAAAAGAGTCTGCAGGCGAACATAAAGTAGCTAATAATTATAGCTATAGTGCTTTTACCCACTAACAACATGGCACACGCTACAACTGAATTACACAAATCGCAGGCTGATAAACAATGCGTTTTCATGAATTACTGTGACAGTTTTCGTGTGATGACAGTTGCATTGTAACACAGGGGATGCCTAAAGGGGAACACACACCGGCTGCGGACGGCGCGCAGACATTTTTCACTGCGCGGCAACACCTGGAAAATAGAACAGAGGCGTATCGGAGAGGCAGGCGAGGCATGAACGTGCGCCTGCGTGCGTCAGACGCCGTCAGTGTGGACATGTTGATTGCAAAAAAATGGGGGTGACTGTTTTGACGCGGTCCGTCCAAAGCCGGTGAGTGCTCCCCTTAACGCGTCTGGGAACGTGATAACGATTTGAAGGCACGTTACAGTTAGTACACATATCATGCAATATGATGCTATTGTTCTAAACATCATGTACATACAGTACATATGCTGCTACATATTGTCTCTAATGGGTGGAAAGATTCTGTATGCTGTTGCTGATCATATATTATGTGTTATCTCTTTGATTGTTTGACCCATTTCCAGTCGGCGTTTTTCCTCCTCGCTCCTCGTCTATCTATCTGAATCTTGTTTTCAGCCCACTTCTACTTCCCCTGTAAACTGTGTCGTGACAATGGAGTCCATTCTGATTCTGAGCCGATAGAGAGATACGATACCATACCATGATATGCAGGTTAGGGTTACATGTGTGGAATGTGGGAGGGAGAGCAGAAAGATAAGACGATAAACTGGGAGAAGAAAAAAGAAAGTGAGACGAGAGACAGTAAATGGTAAATGGTGCATTATTGTATATCGCCTTTATCCAAGACGCTATTAGTCACGGGATATCTTCAGAAATAGTGTCAAATCCTGGAATAAATTCCTTAGCAAAAACTGTCTTCACCAATGTGTTTGTAAAGGTGTCTAGTAACACATCTCACAAAGACTGAAATTCAGTTTCCCTAGGAGAATCCTTGACAGCCGATGAAAGTTGGGGTTCCATTAACTATACAGGATAAAACACACCAAAATAAATATGCTTTAAGTAGCATGTGAGGGGTCAAACTAGGATTTTTTCATGATTCTGAATCCATTGCAAGCATTTGTTTTGCACAAAAAACATTCCTTGGGCTAAAAACGGCCCCAGAAAACTATGGTTTAGTGATGAGTCATATTTATTTTGTATCCAGTATAGTTAAGTTAATGGGACTCCAACTTTCATCAGCTGTCAAGGATACTCCTAGGGAAACAGTCTTTGTGAGATGTGTTACTAGACACCTTTACAAACACATTGGTGAAGACAGTTTTTGGTAAGGAATTTATTCTGTGACTTTTTAATATGACCCCTGACTATATACAGAGATTGCGCATTACTAGGGGTGTAACGATACATTTTAATAGCGATTCGATACATATCACGATAAATGCAGGTTGACAATACAATACATGGACGATATTGGTTAATTCATGGCTAAACGATACGATTTGATTCAATGATTTAAAATCGATATAGTAACTATTTAGCAAAGAAATTAAATCTATGTGAAAAGTGGATAGTGCAGGTTTTTAAGGGAAACATGTATTATTATGGATATAAATAAGTAAACACACTGATTATCTGGCAAATACATGGACATTGTATTTGAACACATTTGGACAAACCTGCACCTTGACATGAACCCAGAGATTAAGTGTACCTATATGGAAAGGAAAAGTAATTAAACCCCTCCTTTACATTTTTTCTTCTTAAAAATGCTAAATACAATGCACAAGTAGGTAGTATCGATACAATCGATTATTTGCACTACCGATTCGATACGATACAAAATCAAACGATATGATTCGATTTTAGCTGTTTTCATTTCGATATACTATTTTTTAATAAAAAACTATATTTCGATGCAGTTACACCCTTATGCATTACATTCACCCATTCACAAACACATTCATACACCGATGGTGGAGGAAACCATGCAAGGCACCAACCTGCTTATCAGGAGCAACTAGGGGTTCAGAGTCTTGCTCAAGGACTCTTCCACACTAACTCAGGGGGAGCCCGGGTTCAAACTGCATGGGAACCCTTCGGGAACCCTCTGTGTTCTAATGACGGTTTCTCTACCCCTGAGCCAATGCCGCCCCAGTGATACAGTGACGGAGTAGAAGGAGAGAAAGCGACAGAAAAAGAAGACAGAGACAAAGAGAACGCGGTAACACAGATTAATTATTTAGTCTTTCACTGTTTTCAGTTGGTCGTATGGTTGCTAGGAGGCCGATCCTTCTGCAAACAAACAAAATGGCCTCATCGGGGGTCAACAAGGTGATGAAACACCGTCTCAAACCATAATGACAAAATGACTGCCTTCCTGAATCCTGACAAGGACAGCTTCTTCAGTGGTGGGAAAAAAAGCACTCAAAAGTATCAATATAAATACTCTGTTACAAGTGAAAGTCCGGATAAATGTACTTCAGTAAAAGTACAAAAGTATTGGCATAGAAATGTACTCAAAGTACCCAAAGTAGAAAGTAGCCTACTCTTTATGCAGAATGTCCCATTTCATGTTTTCACATTTATTTTTGAAAATAGCAGATCTACAAGCTCACAATGTGTCGCGATGCAACACATTGTGAGCTTGTAGATCAGCTATTTTCAAATGGCCAAAATGTATATAGGGCTGAAGTTGTTAATGTCTTGTAATGGTAGTACTAGTAACTACATTTTCAAATAATTGTAGTGGAGTAAAAGTGCAATATTTGAATCCGAGATGTAGTGGAGTAGACGTAAAAGTATTGTAAATTGGAAATACTCAAGTAAAGTACAAATAGCTCACAATTTTACTTCACTTCCAGTCGAATAGGCTTGTGTCGTGTGTCTTGCCAAAGATTAATACCAAAAATGCGATCCACTTTTGTCAGGGTACAAGACATCTTTTCTCCGTTTCATGACTCAAATAATTTCAGATTTTATAGGAGAAAAACAGACTTGAAGTGTAGCTTTCCCTTCCTCTGCAAATTAGAATCATTTTCACCTCATTCATACTTGGAGAACATCCTTTTCGGTACGGAAAGCCCTTTGCATGAATTCCACGGTAATATGGAAATGATGGGACATTAGGTGATTATTTCCGGCTGGGTTTATTATCAAACTGTTCACAGAGACCTGTAATCTAAGTCACAGCATCAGCCGGATCTGACAGACTACACAGGACCTCCTAATCGTGTTTATTTGCATTCCAGAAGCCTGACAAACTGTAGGACCGCTATTAAGGGTTTCTGTATCTCCTAAATGGTAGATTATGCACTGCAACAGGATTCTGACAGGGCCGTTTTAAAACCAACACAATGGTGGGAGATTGTTCCCTCCAGTCTAACGCAGTCTGTCTACATGGAGAACTATAATTAACCGGGAGAAAATGACTACCTCGGCGGCCCACGCTGTTCTGGATTTTAATAGCTCAATTCTTTGTTCGCAGCCGTGCCATGCTATGAAATAACTTCCTTGTAATGGAAAGTGTCTAAACATGGGCTGTAATTTTACTACTACTACGTGTGTTTGCGCACGCGTGCTCACACACACACACACACACACACACACACACACACACACACACACACACACACACACACACACACACACAGACACACACACACACACACACACACACACACACACACACACACACACACACACACACAGACACACACACACACACACACACACACACAGACACACACACACGTACGTATCGCTACTTATAAAAAGGTACACGCATCAGGATTTTGTGAGCACCTAGGACAGTTTTTAAGTTGCTTGATTCAGTATTTAGATATTTTGATATTGATTATATCAGACACGCCCCCTTCCTATACACACCCATTGTAACTTTAAACTCCATTTTAACCATGATAGATTCATCAAAAACGTTATAGAAATAATGTATCTATAAATGCGAGAAGTCTCTGCGTGTCTGTAATCCGCGTATCTCGAGAACCGTTCGTCCCACCGGCTTCAGATTCGGCACGCGCGTTCCCCGCCGCGGCACGGAGTGCAGTGCCGGGCCTCGCCCCGACCCGACGCGCGGTTTTCCCTAACCGGCGCGAAACGTTCGGAATCTCCTTATGCGGGGCTGATTGTTGACATCAGGCTGTTCCGGAGGAAATCGGCGCAAGCGCTGACTCATTGTGACATCACATCATAAAAGGCTCTGACATCACGTACGCCACATGAGTCAACAAAAAATGCCATGGTTACGTATTCTGATGTTCCTATATGGGCATAAAAGGACACAGGCAAACGGCTCATATGACAACAGGTATAATGGGGTTTGCATTAAAGGGTGGGGCATTCATTCCCTATTTCAAATTCGGCACGCGCGTTCCCCGCCACAGCAGGTAGTGCATGAACCAGCACGAAAGGTTCGGATTCTGATGTCTGGCATCAGGGTTTTCCGGAACCGGCACTGTGTCTGCATAGATCTCCATATATGGGCATAAAATGGATGCAGACAGACAGATACGGATGTCTCCATATATGGGCATAAATGGACACAGGCAAACAGATGGTCAAAGATCTCCATATATGGGCATAAAATGGACGCAAAAAGACAGATACAGATATCTCCATATATGGGCATAAATGGACACAGGCAAACAGATGGTCAAAACGGGTCCTATGACAACAGGTATAATGGGGTTTGCATTAAAGGGGGAACCAGCACTGTGTCTGCAACACAGTCGGAGGCACAGACAGATACAGAGATCTCCATGATGGGCATAAAGGGACAGACAAACAGATACAGAGATCTCCATATATGGCCATAAAATGGACGCAGACTGACAGATAACTCCATAATGGGGTTTGCATTAAAGGGCGGGGCATTCATCCCCTATTTACATTGTTCCCGAGTTGGCCAGGGCGTCGACTAGACGCTCGGCCGCCCTTAGTAATAATAAAAAAGGGACCTACAAAATTGTGTCTGCATGTGACCCACAAATGGGTCCCGACTCCCGACCCGTATTTGGGAACCAGAGCCCTAGACATCCCATGTCCTTGTCATTGTCACTGTCCCCATACATCACATGTCCTTGTCATTGTCACTGTCCCCATACATCACATGTCCATGTCATTGTCACTGTCCCCATACCCCATACATCTCATGTCATTGTCACTGTCCCCATACCCCAGACATCCTACTATGTCATTGCCATTGTCACTGTCCCCATAGTCGTCCCATGTCACTGACAAAGTGTCTCTCCGTACCTCAGACAGCCAGTGGTGTTGTGGAAGACGTCGGGGTCGGCCAGCAGGTCGTCTTTAGGGTTCTCTCCCTCAGAGATGCCGGAGCAGGGAACCAGGACGGAGGTGGTGAGGACGGGTAGAGCCTGTCTGCACAGCAGCTCCTTCAGGAGGTCATGAGAGGACAGGTTCCACAACACACCTGAGAGAACGGAGAGCAGAGAGATTTAATGTGACAATACATTCCCACCTTGCATTGTCATCTTTCCTTTTTATGGCCTACAGCAGGGGTCTTCAACGTTTTCAGACCAAGGACCCCTTAGTTGAGAGAGAGATGAAGCAGGGACCCCCACAACCTTTTCATAGATTCCATATAGCAGGGGTTCCCAAACTCTTTTGGCTTGGGGCACTCCTATAAATATTTTTTTCATCCGATGCACCCCTACATTATTATATCCCTAATTTTCACTCCCAGCACCATATATTTATAGCATATTTTAGTGATTATGTTGCGAGGAAAGCGAGATAATAGCCAATTTGGTTAGAACTGACTGAAAATAACTTCGTACTTCAAGTTTAAAATTATACCAAATATTTTAAATGTCCAAATAAATTTCAAATATTATCAAATTATCTTGCGGCACCCCTGGACTGCCGTCGCGGCACCCCAGGGTGCCCCGTCACCCACTTTGAAAACCCCTGCCATATAGTTTAATCGTTTGACAGCACAATCATCTGTGTATTTTGGATTCATGTCAATTTGTGTTTTCAGATATTTAACCACTTGAACCGTCAATACTTAATAAACTTGACCTTCCACTCTGTACTTGGTCTGCTCTTTTCCGCTTTACACCAAACCTCTTGCCGAAAATAGCCAATCTACAAGCTCACAACGCCTCGCACTACTACTGTTCCACACTACTTCTTGTTTGTGACAAAGAAAAAACACTATCCTCGCCGCCCTCCCGCCCTAAGATCTGTATCATTTCCTAGTTTAAATGTAAACAAGTACACCATACCAGTAAGACTCCCTAATCGGGAGATAAGCGACCGTAGGTCACATGTATACACAAAGAGTAGGGAGCAGTGTCCCCAAAAAATGTGGACGGATCCATGTTGATGACATGAGTGTAGACATACTGTGTAGCGATTTGCGTGATTTTAGGGCAAAAATTGGAGGAGCAGTGTCCAAAAATGTGCTTTCAAAAATCGGCCTGAAGGTGGCGCTAGAAGAGGGCCATGTGAGAAATGAGGGGTGGGGTCTCCGCGCCGCCGAGGCGGACGAATAGGTACCGGCCCCGGCTCTCCCGGTCGCTCCTTGCCCAAGTTACGGCATTTTATGTGCGCTGCAGTGGCAGGGGTCCTCCACTTTTGCATCCGTTCTGGAGCACAAGGAGTCGGTGGTCCCCGGGAATTCCCCGTGAGCAGCCCCGTTGGGGTGGTCATTTGGTCATTTTTGCACATTTGGAAATTTTTTACATCTGGGGGTCCCCCAGGGACCTGGGGGTCCCTGGAGCTCCGGGGGTCCTTGGAGGTTTTAGTTTGGCAGGTAAGGAGTGTGTGTGCAAAATCTGGCATGGATCGGGGCAACGGTTGCGGAGATATGAGCAGGGCAAAAGTGTGACGTGTGACGTGTGACGGACTGACGCACGGACACCTGGTGGAGCTTTCTGTAGTAAGTGCGACCTACGGTCGCAATAAATACAACCATATAGTAACACGTTCCAACACAAGACAGGGGGTAATATTCATTATACAGAACTTTGTATCAAACTAGTTTCTAGTAGAGGGTAGGGAGGTCACAACATATCACTCATTCAGGAATTCGTTTCTACGGTTCTGTAATAAAGTTGTTTTAGTGTTTTCCTTTTTCTTTATGAGACAGACTGTTCCATCACAAGGTCATGAGAGAAGAGACTGTAAAAAAAGCCAAGTAAAATGGTACGTCTAAATCATTTTCTTAAAGATTAACTCTGCTTTATTGGACACAATGGACAGTCCAGTGGACAATGCCCGGACAGAGAGGTTAGGGAGAGAATGCAGCACCAGTCAGGCATGTGCACACATAGACATAAATGGTAAATGGTGCATTTATATAGCGCTTTTATCCAAAGCGCTTTACAGAGATTGTGCATTACATTCACCCATTCACACACACATTCATACACCGGTGGCGGAGGAAACCATGCAAGGCACCAACCTGCTCACCGGGAGCAATTAGGGGTTCAGAGTCTTGCCCAAGGACCCTTCGACATTAACTCAGGGGGAGCCCGGATTCGAACTGGGAACCTTTCGGGAACCCTTCGTGCTCTAATAACGGTTTCTCTACCCCTGAGCTATGCCGCCCCGACATCAAAGGGGGCTTGAGCCAATGCCCTTTCACACGTCTGTAAAAACTGCCCTTTCCAGACCATGAATGCAGTTTTTACTATGGTGAAAGAAATGCAAATGCCCTCTTTCCATGCCATACCTGAGGCTGAAGGCAGCATTCAAGAGAATTGCCTTGTCCAAACTCTCCTGAACTTGAATGCAGTATCTTATGTTGAAAGAATTGCCCTCTGTGTAGAAATCCATGCCGTTACGCCACATCTCCAGTATTGACTTGATTATGCTTAGTTCAGTGTGGTATCAAGCACCAAAAATAGCCGACCTCCAAGCTCACAACGTTGTGAGCTTGGAGGTCTGCTATTTTCAATATTCTCTCCAAAAGACCCTTTTAGAAATTTGAACTCCTGCCTCTCTAAAATTCCCTGCACGTCCCTGGCACCAGTGGCAAAGATCCAACCGCCTGGAGAGGTGGTGATCACAGCGCTTACACGGTGTACACATGCAAAACAAGCACGCTAATTTAACCCACAGCTTCATCTTACAAACCCAGCATCGGAAGAAACTGGACACTACAAAACTCTTAGACTCAGTAACACGTATACCAAGGTAAAGAACTTGCTGAGTGCGCGATGCTTACAGGCCAATACAAGCACAGACACAAGACACTGTACCTTAAGGCCGTAAAGATCTTAACTGTATAGAACTCAACCTCTCTCGGTTAGCGCAAGAAAGAACCAAGCCCACTCCCCTGCCAGTTCTGGGCAGTTTTATTGGAGTGGTTGTGTGTGCGTGAGACAGAGAGAGAGAGGGAGAGATACAGAGAGATATAGTAAGTATGAGAGGAAAGAATAAAGAGATGGCAACTGCCACAGTATGGATTCTAGGAACGATCCAGTGTTGATTTCTTCTTCTAAAACTGACGAAGATTTTTTGTCAACCACCTTTTTCCCACTGACTAAAACAGAATAAAAACGAAATAAAATCTAAGCCATGATGACTAAATATAATTAGCAATTTTGTCAACAAATAAAAACTAGAAAATGTTAGGGAGGGACTAGTGGAGAAGAGACCCAGTAGAACTAAAAGACAAGTCATTTCATGCGTTTTTTACTTTTCAGCAACCAAGTGTCAAATCAGGCATTACGACGCCATTAAGTCACCGCCAAAATACATTTTTGTCCACTAAATCAACTTAGATTTAGTCAACCAAAACTAGATTATTCCAAAGACTATGACTAAAACCAAATCAAAATTTGCTGTCAAAATCAACACTAGAATGATGCACCATTTATTCCACTGGCCCCCAAACTGTGGAATAAACTCCCTGTCTCAACTTAGAACTACAGACTCACTCCCACTCCCTAGCTCACCTCTGAAGACTCACCTCTTCAGTCTCCACCTAAACCCATAGCACTACTGTAACACTCAATGACCACACATGAAGCTAGACAGCATTTTTTAAGGTTCTAGAAGTGTTTTACTGATTAAGTGTGTGGTCTACCTATGCTGGTATTGTTTTTCTAGATTGATATTCCTATGCATTTGTTATATTGTTGTTAATGTACTGACATATTATCTTGCTTATTATAGTGATGTGTATTACCTGCTTATTGTAAATCGCTTTGGATTAAAAGTGTCTGCTAAATGCCTAAACTGTAAACTGTAGGCAGATTTCGTGACACGGGCCATGTGATATACTGTATGTACAGCAGCAACTATGAAGAGCTAAACTTACATTATTCACCTTAATCCTCCATGCTCTCCTGGAGAAGGCCTGAGGCAACACCACTTTATAAACAACTGGTAGGTGACCTACATTCCACCCTCCATGGGACTGGTTCACCTGAAACTGTTACAATCTGAGCACCGATCCAAGCTGGTTGCTGCAGTATGAACCTCACATATAGAAACACAGAGAATTTACTGTAGCATTATCTGCAGGACACTTCCGGTTAACAGCAGACATACAAGCTCACGTCACATCGCAGATGCAACCGTTGTGAGCTTGTAGATCACACTCGGCTGCGGCGCCGGAAGCTGACGCACACCTTCTGCGCAATGCACGATTGGAAACGTTGGAAACTTGTGGATAGACCCATACTTTTTGACCATAGGATACATTTCTGCCATTTGAAAATAGCAGATCTACAAGCTCACAATGCGTCGCGTGAGCTTGTAGATCTGCTATTTTCAAAAGATTTTCTCTACATTTTATTCATTGGAAAACTTGTGAAATGGGACATTCTGCATAATGTGTACTTTCTACTATTGGTACTTAAGTACATTTTGATACCAATACTTTTTTACTTTTACTCAAGTGCATTTTAATTCCGAACTCCTACTTGTGGCAGAGTATTTCTAAATTGCAGCATTGATACTTTTACTCAAGTAAAGAATTTAAGTACTTTTCCCACCACATTAGAAAAGAACGGCTCCCTACTGCAAACCGGATCCAATCGTTCATTTCAAAGAGCCGTTCAAAAGACTCGATTCGTTCGCGAACGTCCCATCTCTAATGTCAAAGCGTGAGAGTCAATCAACAAAAAAGTGTTACCCATGCATGAAGATTCAGTCAAGATGTGACGGTTCTGATAGTAAACTGCGACCTGCGGTCACAACGAACCCAGACTGACCGGTGAGCTGGCGTCGCGTGTCCAGGTCCCGGTTGCTCTTCAGCGCGGCGAGCACGGTGGCCACGCCCCCGTGGTCCTTCACCTCCATCTTGTTCTCGTTGCTCTGGAAGATGGTATTCCTAAGGGCTCCCGCCGCGGCCCTCTGGCCCTCCTCACTGTCGCCCTGCAGCACCGACAGCAGCTTGGGGATGCCGTGCAGGTAGAACACCTGGATTAGAATTGATCCAAGACTTTTATTAGAGGTTTGCATGGGAAAAGGTACAGTTTCATGACTGTATCTTCATCCAGGGGTGGAGCTATAGGCGATGCAGCCAATGCAGTCGCATTAGGGCCCGGGTGGGAGAGGGCATGCCATCGCTCCGGAAAAAAATAAAATAATAATAATAATAATAAAAATAATAATAAAAAAAACTTTTATTTTGAAATGCCTACCGGATTGAGAAGACAATCTTTTGCCCCTCTTGACTGATTGCCCTATCACATCAGTTGCTTGAGAACAGCTGTTTCCTGTTTACTTTTAGCGGTAGGCATGCTTCTCTCTGCCGTTGTGGTGGAATGGAACACCCCGCCGTCTGTTTAGCGTTTAAGTCTGTTAGGCCTAACAAAAAAATATGTTGGTTTCCGGTTGGCGACCGACCTTATTAAATACGTGCGACCCAGATGATTTTATTGGCATTTGGAGTGAAAATAAAAAAAAATAATAAAATTAATTCAAAATCCGACCGAGTCGATCAAAAACGTCTTACAAAAAATATATTTGGTGCGACCACATTCGCGAAGTTTAATCAAAGTTTTCTTTCGTCTAAAATATCATGTGCGCAAATGTTTTGTTTTACTATTCATGCGTCATTGCACTAGAGTGCTGCTCCGTCTCTCTCTCTCTCCCCCCTCAGTCCATCCCTCCTCCCCAGTCCCTACACACACACACACACGCAAACACGTGCGTGCTCCGTGCCTCCGTCGAAAACAGCTAATCTACAAGATCACATTATGATGAAGACATGACGTGCACACAGCTGCAACTTCTGCAACTATGTAATCAGTGGGTTTCATTCGCGCAAAACCTAAATGTGAATACGTTTGCAGGATCAATCCTCTCTCCAAAGAGTGTCTGTCGTGACGGGGATAGCTTCGCTGTTTCTACATGTCATCTTTTTTACACCCAACTCTAACCTTAACCTCCGTGGGGTGAGTCGGTAAAACCCTCCGGACGAAATGATAGTCTTTCGAAAGAGCAAGATTTTACCATCGCGACGTGCCGTGGCGGCCTTTCTTTTCAGCGAACCACGCAGAAAAGCTTGCCGCGAACCGCACACGATAGTCGGCATCGGAGCGAGCCAAGAGCCGCTCTGACGCACAACGTTGTTTTCAGATCATTCACGTTGCGACCATAGACTGGGTTGCGACACAAGCATAAAGCATTCGAAGAGAATCACAGTGTGTAAAAAGAAAACACCAGAGCAATAAACACTTTCTAACTGTCTTGAAACAAATATCTTTGCTCCACTTTCATTCATCCACTAAAACGACATTCTCCCTTCCACTTCAGTCAAGTGAGTCAACCTGTGGGTCGAGACCCCCCAGAGGTCCCCAAATGATTTTGGGGGGGTCCCTAGATGACAACGAAGTAATAATTTAAGGACTTTTTAAATACATTTAAAGACAAGAAAAAAAGACCATTGCTGCATCAAAAGTAATCAAACTATACTATAAAAACAAATACTAGCCAAATTGTAAAATAATACAAGAAAGATGCAAATGTTGGAAAATAGCTGATCTACAAGCTCACAACTCTCAAAAACATTTAATTGGGGACCCATCATTTTTTTCTGGGACCTATTTGAATGACCACCTGTGGGTCCCCCATTATATTGAAAACCTAGCAACATCACTGCAAGTAGAAGGTAACAAATACGTTAAAATGAACGTTAATTCAAATGTTACGATTTTGCGATTATGAGGGCAAGTAGAACATGACCTGTACTTGCCCGACGGGCAAGTGCCTCTGAGACCTTAGTGTCAACGCCTGCATGGACCCACATCTCAGTCGACATACTCTCTACGCCCACCGAGCCTCTAGCCTCTCAGGCTGGGTCTGTTTTGGCCATGTTCGACTTTAAATATTTAGCCCTGAGATGCGAGGAGGAAGCCTCGGAATCGGATTGTTGTCAGCCCAACGTAACGTGCACTTGCCCACCGCCAAACAAGCTCAGAACAAAAAGGAGGAGTTGTTTAACGACGTACTAAACTTACTACGTAAGTCGGCTTCTCAATTGTTTATTGTTTGTTGTTTTCAGACACTGTTTTGTAAGTGCAGTGTACATGAACCATTTAATGATTTAGAAATTGGTAACTCAGGAAAACAGAATATATTAAAAAAAGAAGCATATCGATCATTGCCATAGGAAAAAAAAAAAAAAAACTACCCATCCTTCCCATGAGGAAATAAAATAAAATTCCTTGCTAGCCAGCATGCCCACAAAAAAATAAAAATAAAAAATAAAATAAAATAAATTCCCTACCTACTCAGCCCTAAAATGACAGCCAACCGGAAACCAAAGTTTTTTTTTTTAGGCCTTATCGGTAGTTTTCTACAGCATGGCTTATCTGATTTCTTTGGTGGGCCCGCCGCCCAATTAAAAAAGAAAAAGAATTGTAGGCTACAGAAGCAAGTAGGATATTGTTGATCAGTCCGTGACTCAGAGGAGGAGGATTAGGAACAGAATTTCCACTCAAAGGTAATTAATAGCATTTTATACCAGGGGTCTTCAACAGGGGGTCCTCAGACAAAGTTACTACAGGGGGTCCTCCAAATCTTCCAATCCTTTTTATATTAACCACTTGAACCCTAGTGTCCATATTATGAGAACTGTAGCCAAAAATAGCAGATCTAAGCTCGTGAGCTTGTAGATCGGCTATTTTCGGCAAAGAGGTTTGTTTTAGAGGGGAAAGGAACAAGTTTATTAGGTAATGATGGTTCAAGTGGTTAAATATCTTAAACACAAATTGACATGAATCCAAAATACACTGATGATTGTGCTGTCAATAGCACATATATCTGCAATTTTTCAATAGTTAAAGCATAAAATAATGGTTAAAGCGGTTCAAGTCTAAAGCGACACAGATGCGTTACAAGACTAAATGCGTTAAGCCTGACTCTTCAACTCCATTTGAGCATCATGACTGAAAGTTACAGTATATATTCCAGAAGAACTCGATTAATTCTATTACATGGCCCAATTCACCGTTTGTCAGCCTTCTGATTGGTCCCTGAGACTCCCTGACTGGCCAACCAGAAAAATACATTCACTTTTTGCAAGCGGGGGTGGAGTTCTGCAGTCGGAGAAAGTGGCAGCCGTCTTTCACCGGCTGTCCGCACTGCGGAGCACGGCCAGGCCGCTCGCGACCATAGCGTTTGCGATCATTGTAATGAATAAGCTTCAACAGACTAGTTCACATGGACCTTATCAATGGTCTAACTTGTTACGATTGGGTACATATATTTTAAATGGGCAGAATTACGAAAAGCCAGCCTATTATGTGAGGAGAACAGATTATAGTTCTCCTCTTCCTACCCAAGATGCAATGCGCTTTCTCCTTCTATTTCTATTCTCTCTCTGATCCAGAGGATTAAACTAATTAAAACATATATTTTCGGGGGGAAATTACTGTTTTGCTATGTAATTACTGTACCTTTTTCTTCCCTTTTTATTAATATCACGTAGATGTGTTTTTTTTGGTACTTTATATAGCTGTAAAGGCTATGAAGGAAAAATAAATCCCATCCACTTCCACTATAAAAGAATCTGCAATAGTGATTCTGTCCCACTGGGATTAAACAAATTAAAACATATATTTTCGGGGAAACCACCTGTTTTGCAATGTAACTACTGTACCTTTGTCTTCCCTTTTTATTAATATCACCTAGATGTTTTTCCTTTGGTACTTTAAATTGCAATAATGAGGCTATGAAAGAAAAAAAAATCCCATTCACTGCCACTATAAAAACAATCTGCCCAGGGTTAATGTCCCACCATAGTAACAGGGCAGAATGGGGCGGGATTTGCAAAAGCCTGAATTGGCTCGGTGCCATTGAAGCTAGTTAGTTACTACTGTATGAACCTGGCTTCAAAAGGAATAGTTCAAACTGGAAAGAATATCATACTCTCAATCATATCTGATTTGTCTAAAGAGAATGTTATGGTATATATGTTAGTACAAGTTTAACTCTGAGGGTGTAAAAAGGTGTTTAAGGGGGGGGGGGGGGGGGGGCTGTGGTAAAAACCTCGCATTAGGGCCCGGCGGGGGGTCGCTCATCACTGTACATTTCAACTAATACAGGGGTTCTCAACCATTTCAGGCCGCAACCCCCAAAATAATCATATTTTAACTGGGGACCCCCCCCCCCCCCCACACACCACCACGACCCTGACGAGCACTAAGAGTTGAGGCATTACATTTTGTATAACACGATTCTATTGTGAAAATAGCAGATCTACATGATCACAACGCCTCTCAATGCCTCGCAACGCCTCTAATATTTGACAATTTGGCCAAAGTTTAATTTGTCATTTTAGAGGTGAGGAGAGAAAATGATGGAGACAGAAAGAGAAAAGAGGGAGAAAGAGAAAGAGACAGACCGACAGAGATAGAAAGAGAGAGAGTGGGTGATGGAGGAAAAGAGACACAAAATGAGATGAAACAGATTGAGAGAAAGGAAGTTAAGCCATAAAAGGTCATAAAATGTCACGAATGCGGCTTCAAAGTAATAAAAAGACTGATGATTGCCAGTGGATTACAGGATTTCACCCTAAAGAGAGAGACACACCTCTAAGGAATATTACACTCCTTGACAAGACACCCAGCTCTCATGAATATCATGATGAATTTCTTATTGACCTTGACACAGGCTTGGTCTCCAATCATTCTTTAAGTCATTAAGAACGGGAACACATCTGTGTCAGGTGACCACTTTCACCATTATTTTATATACTTTGGCAATTCAAAAATAGCAGATATACAAGCTCATAGCGCGGCACAGAGTGCCGCGCTATGAGCTAGTAGATCTGCTATTTTTGAAAAATCATCAGAATTTGTGCAAATCTATGAATATATATATTCTATTAAATCGAACACTTTTAACTCAAATCTTTGCTTCTTTGGCAGGGGTCCCTGGAACAACATATTTTGAGATGGGGGTCCGCGACCAAATACATGTAATTCTAGGGGTCCTTGACATGAAAAGGTTCGAGAACCACTGACATAGAAACATGCGTTTTTCAAAAACCTTAGGAGGATTTAGAAGACATTTATAGAACCGGGTCAAACACATTCAAATACTTGTACAAATGTATATCGCAAAAATAGCACATATATCTGCTATTTTTCAATAGTTAAAGCATAAAATAATGGTTAAAGTGGTTCAAGTCTAAAGCGACACAGATTCGTTCCAAGACTAAATGCGTTAAGCCTGACTCTTCAACTCCATTTGAGCGTCATGACTGAAAGTTACAGTATATATTCCAGAAGAACTCGATTAATTCTATTACATGGCCCAATTGGCCCGGTGCCATTGAAGCTAGTTAGTTACTACTGTATGAACCTGGCTTCAAAAGGAATAGTTCAAACTGGAAAGAATATCATACTCTCAATCATATCTGATTTGCCTAAAGAGAATATTATGGTATATATGTTAGTACAAGTTTAACTCTGAGGGTGTAAAAAGGTGTGTCAGTGGGGTTTTCAATTGATTATGAACCGGGGACCACCAACCTGACTGAGAATCAACCAGGGGACCACTGGTGTGTTGGGAGGAGATACAGGTGTGGTGTGAGGGTGAAAAGCTTGAGATTAAATAAATAACTGTTAAAGGAGTAGTTCACCACTTTTCAACCTGTCTTCATATAATAGGTCCTCACTAATGTTCATGATAAAATATCACAATTTTATTTCAACTCAGTCCAAGTCTCTTAGGAGAGCTGTGGGAAGTTCAGAATCCATCGTCTTGTGACATCATCATTTTCCAAAAAAAATAAAAAATGATTCAATATCTTTGAAAAAAATATTTTGATTTTTATTATCGCGAGAACAATGGCTTCCACTTTAAAATTGCAACTTTTCAGGAATAGAAAGACTGCAGTTTCTATAAGCTGGATTGGCAATCGATGATGTCACAAGATGATGGGTTTCTGACCTGCCCACAGCCCTCCTCTGAGAAAAAAAAACAAAAAGAAAACAAAAAGCTATTTTTGAGTGAGGACCAATTATATAAACATAGGTTGAAAAGTGGTGGAGTGCCCCTTTAAGGTCTTGATTTCATTTGTTGTACGATACAATACAACGTGCAACGATTTAAATCATGCCCTTAACAGTCATTATTTAACTGAAATATGCTTGTGTCCAGAGCTCCAAAAAGTTTGAGACCACATTCCTATCGCACAGTTACCCCTCATTACGTTCTCTTAAACTTCTATATTACACTGAACTGTAACTTATGAGCAGAAGAATGCAAGTATACTGTATGGCTGCAACATTTCCTAATAGTTATGACTCAACCAGTCACTTTCCCTTCTTGAGATTCTCCTTTTTCTGTGGAATTTCTTCACATCTGACTTCCCAGTAACTGACAACATCGACGCGTCATCATCACCAGGTCGCCTTTATTGCACAGTTTCTCAACTAGTCTTCACTTTCCCACATTACTAAATGCATAGTCAGGGACCACATGCACTACCTTCACGGACCACCAGTGGTCCAAGAACCACCAGTTGAAAACCCCTGAAATGAGCCGAGCCGGTTTCGGGATCCATGCGATTAAAAAAGAAATGTTTGACAATTGAAAATAAATAGTGGTAGAGATAGATGAGGAACTGTCTGCCGAAACACTGAATAAAGGGCCTTGTAGACAGGCAAGTTTTTTTGCACAGAAAAAACTGACAATTTCATTTTTTTTATGCACACCTGCTCCGAATTTGCCGTGCGACAAGGGGATGCGGCTGTGCGTTTTTTCCAGATAGAACCCAGTTTGATTTGTGTGTCTTTTTGCATGCGGTAAAAACTCATCACTCCTTTTATGACTCCTTTTCGGATACGCAGTGAGGATTCCGCACAGCATTGCACACCAAATCCAATGCGTTTTAATCATGCACCAAACGGAAAAAAAACGCAACGGGCCTGTGTGCAAAGCCCTTAAAGCAGCTCTGTCAAACATTACACTTGTGTGAGTTCATCTGTAGGTTTCAAGGACCAATCGGGCATAGCGATCTTCTGGTGTCAGTGCAGTAAAACATTGATCTGTGGTGCAGTTGGTCTGTTCAACATTCTACATGTGAGTGACTTTAGGTCAACAGTGTGTAGAAGCACTGAAGAGGAGAGGACAGTTTACAATTTAAGCATTTAGCAGACGCTCTTAACTCATTTACTGCTACCCCAGATAGACCAGAGACTATGCTAATGTCCCTCTACGCCAGGCCCGATAATCCCGAGAATTTCCAGTTTTTGGAGAAAAAAAAATGTAGTAGGCATGGTAGCAATGGCGAAATTGCATGTTTAACCCTGAAGAGGTGAATCTTCAGACCACGGCAGAAGTCTGTAGTTTTAAGTGTAACACTATTGCATTAACATGAACACAGTGATCGATCACATTGATCGCAAGATTTCATCCCTCGTCTGCTTCCGTTAACCGCTCCATCGCACATTGGCAAAGCTTCGCGGGACGCTTAATGAAATTGACTCATAAATAGCACCGCTCACTTCAAGCTGGGTGTGATTTTTTTCTATTTAATCCCACGATTTTGTAACCCATTTCCCACGCTGAGCCAATTGCCTAAGCTGTAATACTCTCCCCTCAGCCAACCTGGCCTAAAATCACACAAAGCGGTACACAGTATCTCTAAAGGCATGTCATCAACATGGATCTGTCCCATTTCCCATATTCCCTCCTGATTGGCTACCATTGCCTTGTAAAGTTTGTGTATGCAACCTGACGGTCGCTTATCTCCCGATTAGGGAGTCTTACTGGTACAGAAGATACATATTCTGTGACTATTAGGCAGTGAATGAGTGAATTTTTGTTGGTGGGTATGACATTTTCTTAACTCTTGAGAGTCATGGATGCCAGTTCACAACGAGCATGTGGATCTGCTATTTTCACAATAGAACCGTGTTATACAAAATGTAATGCCTCAACTCTTACCATTTAAAGAGCTCGTCGGGGGGGGGGGGGAGGGGGGGGGGGTTCTGTTCTCTTCCAGCTGTTCTCATATTATGATTATTTTGGGGGTCGCGGCCTGAAAAGGTTTGAGAAACAATGGTTTACTGTAGCTCACCATCTTCTTGGCCTCTGCGCTGTTGAAACACTGTTTCTGGATGAAGCTGGCTGCAGACACCAGAACGTCCTCGTCCTCCGCCGTCAGCAGGTTCACCGCCCGCTCTAAGGTCAACTCAGGAGCTTTGACCTCCGACCTCCTGCCAGGACACCAGGGGACAGAGGAGAGGAGAGAGAGGATGAGTGTGGAATACTTGACGAAACACTTTCAAGAGGTGGTGCCATAGTTTTGTACTTTTTCTGTTTTGTATGTGTCTGTGTCTATGTGTTTTCAGTCAGTTCTAACCAAAATGGCTATTATCTCAGCGTTTTCCTCGCAACACAATCACTAAAATATCGTCACTGTCGGGCAGAAACCTTGTATCTCCAAGTTTCAAATGTGTACGTCTTTTGCTAAAGCAAAGCCCTGCTTCATCATACAAGACTGTCGCACAAAACTAGTGAAAACAGCCGATCTACAAGCAGATCTGCTACAAGCACACATAATGTAGGGGTGCTTCAGATTAAAAGAATATTTATGGGGTGCCCTGAGACAAAAACGTTTGGGAACCCCTGGTCTATGTAACCTGACTCCGCCAGATGGTGGCAGCAGTGCGTACCGCCCTACTTTACCATCTGAGACTGCTCGGGGAGAGTTGATATCACTTGTAAAGTCCCAGACCGGACCAATCAGCGGCAGCTACGGGCGGGCTCTGAGAGGCTCTGAGCCAATAGAGTCTGATTGCAGACCACATGGAAACCCAGGAGGCCTCCTGGGTGTAACGTCATGCAGACAGGCCAATATGAGTGGTTGGAGTTGGCACTCCCAGACTGTGATAGAGACGGCCCCATCCAATCACCTGCTAAAGAATTTGAAAAAATGGCCCGCCCCTTACATCGAGTCTGCCCGAGCAATTCCAGATGGTAAAAGTAGTACCGCCATAAGATGGTACCAATTTGTGTCTACTCACTCTGCATCTCAATGGTGGGATGTGGACAGGATCCTGCATAACCAAAATGGCTATTATCTTAAAAATGTTCTCGCAACTAATCACTAAAATTCGTCACTGTCGGGCAGAAACCTTGTATCTCCATGTTTCAAATGTGTACGTCTTTTGGTAGCGCAAGCACAGTGCTTGTAGATTGGCTGTTTTTATAGATGATAAATACAAAACCAACGGTTTTGAACATACAAGGTTTCCACCCGACAACAACGATATGCTATACAGTATATATAAGGTGCTGGGAGTGAAAATTATAATGTAGGGATGCCTCGGATTAAAAACAATATTTATGGGGTGCCCTGAGACAAAAAAGTTTGGGATCATGGTTTATCTTACAGTAGCGTAGCCTCCTGGCTGTGGACCTGCTGGTCCTCCATCATCCTGGCGCTCATGTCCACCTCCATGCTGACCACAGAACCGTGGTAGGACCGTGGCCCCTGCCCATCACCCGTCTGGCTCCTCATCTGGGCCAGCCAGGCCAGGGCCTCGTCCCGCTGGCCCCCGCTGCCCCCCGGGCCCGTCCCGTACGCCGCCGCCTGTCTCCTCACGCTGGTCGACGACGCCCTCCTGATGGCGGCGGCCGTGGCAGCGGCGTGGTGGCGGCGGGCCGGCGGCGAGCCGTCGGGGCTGCCGCCGTGCTGCAGTGTGCCGTCTGAGAACACTGGGAGAGAGTAGGGATGGGACGATATGAAAATGTTATATCACGATTATTGTGACAAAATAAATCGTGATTTACGATATTATCGCGATAATAAAAAAACATTATCCTGGGGCAGGACATTTGCCAAAAAAATAGCAGATCTACAAGCTCACAATGCGTCGCAACGCGTCAATGCTTGTAGATATTTTTGGCAAAGAGATTTGATAGAGTGAAAAAAGAGTGTATCAAGTACGTATATTAGGTACCTTTTACCAATTCTAGAGGGTTTAAGTGGTACCGGATATGCAGCTCAGCAAATAAAAGGTGGATTGATCCCACTGCATGACGGAGGAAAACGTCACGATAAATTAAGTCTCCACGATACGATTATCATGAGTGTTTTTTATCGCAATATCGCTAATGGTCCCATCCCTAGGTGAGAAGAACCAGAACATAAACCAAAATGTTTTGTTTATGATTATGGCCTTAAGCTGGTTGCACACTGCACTGCGTTTTTTCGTTGCGTTTTGGAAATCCGAAATCCTTGAAAGCATTTTTCAGGCCAAGGAGAGAGAGAGCAAAGAACCCAGTTGCAACAGTTGCGAAAATTGGTTAAAATCAACCCTGGTCCGAAAATAAATACGAAACAGTGCAAACGTGATTGACATAATGTGATGTTGATTTATTTATTTACGCTCTCCGAAATTCAATCCGATATTTGGCCCGAAAAACGCAGCAGTTTGCTGGGACCTTTAATCCTTATTGAAGTTTTAAATGTTTTTAATGTTGTTTAATGTTTTTACTTTATTGTTAATCATGTGTAAATTTTTGCTCTGTAAAGCTATACTTTATTTGGTGCTTTCAAATAAGATTTGAGTACCGCTGACATAGAAATATACGTTTTTTTCAAAAACCTTAGAAGGATTTGGAAGACATTTTGTAGAATCTTGGGTTTTATCTATCTTTTGGGGGTTTCTACCTTTCAAGACAAGAATCCCTTTTGGGATAGTTGTTGCTATGTACATTATACTGTAGGAACATAATTTTTTTGTATTTTCTTAATAAATATTTGATCATGTTTTTCAGAAAACTACCATCAGAACTTAGAATGCATTTTTTAGAATTGGCCTCAGTCCTAGATGGGTTAAAAACCAATCAAAACTAAACAGAAACTGAAAACAACGGACAATCCAAAAAAACAACACTAACCTCGGTGAGAGCCCAGTGTCTGACTGAACGACTGGTCGTACTGGCCGTGGTGGAGGGCGGCGCGGGCGGCCCCGTCGTACCCGCCGCGCACCGGCGTGCTGGTGAGGTTGAGGGCGTCGTAGGTGGAGGCGGGCAGCCGCGAGCCGCGCGGCACCTCCGAGAAGGCGTAGCGACGGCGGGGGTCGGCGGGCGAGCCGTACGAGCGCTCCGGAGCGACGGCGGCGGTGCCCTGCCCAGTCCTCCTGGGCAGGGCGGGACCGGGGAGGGTGTGGGTGGCGAAGCGCCACATGTTGGCGCGCGGGAGCTCGGGGCTGGGGCTGGGAGACACCTCCACCCTCCGGGAGGGTCTCCGCAGGAGGTGGCCGCTGGAGAGAGAGCGCTCGCTGCTGCTGAAGATCACACCTCCGTTCACCTGGGTCTGAGAGCCAGAGGAGAAATGCACCTGTGGAGAGCAGTGTATACTGTATAATAGGGGTCTTCAACAAGGGGTCCGGGACCCCTAGGGGGTCCTCAGAGTTACTACAAGGGGTCCTCCAAATCTTTGTGTGATAGAAACTTTTTTTTCCTCCTTTTTTATATTAACCCATTGAACCCTAGCGTCCATATTCTGAGAACTTTAGCCAAAAATAGCAGATCTACCGGCAAAGAGGTTTGGTGTAGAGGTGACAAAGAGCAGACTAAGTAGAGCGAAAGGTCACGTTTAAGTATTGACGGCTCAAGTGGTTAAAAAAACACAAATAAATTGACATGATTCCAAAATACACTGACGATTGTGCTGTCAAACGATGAAACTATATGGAATCTATGAAAAGGTTGTGGGGGTCCCTGCTTCATCTCTCTCTCCCTAAGGGGTCCTTGGCCTGAAAACGTTGAAGACCCCTGCTGTATAAGTACACTGAATTTGTATGAGTACAAAGGGAAAAAAGCTTTCTTGGTCTTTATCCTTCCTATTACCTATTATACCTTGTATCAGTGAACTGTACTGTCCTGTACCTTTTCCTATGCAAACTTCTAATAAAATATTCAATCAATCAAAGTAAAATAATACACACAATAACTAATATAACCGGACAATATTATTAGATTATTAGATTATCGGTTTAGCCGATATATATATGGGATGTTGTTTGACTTTTTGACGCCATCAGTATCAGCAAATAGGCAGCTGAAGTGTCCTGATATTTAACCACTTTCAAGGCAGACATTTTGATTACCTGTCTTTCACATGTAACAGTGTTTCTACATTGCAGTATTGACACTTTTCCACCACCGAAAATAAATGCAACTGCAATGTGAATATGTATATCCAACTGTAAAGTCAGTCAGCTGACAATACCAGAATCAATCTCCTGCTGGACCTGGTGCTGATGTCCCTTCTAGTCCTATGACAGCACCATCCTTTTACGTTTTTACAGGTTCATGTTGTTTATACACCTTTTAATCTCATTTGTATGGTCAAAATGTGACCAATAAAAACTAAACAATAAATGCTTCTACGTCAGATAAATGAGTTGATGAAGGAACAGTATACTCAATTACATCCATGATTATATCTTTATTCTATTTGTCTTTATTTTAAAATATCCCAGATTTCCATACTATGGTTTTCTATTTAATAAAATCAATTATAATTTGTATTTAATTTTATAAATTGTATTTAAATTTGGGGTGGGAGGTGTAAAATATGTATACCTGTTTTGCATGCTTTTGATTAAATATGTGTTGTGAAAATAGCAATAAAAGAAACTTTGAACAAAAAGTATTTAAATGTATTTTCTTTTTTTCATTCAAAACAACATTTTTGAGAGATACCGCAATACCGCCATACCGTCGGTAAACAGTGACTTACTACCGCAATAACTAAAAATCCATACCGCCCCAGCCCTCACATTGCCACCAGTAACAGCACCAGCCACCAACCAATGTTGGCACACATCATCTATATCAGATCTTGTTTGCTTAAAATGATTCATTGTTTATGCAAAAACCTTTCTTGCCTTCAGGGCTCAGTGTAAAACACTCCCAATAGTGGCTGCATTCAAATCACCAGGATGGCATGCAACATTCAAATGAGTGTTCTCAACTCATCTGTGTCACCTAACCACTTTAACCATATTTTTTTATACTTTAGCTATTCAAAAATAGCAGATATACAAGCTCATAGCGCGGCTATGAGCTTGAAGATCTGCGATTTTAGATTTTATTTTTTTTTACATTTGTGCAAATCTTTGAATATATATATTATTTTAAAGCGAACATTTTTAACTCTAATCTTTGCTTCTGGGGGGGTCCCTGGAACAAAATATTTTGAGAAGGGGGTCCGCGGTCAAATACATATAATTATAGGGGTCCTTGACATGTTGAGAACCACTTACAGTATAAAGAAACATAAGCTTTAGAAGCGTCACAGAACAAGTTAAACCAAGAGCCACTTGTCCAACTGACAAAGTACATTTTTAATGAACTTGTCCGGAAGGATTTATTACTTGTCCCGGACAACAGGACAAGCCTTAATGTCACGCCCCGCCGGTGGCAGACGGACTCTAGATAGATAGATAACTTTATTATCCCAAGGGGGAAAATCAGTCGCCCAGAGGCAGCACAGCAGTATAAGATTATTTACAAAGATACAGAGAAGTATGAAAAAGATAAAAGAATAACAAGAACAGAGAACAGTAAAGAACAAGGTACATCAAGAAAGGGAACGAATAATATATATACATAAAGTGTCCTGAAAGGGCAAGTTCACCTCTGGGACAACCTGATCTTATTTTATTGTTGTTTGGGACACGATCAACAGAATCCTGAGTTCTTTTTTGTGTTCAATCTGTGTTTTGAGATATTTTAGTATTTCAGCATGAATGATGAAGCATT
This sequence comes from Nannobrachium achirus, assembly GCF_963921795.1. Lineage (NCBI taxonomy): Eukaryota > Metazoa > Chordata > Actinopteri > Myctophiformes > Myctophidae > Nannobrachium > Nannobrachium achirus. The sequence goes on from NC_137830.1 coordinate 11,028,201, forward strand.
TTGCATCATATGATGCATCATGCTGCAACATTGTCCCAGAGGTGAACTTGCCCTTTAAAGGGCCTACACCATGCTTTTAAAACTATATTTTTTGTATAAATATATGCTCAAAATTGAGTCTTAGACAGGTTTTAACCCTCAACAAACACTCTGACCATTCTTTTTGTTTGTTCTAGCTCTACTATAATGAGGCTCTCCAGCTGCAATACCAAAACGGCCTCTGTTTGCTCAGGGGCGCATCTAGTGGGGTTTTTCCAGAAAAAAAAGAAGTTTTTTGAAAAAAAGACGTTTTTTGAAAAAAAGTTTTTGAAAAAAAAAGTTTTGAAAAAAAAAATTTTGAAAAAAAAATGTTTTTGAATTTTTTTTTGACTTTTTGACAGTTTTTGAAAAAAAAATTGAAAAAAAAAATTTTTTTTTGAAAAAAAAGTTCTGAAAAAATTTTTTTTTGAAAAACAAAATGTTGAAAAAAATTTTTTTTTTTTTACTCTGAACAAAAAACGGGAAACGCGTGTGACGTCACATGCGTCAACTCTCAGAACAGCACTGTTCTGAGAACCCGTGGAAAGCTTTTCATCTCTGTCTTCCCAAAACCAGAGAAAGACACAATGTACAGAAATAGGACTTTGTGAGGATAGAAGGTGCCAGTGGGACCCCAAAAAAAGGTTTTAAAATAGAAAAAGTGAAAATTCATGGTGTAGGTCCTTTAAGCACAACTATCAATACAATACAGTGCCCAAATCAAAGTGACCATAACAGTCGATGCTAGTGCAACAAGTACCTCACCATCATGTCAAACACAAGCAAAATACTCAAAAAACTACTAACACAACTTAATAGTGCGGAGTGTCCAAAGGTCAGTGCAGTCTGACTTCAGACATCCTGAACGGATAATGTATCGTACCGTCATCAGAGCATTATATCCCTCATTAACACTGTAGGGTGTGGCTATGGTACTGATAATAATGTTGACATTATGGATATCACTGTATTTTTGTGTGCGTGCGTGCATGCGAGCGAGCGCGCGTGTGTGTCTTACCTTCATGTTCGGCAAAGCTCCATTTCTGGCATCTGGGCTCTGAAATGAGCTTTTCTGTAAATGGATGCTCCCTGAAAGACATTGATGCAATTTAATTACTGTACATTTAATATGCTCCAGAGGTCCTTATGGATCTGATCTCTGCCTTCCTTGAGTCAACTCAGGGCAATTATTTTGTTCTAGATTGTAACTGCTTTAATACATGTTTGTTAATATCTGTATCAGTTCCTTGAATATTTGTTTAGTTTTCTATGTATTCTGTCTTCTGATTCATATCTGTATATGATAGTATATTCCTGTTGATTATTGTGTTGTATCTCGGCTACTGTACATTGAAAATGAGGGCTTGGCCCTCAAATAAATAGTAAATGATGCATTTAGCACATTTATCCAAGGCACTTTACAGAGATTGTGCATTACATTCACCCATTCACACACACATTCTCACACCAACGGCAGAGGAAACCATGCAAGGCACCAACCTGCTCACCAGGAGCAACTAGGGGCTCAGAGTCTTGCTCAAGGACTCTTCCACACTATCTGGAGGAGCCCGGGATCGAACTGGGAACCCTTCGGGAACCCTCCGTGTTCTAAGGCGGCAACTCTACCCTCTGAGCCACTGCTACCCCTCAATTGTAATCAGAATCCCCATTTAGGCCTAGAATTATTGAATGCTTTAACTATTGAAAAATAGCAGATCTACAAGCTCACAGCGTGGCACCGAGTGCCACGCTGCGAGCTTGTAGATCTGCTATTTTTTGAAAAAGTCGTGAAAATGTGTGCAAATCTTTGAATATATGTATTTTTAAAGCAAACGTTTTTCAAATTTTGCTTCTGGGTGGTCCGTGGAACTAAATATTTTGAGATGGGGGTCCGTGGCCAAATTCATATTATTTTGGGGGTCCTTCACATGAAAACCACTGACATAGTAGTCTCTCAAGAACAGACTAACTGAGCTCCAGTTAAGTGAAAAGGACCTTTTCTTTGACGATGGCTGGCCAGATAGCTGACACAGGTGCACTCGGTGCCGCGCTGTGAGCTTGTAGATCTGCTATTTTTCAATAGTTAAAGCATTCAATAATTTTAGGCCTAAATGGGTTAAATAAAAGGTTATGATGAGCTCAGTTGTAAGAGCATGACGTTCACACTGCATGCTTTGGTGTATTCAAAGCGGGTAGCGACAATGACGGTGAAGTATAGTCATCGTGTATGTAACACACACACATGAACACACTCTATTGTCATTATGCGAGGGAGATATAAAGCGTCCAAGCCCTTTGGGCTCATCGCGACCTTTTCATGGTTTGGACAGCAGTCTATTCCCAGTGTATACTGTTACCACTGAACTCCCTGCAACAGAACCAGAACTAACAACAAGAGAACCTGACAAACCAGTGTATAGGATATAGCCTAACGTTTGACCACCACACAACCTATTGTTTAGTGCTAGAGCAGTGGTTCTCAACCTGTGGTTGGGGGTCCAGAATTTATTTTGGGACCCCAGATTATTAACTTAATGTGCAACATTGTTTTCTCTCTCAACAGTAAACAAACGAGCATAAAGTTTAAGTGTATATAGAGGGCATATATGCACATTTCTAAAGTGACTTTTTAATACCTCTAAAATGACAAATTAAACATTGGCCAAATTGTTAAATATTAGAGACAGAAATTGTGAAAATAGCAGATCTACATGCTCACAACGGCTCGCACGAGACATTGTGAGCATGCAGATCTGCTATTTTCACAATAAAACCGTGTAATACAAAATGTAATGCCTCAACTCTAGTGCTCATCAGGGTGGAGGGGGGGTCCCCCAGTTAAAATAAGATTAGTTAAAATAAGATTATTTTGGGGGTCACAGCCTTAAAAGGTTGAGAACCACTGCTGTAGACCACTGGTTCCCAAACAGTGGGTCGGGACCCATTTGTGGGTCCCGACCCACAAATGGGTAAAAACATTCCCCAAAAAGCAGAGATTTCATGAAAAAAGCAATGATTTCGCTATGTAATTTTTCTATGCATTAATAAATAAATGTATAAATAATCTAAGAAATTACATAAATTACAAAACAAAATAGTGTAGTAGTAGTAGTGATAGTACTTTTATCCAACACTGATAGCCTACTAAAACCTGTAGGACCAGACACCAGAGATCAGCCTGACCCGCATTCCACTCCAGGAGAGGGTCTCTCTGTATTTCTATTCACACGAATGCGTGCGAGATATCGGCTATTTTCGGCGAGCCATGCCAACGCCGTCAGACGATGAAGTATAACTCAGATCGTAGATAGGCTACTGTATGTTGCATTTTTTTAAGGCTATCCACCAGTAGATAAGTAACTTACTTAAGTTACAGTGTAGCCTACAAAATACACAGTAGCCTACTAACAGTGGCCATATTATGATAAAGCAGGTCCTAAGTCCATTCGAGAAATGTCACTTGAGGCCAGGGCGACACTTATCTGCTTTTTCAACATGTTTTGTCTGGCGTTATGTTATGAAAAACACCACTTTCCTCCTCCGATCGTAACCCAACATAACTGTCATAAAATGACAGTCATGGGTCCACTTTAACCTGGTGTTGAGCAGTATAGATAAGTTGCCGCGTACATCTACATAAACCACAAAAATCAGAAATCCATTGCTTACTGAAGGCTCACGGGTGTCACAATATGGTACGCTCAATCGGAATTACCCGTAACCTCCGTATTGTGTAATTAAAAACATTTTAATCCGATCAGCGGCAATTTTCTCTGGTCTTTCTCAGTGTGACCCCCAGCGGTCGTGAGGTGTACTGCGCCCTGATACATTAAAACTTTCCGTACAAAACGGCGACCGATCAGATTAAAACGCTTCTTATTAAAATAATACGGAATATCAGGGTAATTCTGCTTGCGCGTAATATGTTTTGACATCCGTGAGCATTCAGTAAACACTTTACTTTTGAAATCTGAACGTTTGTGTAGACGTAAGTGGCAAATTGGCTAGGCTGCTCAACGCCGAGTTGAGGTGGATCCATGACGGCCGTGAGATAGATAGGACCGTCATGTTTCAGAACGGAGGGAGAGTTTCCGAAAGCCGAAAGGACTCAAAGGAGCTACAAGTATATAAGTAACTATTATATTATTACCGTTGGACTGGGATCTCTTGCCCTGCCGGCGGGCCAGTGTGAGCTGGACCTGCTGCTGGACGCGCAGGCTGCTGCGGCCGTTTGAATGAACGCCTGACCGGGGGCAGATCAGGTGTTCCTCCCGGGGCAGAGCCAGGCTGGTGTCCTCCACGCACTGCTCCTCATGCACGGGCAGCACCGACTTGAAGAACACCTGATCGTCCATGATCCTCAGTCCCTCCACACTCATAGCGTGCAGCAGCATGGATTCTTCATAAAGGTTGTAGGGAGAATCAAGCGACTCCCACCACGCCGGCTTCAGTTCAAAAAACTACCCTATAGTTTTGTTATTGGTGTCGACATCCAGCCAGGTGTAGTATCGACAGAACGGGACGTCAGTTGAAAACGCACAGAGAGATCGAGGGCGTGGCCTGCCTCGGCTGCCTGCCTGACGCCCAGGCGCCCAGCCCAGGCGTCACCTGTCCTGTGGTGGTGTCACCCTTCTATGGGTGTCACATTACACACACTATAGGCCACCCACCTCTAGGAAACAAACAGAGAGCTGTGAGCAGTCTCAGCCAGCAGCAGTGCAGTGGTGGGAAAAAGTAGGCTACTCACATGTTTTACTTATAAAGTATCAATGGTGCAATTTAGACATACTCAAAATGCAAAGTAGGCTACAAACATAATTTTGAAATAGCAGATCTACAAGCTCACAATGCCTTGCATCGCGACGCATTGTGAGCGTGTCTGTGTAGTTGCAGATCATTTCAATTGGCCAAAATGTACATAGGGCTGAAGTGGTTAATTTAGTCAATGGTACTAATAATCAAATCTAAAAGTAACTAGTAGTACGACTAACTAAAGTTTTCAAATAATTGTAGTGGAGTAAAAGTAAAAGTAAGACGCCTCAGGGCGACATTCAACCTCGCCCTAAAGGGCCATGTCTTGGCTGTCTGTCCAGTGATGTATATCGGACCAGTTACCCATATGCTGTGAGACCCCAAACATGCTTAGGGCCTACTCAGTTATTCGTTATGTGAAAATCCTATGACGTCTATCACATGTGACATCATACATACAATCCCTTTCATGCCCATACATGGAGATCCCTGTCTGAATTAACCATCCACACAGATATGGGCTGCCTTCCTCCATATGGTCATTCCCATATGAAGTCCTGTTAGATATATGGGCTTAATGACATCACAACATTATTTATGCCCATACATGGAGATCCCTGTCTGAACCAGCTACACCACTGTGATGTCACCTGTTTATGACCATATATGGAGATCTCTGCTCTGAGTATCTGACAGTGATGTCACCTCTGATGTCACAGTGATGTGTCAGGTGAACCACAGTGTCAGGCGTGACGTACAGACAGACAGAGATACGTGGACAAGATGTGCCATTTTCTCAACTATTCAAGAGCCTCTGTTTTATGCATTAGAGTGGCCATGGACCCACATTTGACCCACATCTGGGGGCGGCATAGCTCAGGGGTAGAGAAACTGGTATTAGAGCACGAAGGGTATAAATCCCGAAGGGTTCCCAGTTCGAATCCGGGCTCCCCCTGAGTTAATGTCGAAGGGTCCTTGGGCAAGACTCTGAACCCCTAATTGCCTCCGGTGAGTAGGTTGGTGCCTTGCATGGCTTCCTCCGCCACCGGTGTATGAATGTGTGTGTGAATGGGTGAATGTAATGCACAATCTATGTAAAGCGCTTTGGATTAAAAGCGCTATATAAATGCACCATTTACCATTTACCATTTATTTGGTTGCCTGGGCCCTGTCTGTATCTAAATTGAGAGTGTAATGGAACGCCCTCAAGGGCCCCTGGGGCCGGGGTACCTCTAGACAGGGGTGTCGCACCAAATTCTGGGTACAGGGCCCAGAATTGTGCTTTAACTATTGAAAAACTCACAGTGCAGCACCGAGTGCCGTGCTGTGAGCTTATAGATCTGCTATTTTTCAATAGCTAAAGTATAAAATAATTAAGGCCCCATCCACCTTGGGCCCTAGTAACTCAGTCCCACTTTCCTCCTAGCCTCGCGTAGCCAGGCTACTCATCTCCGAAGAGAAAAGCCTGGTGACAATAGAAGGCAGAAGGCGTTCAACTTCCGCCGTGAGAATTTCACCGGAAGCTGTATTTTTTTCACAGTGCGGTGTTCCTGCAAACGTATTCCCTGCACGAAAAAATCTGGTCTACGTCTCCTGCTCCGTCGGTTGCGCTCGCAATAAACAATATACAAACAAAGACATTGATTCAAGCAATGTTACACCTATGAAGAGCGAGTTAAGAGCTACAATCTATTTTAGTTTTTTCGCTAGGGAATGTAAACAGACCCGCACCGCATGACGTAACGTCCGTTAAACGCAGCACTTCCGCTAGAAATCTTGGAACACACCGGAAGGCATATTGTCTACAGGGTGCTTTCCTCCCCTTGTGACGCCCCAGCCTCTAGAGACCACTGGTTTTCAATGGGGTCCTTGTCCTTAAAGGAGTGGTTCACCCCCAAAATGACTTTAATCCTGTTGATTACTCACGCCATGGAGACTTGAGTTCAATGATATGGTTTTGCATTTGTCGGATTCCTAAGACAAAAAAAAATATCGTACATTTACCCCTATTGATTCCGGATGGGGAATTAAATGTGAAGCCTGACGCATATCAAACTGAGGGTCCTTGAAATGACACAATAGAAACAGACAAGTCAGCTTCTGCAATCTGCACCTGGCTTGTATAAAACCAAAGACCACATCCACAGTGCGTGGTCAACACAACAATACAATTCTATTTCAAGCTAGATGTTGTCTAGACACACTGCAAATATACTGAAATTACAGCTTAAAACATTCTTCTAAAGATAGCTGTATAGCCTGCTTCTAATGACATGCCATTTCCCTTTCAGCTGTAATGATGCTGTGGAGTCTTATTAACGCTGACATGGCATTTAGCCAGCCTGTACAACAGAATAAGCCACACGCATGAATTGGGGTAAATTTCCCATTTCTACAACACATAGCCCTGCAAAACAAAACAAAGGTAGGTTATAAAACAGCAGTGAAGGTCCTGGGTTCGATTACCGCTGCATGGGGGACGCTGTGGGCGCTGGGGACGTGTTCTCTCCTCCGCGTCATCAGTGCCCACACCCTAGGTGGGGTTGGCAAAAGGGCCTTTCTGTGTGGAGTTTGCATGTTCTCCCCGTGTCCCATAGAGTACCCTCACAAAACATGCAGTAATCCAGGTCTCTATAATGCCGAGAGAGTGTTTTTTACTGGTGATTCAGTCAGAGTGTATGAAAGGGTGCGCTCGTTTTATTGTCCACGACATTGCAAGCGGCGCGAAGGCCAGCGGACCTTGGTCCTGCTCTTCGCCCCCGAGCGCCGCAGGCGCGAGTGGCCGCGAAGAGCGGGCCAGGGCCGCGCGGCCGGCGGAGCGCCGCGCGAGTTACGAAGCCGTGGTGAATGCAATCGTTATATTTATGCCCAGGCCGTAAGGCCTGGGCAAGCCCACGATAAACGCCCGCGCAGTCCGGTGCGCATTTCCGAACGCACCCTTTCCCCACACTCGGACTGAAACACCAGTAAAAAACACCATCCCCTATAATGCCTCCCCCTGGGCGCCTGATGGAGGGGAAAGATGCTGGTTGGATAACATGTTTCTTCCATGTGCTACGTCGAATGGGGAAGCTCCCCGTCAGGTGATAAGAGGCGGCCTGCTCACTCGCACGCGCACTGAAGGGAGCATGAGCTCAGTTCAGGGCTCTCCCAAGGTTGGCAGAGGGAGAGCAGAGCCCAGGATTACAGTTTAGGCAATTGGCACTGGGTGAGAAAATGGGTTACAAAATTCTGGGATAAAAATTCAAATCTTATAAAACAGCAGTGAAGACTTGAGTTGTTTTTTCCCCTTTTTTTATTCTATTAGAATTTCAAATCAATCATATCCATATCAGGTCTTTTGATCACTTTCACATACAACTCTAATGTGCGCATGATTATCAGAAGAAGAACATTTGTGACAAAACGATTCTGCCGAACACAATCCTGTGCAACTAGATGGTATGGTACATGTTCAAACATTTACAGCGGGTCAAATAAATCCAGGTGAAAAATGAGCCAGCTTTATCCAGTCAGTGGACGCGTTTATCTAGAGCAGTGTTTCTCAACCTTTTTTCTGCATGGGCACACTTTTCATGTTCCAAGAATCCATGGGCACGCCAACATAATACGGGGGGGGGGGGGGGGTAAATATCGTCACTGTCGGGAAGAAACCTTGTATCTCCAAGTTTCAAATTTGTACAGGAAAGTAAAGCCCTGCTTCATCATACAAGTCTGTCGCACAACAGTAGTGAAAACAGCAGATCTACAAGCATGATCGGCTGTTTTCACTAGTTTAAATCATTTTTAAAATGATAAATACAATACTGGCTTTCAAGCAGTTTCAAGGGGCACACTTGACCCTTCTCAGGGGCACACCAAAGGTCCTAGAGCACCTATCTGCGCCACAAGAACACACATGTTTAGTTTGGGTGGGACCGCTTGGAATCAAGCCTCGATCACTGGCCATAACGTTTTTTTATCCAATCAGTAGCATGTTATCCCATTATGACGTGGAATTATTTTATACTTTAGCTATTGAAAAATAGCAGATATACAAGCTCTTGTAGATCTGCTATTTTTGAAATATCGTGAAAATCATTGAATATATATTTTTCAAAGCAAACTTTTGTAACTCGAATCTCTGCTTCTGGGGGTCCCTGCAACAACATATTTTGAGATGGGGGTCCACGGCCAAATACATGTAATTTTGAGGGTCCATAGACATGAAAAAGTTTGAGAACCACTGATTTAGAAGAAGGATTTAGAAGACATTTATAGAATCGGGTCAAAATATTCAAAGACTTCTGCATATTTTAGGGACTTTCTCAAAAATAGCAGATCTACAAGCTCGCAGAGTGCCGCGCTGTGAGCTTGTAGATCTTCTATTTTGTAATAGTTAAAGCTTAAAATAATGGTTAATGCGTAATAATGCGTTCCAGTCAATGTGGGTTTTTAAGGCTTATTTTGTGTTCCTCGCTCAACAACAAAACAGAAAGATGTATTTCCAACTGCTGAGTGTCGACAAAGTATAAATGAATCCTGAAGATTGTCCGTTAAATGCATTGTAATTTAACCTCTTTGTTTGCCACCAGGGCCCTGCTTACAGTAGGTACAATGTACAAGCTGTGACTGGCCAAAAAGGAGCTCTCTAATCTTTGCTCCCTCTTTCTAATCTTTTCAAATCCACTCTCGTTTACATGGGTGACGTGAGACATCAAAGGTTTCTGGTCTTTTTAGAACACTGTTCCGGGACCCATTAGTGGGTCACGGACCAATTTTTATGGGTCATGACTTGAGTAAAAATCCCATTTTTACATCCTACATTACATTCTTTTTATAATATTTAAAAAATATTTATTTTTTAATCATTAAAAAAAGACATTTGAAAACAAACAAATCTAAGGAATGCCACTTCAAAATATTTATTTTGAAAAAATATATAATAATAATAATTAAGAAGTCGTGAAGATAGCTGATCTACAAGCTCGCAACGCAGCGCAAAGCGACGCGTTGCGAGCTTGTAGATCGGCTATTTTCACTAGTTTGGGTCCCGGGCCAAGGTCTTAATCTAGACCTGAAATGTTTGTGAATCGCTGTTTTAGAAGAATGCATCTTTCTAATGACCTTGTGACGAACACCCATGCCATACGTCAGCTTGGAAACTTATCTGACAAATGTTCCTGTCATCGTCTGTATCAAAGATGCTGCTACTGACTGTGGCCTCATTTCTGATACAACTATTAGAGCAGTGGTTCTCAACCTTTTCAGGCCGCGACCCCCCAAAATAATCATATGTTAACTGGGGACCCCCTCCCACCCTGACGAGCACTAAGAGTTGGGGCATTACATTTTGTATAACACGGTTCTAGCCTGTATATCTGCTATTTTCACAATTTCTGCCTCCAATATTTGACAATTTGTCACTTCAGAGGTATTAAAAAGTCCTTAAATTGTCACGTTAGAAATGTGCAGATTCGCTCTACACACTTCAACTTTATGTTTTACTGTTGAGTGAAACAATGTTGCACATTAAGTTAATTATCTGGGGACCCCCCAAAGTAATCATGGGACCCCCATGGGGGTCCCGGCCCACAGGTTGAGAACCACTGTATTGGAAGGACCACTCTCCAGAATGCTGAGGACAGATCCTATTCATAAAAAAGTAATAAGTCACAGAATCTGCAATATATTAATCTCAAGTATGTCTACAGTATATGTAACATGAGTTTTAATTTAATTTCACAATTATTTTCTCTCCCTTCAGAACAGGGACACGAGTCTTTACAATTCGGACACAATCAAACACATTCCATTACATTAGAACTCCAGCGTGTTTTCATTTGGCACACGATCATTTTCCTTCATTTCAACCAACACAACACATTCATGTGTGCATGCGTGTACACACACATGCACACAACACCCATGCATACACCACGGCATCTTAGAATTGCACTGGCTCTAAAACCTGACCTAGTCTTGCTTTATCATTCATTGGACATTGGGCACCCCCAATGTCCCCACAGATGCACTCTCCAGAAGAAAATAAGACTCTGCAAGAAAGGGATTACGTTGTTTGAATAGTGGGCGGTGATGTTGTGGGGAAGTATGTACTGTATAAGTCTTTTATGAGTAACCGGATGACTCATTGGGAAGGTGTAATAATCCCTGATTTATACACGTTGCCAGCTTGTAGATGGGTTCTTTTTGGGAAGCGACAGGGTGTTGTGATGATGTTTACTTTACTAGCCCCCATTTCCGCTGTAGGGCCGACCCAGAACTAGAACCAGAACTTTCCCAGAATCAAGAACTTTCAGCGTGGCACTCGGAGCTTATCTTCTATTTTTCAATAGTTAAAGCATAAAATAATGATACACAATAATGTGTACCCGTTCTGAATGGGTAAAGTGCGAGGGGGATTTCCCTCGCACACGTCTGAATCCTTTGCTACCACGTCTGAATCCTTTGCTACAGTTTCTCCCAGTTCCCACCATCTAAATATAACTGCTAGAATGGAAAAGAATCACCTAGTGATGGCTTCGTTGGAGTAGAATATCGTCGTTGTCGGATGGAAACCTTGTATGTCCAAAACCGTTCGTTTTGTATTTATCATTTAAAAAATGAACTAAACTAGTGAAAACAGCCGATCTACAAGCACACAACGCCTCGCACCTGCGAGGCGTTGTGTGCTTGTAGATCTGCTGTTGCACTTTTGTGCAACAGCCTTGTATGGTGAATCAGGGCTTTACTTTGCAAAAAAAAAAAAATACAAATTTGAAACTTGGAGATACGAGGTTTCTGCCCGACAGTGACGATATAAAGCTACCTTGCAGTCAAAATGCATTCAAATGTCCATTCTTAACTGGCAGATCAAGTGATTTCCCAATAAGTAGTGTCCATAAACCATTTGTCACTCTCCCACCAAACATTCTTCACACTAATGGTGTGTTTTTGCCATCGTAATCTTTGTGTCCTGCAGGGACATGCGGAGCACAGATTTCAACACAGCAAGAGTTGCTAAAAAGCGAATGCCGTGGTTGTACACTGAGACAGAGAAAATAACAAATCCCTCACTCAACTTGTGGCACATTAATTCTCCATAATACGAATATACAGTATTCAAGAGGATTCTCTACCATCTCCCCCTCCCAGCTTGTATTTTTGTAAAAGAAAAAAGGGGGGGAATATATAAAATATTAAGAGAAGTTTTGCAGATTCATTCTCAGTACCACTCCAACCAAAAATTCAACAGTCTTCATCTTTAAAACTATGTACATATTAACTGCCCGTGGGTGAGATTCTATCTTCATTCGTGTGTCACATACTGGGAAGACACTAAGAGGATATTAATGGGGTCTGACTAGTAATTAAGTGTTAGATAGTAGATAACTTTGGATAAAATTGTCATGGCCATCCGAAAAGTTTAAATTCCACAAAATGTTAAAGTAGTCAAATGGCACCTTTTTTTTCCTTCATACAATTTGAACTTGCATTGCATTAACAGATGGAGTGATATAATAGAATAATAATAAATATTATTACAATTAGATTTTCTGATTCGGGGGACTAAATCTTTTTCCTGGCCCTTTTGTTTGTTTTTAGTAAATTGGGCACATGGATTTACAAGATCACATCCATTTGCTCCAAGTAGATTTAAAACAAGCCCTCAACACCTCCACACAGCAAAATTGCTTTTGAACATTTAACCCCATTTTCATTTTATTTTAAATTTTCAAACGTGTAAAAGAAGAAAAGAAAAGAAAATAGGTTTTGTAAACAATCATTTTTATATATATATTATTTTTACAAAATGTCTATGGAATACAAGTCCACAGTCATTATGTTGGCCTCTCACCATGTTCTTCTAAGTAGGGATGCGGTCGGTATAGGGGTGGGCGATATGGTGATATATATCGTTGAGACGATACAATGTCTCCACGATATTCCTTTTCAGAGATATCGTATGTGTCGTGATACAATGAGGGAGAGCCTTATACAAAATCCTTTTGAATCGTTAATACAGAGATTCATTGCAGAATCCATTTAAACCTGCATTTTGGTCTAAATCAGTAGTTCTCAAACTTGACAATGTCAAGGTCTCCCCTTAACTCTTGACAGTATACAAATGGAACCAAATGGACCTGTAAGGGTCCATTTGGTTTAATTTGTATACTGTCGACTTACGTACTTGTAAGGGTCAATTTAGTCCCTGGACCCCACTTTGCAGACCACTGGTCTAAATCCTCTGTCAAGCTGGTTGCACACTGCACTGCGGTCTTTCATTGCGTTTTGGAAATCCGGAATCCGGAGGCCAGGGAGAGAGCGAGGAAAGAGAGAGAGAGCAAGGGACTCAGTGCGACAGCTGCGAAAATCAACCCTGGTCCGAAAATAAATACGAAACGGGCGGCAGTGTGCAAACGTGATTAACATAACGTGAGGTTGATTTTCTTTTTTCACACACTCCGATATTCGGCCCGAAAAACGCAGCAGTGTGCAAAGACCTTTACTCTTTTTTCTTTTAGTTTTTGTTACCTTGTAGTTCACCAAAAACCAACATGAAAAATAATCATGATAAGATCGTGTATCGTGATACAGCTTGGGGAAAATATCGTGATATTGTTATTTTTCCATATCGCCCTCCCCTGGGTCGGTACACTTTCTATTCAACCAACTCTAATAACTCTATTCAGGAGTGTCCTTTCATGATAAAGCCACATATGTACTATGACAAACGTGGCAGCACGCATTTCAAAACATCTGATATAGTAAATAGATTATCCTCAATATCAGGGGCCCTTCTATACTGTAAATGTAATCACATAAACAAAAACAATACATTTTTAAGATTTCAACAGACGACTTTTGCACAGGCCTGAGAGTGTAGATGCTCTTTAACCTTCCTGTATTGGTTGGATTCAACGTGAAACGGATCCCAGCTCTGGTTCTTCAAGGCCTCACGTTCGACTTAAGGCGAAGTTATATGAACTCTGCATCACCATACATTGTACATTCCATTAGGACATGGAATTGCTTTAGCTATTGAAAAATAGCCGATCTACAAGCTCACAGCGCGGCACCGAGTGCCGCGCTGCGAGCTTGTAGATCTGCTATTTTTCGAAAGATCTTGAAAAACGTGTGCAAATCTTTGAATATATCACTTTCAAAGCAGACCTTTGTAATTCAAATCCATTGCTACTGGGTGGTCCATGGAACAACATATTTTGAGATGGGGGGTCCACGGCCAAATACCAATAATTTTGGGGGTCCTTGACATGAAAAAGTTTGAGAACCACCGATGATTTTTAGAAGACATTTATAGAACCGGATCGCTATTTTCCAAGACTTGCACGAATTGTCAGGATTTTTCAAAAAAATAGCTGATCTAGAAGCTCAATTGCGGCACTCGGTGCTGCGCTGTGAGCTTGTAGATCTGCTATTTTTTCACTAGGTTAAAGCATAAAATAATGGTTAAAGCGGTTCAAATCTAACCGTGACAGGTCTGAATGGGTTCAATAACACCGTTATGGACCCTAACAAGGAGTATGGTGGTCCCAGAGGGACAAAAAGATTCATTCCACCAATTCCACTCATTTCACCAATCCAAGCTCGGTTGCAAGAATAAGTGGTGAAAAGTAACTGGCGGATATTGTACTTTATTCTCCACTACAACTATTTGAAAACTTTAGATTATTATTATTACAAAATATAAATGTAACTAATTAAAGGAGCTATAGTCAACTTTTTCTTGTCAGGCTGACTTTGTTTACATCCCTCTTCTATTCTTTTATATGGAATCCATATAAAAGAATAGAAGGGGGATGTAAACAAAGTTGATTATTTTATCATTATTTTACGCTTTTTGTGGTCATTTTTTAGAAGAAACACATATGAAGCTTAATACTATAACTATAGCTCCTTTAAGCCCTAATTTACATGTCTATGAATTTAATTTATATGGCTATTTTGTATAATGTCTATTAATAAGAATATCTGGCTATTTTAGATCAATTCTGACACATTTTAATACGTTTGGAAAGAAACATGTGAAATGGGGCATTCTGCAGAATATTGAATACTTTCACTTTTGGCACTTGAGTATATTTTGATGACAATGCTGTTGTACTTTTATTCAAGTAATAATTTTGGATGCGAGCCTATTATAACACAGCATATTCGTACATTGTTGTGACATTTCGTTACTTTAATTAAGTAAAAACCCAGAGTAACTTCCTCCACCACTAAAAGGAATCTAATACAGTGTCAAGAGTCATTTCCAGTCTTCACTTTATCATAGCTCAGTGGTTCTCAACTTGTGGGTCGGGACCCCCAGGGGGGTCCCCAAATTATATTGGGGGGGTCCCCATGAGATTAACTTAATGTGCAATGTTCTTTTCTCACTCATCAGAAAACAAACCAACATAAAGTTTAAGTGTATTGCGGGTATATGCACATTTCTTAGTCGATTCAAGGACCTTTTTAATACCTCTAAAATGACAAATTAAACATTGGCCAAATTGTAAAATATTAAGAGGCAGAAATTTAGAAAATAGCAGATCTACATGCTCACAACGCCTCGCAACCCGTGGCGTTGTGAGCATGTAGATCGGCTATTTTCACAATAGAACCGTGTTATACAAAATGTAATGCCTCAACTCTTAGTGCTGTTATGTTCATCTTGTGTGTGTGTGTGTGTGTGTGTGTGTGTGTGTGTGTGTGTGTGTGTGTGTGTGTGTGTGTGTGTGTGTGTGTGTGTGTGTGTGTGTGTGTGTGTAAAGCATAATTTTACTGTAGTGTAAACATTGTTACATTGTTTTGCAATAGTTACTAGCTACAGTTATCACCGGCTCAGAAGTGTGAAGTCATTTTAGTTGCTAATCATTCTGTGAGTGGGCCTGGGGGTTTTGACATATACTGTACAAATCTAAAGCAGGGGTTTTCAAACTTTTTTGACTCGGGGCACCCCTGTAAATAACATTTTCATCCACGGCACCCCTGAATTACACTGTTCATTTTTAGAATCTTTCATCCTATTGGAGAAATATCCGTTTTCCATCAGAACTGACTGAAAATAATGTTATACTTGACGTTTAACCACTTGAACCACAGCATCCCTATTCTGGGGGGAAGGTTCACCAAAAATAACCGATCTACAAGCTCACAACACGTCACGTTGTGACATGTTGTGACACGTTGTGAGCTTGTAGATCTGCTATTTTTGGTGAAGAGAGTTGTCGTAGATGGAAAAGGAACTCATCAAGTACAGTGCAAATCAGGTCTGTTTTACTAAGCATAGTGAAGTGATATTGATGAATTCCAAATGTTATCAATTTATCTCACGGCACCCCTGGACTGGCATCACGGCACCCCAGGGTGCCCCGTCACCCACTTTGAAAACCCCTGAACTAAAGTCTGCTGAACCTTCTACTAAAATCTGTTGACATTGTGATTAAATCTCCCCTTTGTTTCAATTAGCAGAGACAAACAAACAAAAAAAGATAACATTAATGAAATAAAACGACCCCAATAAAACAATCATATACAAAAGAAGGTTTCTGTAAGGCATTCCTTTTAACCAGAGTGTTTTTACAGCAGTCGTCCATGTCAGGAAGAACTCCAGCAGCGCCCTCCACAGGTCGTTGTCTTCCCTGCAGCGGAACCTTGTGATCGAGTCCAGTACCTCTCTCTGCCTCGCGCGACAGTCAGACCACCGAACCGTGTGCGGTTCGGTGCAAAGATCGATCATCGGTCTTTGAGGTCTTTTTGTGTCCCCTTAAGTTTATATGTCCTTCCTCAACACTGTTGAGGACTGCAAGTCATCCCCACACAGTTCAATGGCTTTGGTTCCGTCTGTTCTGGGGACGAAGAATAGACCAAGATCTGCTACTCTTCAGTTCAAAAGAACTGATGGAATCATGCAACAAAAATAATTAAAAAAAAGCTTGTGTCAGCTGTACAGATGTTCGGTGGAAAGGTGTCCAGTCACGCACCACCACTATGCACGTTCCCCATTCCCACCAAACGCTAATCTCCGATTATTCGCATCTTCCGATTGTTGAAGGTGTGAATCAAACGGCACCCCCGGGGGTGGGCAATGATGGCATAGCGTTTGGAAGGGAATTTTCAACCCCTGCATGTTAATCCAGGTTGGCACCGTAACTCACATCCGTGTTGGAAGTTGGAACCCCTCCGGGGGCGGGGAACGCTAGCAGCCGGCGACGAGGAGGAGGTTGGGGGTTCGAGACAGTCCTATCTGCAGGTGGGGCCCAGGACGGCTGCCGTGGAGGGGCCCGTGGCGACGATGCTGTAATAACAAGAATAATAATCAACTTTATTTGTTATGGCACAGGGCAGGGGTCTTCAATGTTGTCAGGCCAAGGAGCCCTTAGTTGAGAGAGAGACGAAGCAGGGACCCCCACAACCTGTTCATAGATTCCATATAGTTTCATTGTTTGACGGCACAATCGTCAGTATATTTTGGATTCATGTCAATTTGTGTTTTCAGATATTTAAAGGACAACTTTGTTTTTTTACAACAAGGGTTCCTATTTTAGATTGTAATTAGAGAAAAGTGAGTGTTTTCATTTGCTTCGTTCTATTGTTTTATCGCGTTTACTGTGCTAAAATGTGGGGCATGCGTACGCATGGGGGCATGCGTACAAGTGGCTAAATATGTATTTTTAGACACAATAAGCCAGCAGTTTCTTTATTGCTATTTACAGTAACACTTCTAGCCCCCATAAGTCACATCAACCCATGAAACATTGCGTTGTATCTTGGGAATGGGCTTATTCTGTGTAAAATTAGTTTACATTTTTAGCCACTTGTACGCATGCCCCCAACCACTGAAATAAGAATCTCTAAAACAATAGAAAGAAGTAAATTAAGTAATTTTAACACTCATCTTTTATATTCTTTAATTACTATCTAAAATATGAACTCTTGTTGTAAAAATCACACCCGTGTGAAGTGGAGCTGTGTGTGTGTGTGTGTGTGTGTGTGTGTGTGTGTGTGTGTGTGTGTGTGTGTGTGTGTGTGTGTGTGTGTGTGTGTGTGTGTGTGTGGATCATGTGTACCGATTTTTGTGACATTTGAAGAAAATATGTAGGAAAAGGAGCAAAAAGTGTGTTTTGGAGAAAATTCAAGATGGCGGAAAATCTATCATGGCGCAAATGGGCGTGGCCTATATGGGGAGATGCGTCATGACCCAAGGAATCCAGGGAAAAAATATTTTTAATTTTCCGACCTACGGTTCAAGAGTTACAGGCCAAAACGTAAAGTGGGGTGTTATGCGGCCAAATGACACAATTATTTTTTATTTAATCCTTGAAATCATTATGAACCTCCTCTCCAAGTCTTGAAACTCTAGCCCCTATGGTTTGCGAGAGACAAATAATTGAATGTGAGTTTTTGCGATTCCCATTATAAGTCAATGGGGAAAATTAATTCACTAATAAATTAATATCAATTAAACTATAGAACCTTTCTCTTAGAAAAGTAATAGCCCACGATTCCCGAGTAAGCCGGTCGATTTGACATATGGCGCGAGTGTGTGGTGGCAAAACTGTGGGACTAGTGGCGTGCCGAAGTTTAGGAAGTTCAGGCTACATACACACAGACACACACACAGACACACAGACAGACAGACACACACACAGACCCACACAGCCACGTATAGGGAGCCTGTGTTTCACACAGCTCCAAAAACTAAAGTTGTCCTTTAAAATCAATCCTAAAAAACAAACGGTGTAGCCGGAGGTGTTGCGACGCTAAAGCTGGAGTAATGTGTTCCCTCTCACCTGTAGCGAGGGTAGTTGTCGTTGGGAGGCGGGGAGCCGGGCAGCAGCGAGTTCCCATTGGTTGGCGAGGAGGAGGAGGAGGAAGAGGAGCAGCGAGGCTGCAGACGACGGAGGTACTCGGCATGGACCGGCTTGTGGCTCTGCAGCACCTTGATGGCCTCGTCCACCGTGAACCACTCCCGCTTGCGCCCTGCGGGGGGAGACAGAGCACAGGGTGTTGTTGGTAGGGAAAAAGTAGGCTACTCAAATGTTTTACTTGAGTGAAAGTATCAATACTGCAATGTAGAAATTAAAAGTCCAGAATTCAAAATGTACTTGAGTAAAAAGTACAAAAGTATTGGCATCAAAAAGTACTTAAAGTACCAAAAGTAAAAGTACAAAATGTTTGAAAATAGCAGATCTACAAGCTCACAACGCGTCGCGATGCGACACGTAGTGAGCTTGTAGATTGGCTATTTTCAAATAGCCAAGGTATAAAATGGTTTACGTATGTTTTATAATATTATAATTTATACCTGCAAAGTAACTAGCAACTAAAGGTTTCAAATAAATGTAGTGGAGTAAAAATACAATATTTGGACCCAAGATGTAGTGGAGTAGAAGTAGAAGTAAAGGAAATTGGAAATACTCAAGTAAAGTACAGATACCTCAAAACTGTAAAAATGGTAAATGGTGCATTTATATAGCGCCTTTATCCAAGGCACTTTACAGAGATTGTGCATTACATTCACCCATTCACACACACATTCATACACCGAGTGGTGGAGGAAACCATGCAAGGCACCAACCTGCTCACCGGGAGCAACTAGGGGTTCAGAGTCTTGCTCAAGGACTCTTCCACACTAACTCTGGGGGAGCCTGGGATCGAACTGGGAACCCTTCATGTTCTAATGACGGTTTCTCTACCCCTGAGCCACTGCTGCCCGGCCTGCCCCTATATACGCGTGTCTGGGCAAAACCTCTTAACTCCATTTTTGAGGTTTTTGATTTTTTGGCATAAATCAGGGCTATTGAACACCCTTTAGGGTGAGGTCTTAAGGGGATTCCAGACGGTACGCGGTCACCGCCTGCTAGTAATTCATTTTCAATGAGAGGCGGGCGGCTATTTCGTCCGCGCAGCGAAGTTTAGAGGCGGCGAGGCGAGCGGGCGCAGTCCCGTGAAAATCCCCGCGAGCGTGCTCGTTTGTGCATGCGTACGCGGGCGGTGAGAGATGGATTGTGTTCATCTTTGTGAAATACCGCGCAGCGTTTACTCAAAGAGCGAGTGTGTTATTGTATCACCGCGGCGCGGTCCTCGCAGATCCAAGCGGGAGCCCCGGCGGCAACCGCTGTCCGTCTGTAGAGCGCCTTAGCCTTCTGGCCAGTGATGTATATCGGACCAGTTACCCATATATGGAGACGCCTGATACCCATATATGGAGACCCATGTACTGTATATGGAGATATGCTGTGAGACCCTAAATATGCTTACACTGTTATTCGTTATGTGAAAGTCCTATGTCATCTGACATCATACCCTTTTATGCCCATATATGGAGATCCCTGTCTGTAGAACCAGCTCCACAGATATGGCCTCTCTTCCTCCATATATGGGCATTACCATATGAAGTCCTGTTAGATATGGGCTTAATATTGATGACATGCAGGGATCTCCATATTGGGCATAAAAGGGATTCTGTTAGTGTGGTTCCCCTGACATCACAGTGATGTCAGAGCGTGATAAGTCATAGCGGCAGACCCATAGGCCGTAAAAAAGCGAACACTGACAGACGGAGACATGATGTGCCATTCCTCATACTAAACTGCGACCTTCGGTCGCAACTAAAACACGGACAGGATTGGGGCGTTTGATTGCACGTGTGATACCGTAAGAGCAGTGTTGTTTTTGACAGCACATTTTGATTTAGTTTTAGTCATAGTCTTTTGAATAAAATGTCTTTTAGTTTTAGTCATAATTTAGTCACCTGAAAAGTTTTAGTTTTAGTCTAATTTTAGTCGACTAAATATCATAAGATTTTAGGCGACTAAATCTACAGTTGATTTAGACAACTGAAATGTATTTTGGCAGGCCTTGCTGGCATCGTAATGGCTGATTTTACACTTGGTTGCGTGCTGAAAATAGCAGATCTACAAGCTCACGCGACGCATGCTTGTAGATACGTTTCTATGTCTGTTTTTTATTTTGACGACGAAATTGTCAATATATTTAGTCTTAGTTCTAGTCATCACAGTCGACAAAACATTTTCGTCATAATTTTAGTCGACGAAATCAACACGGCGTAAGAGGAGCATCGGGCTCATTTGGCAGAGGTAAGGTCGTTATTCTCAAGGTGTATCGTCCCAAGATCCAACCTCGTCTGACCGGTGAGTGTTCAGTTGCAGTCATGTTGATTACAGGCGACCCCCCCACGTTGTATGTTGTTACACGAGATTGCCCTCGTGTTCCATTGTAAGACAGAGAAGGGTAGCAGTAGTCCAAACCCATTTAGGCCAAGAATTATTGAATTATTTAAAACTATTGAAAAGTAGCAGATCTACAAGCTCACAGCGTGGCACCGAGTGCCACGCTGCAAGCTTGTAGATCTGCTATTTTTT
Source organism: Nannobrachium achirus (assembly GCF_963921795.1). Classification (NCBI taxonomy): domain Eukaryota; kingdom Metazoa; phylum Chordata; class Actinopteri; order Myctophiformes; family Myctophidae; genus Nannobrachium; species Nannobrachium achirus. The sequence continues at coordinate 11,049,344 of NC_137830.1, forward strand.
GAAATATCGTGTTTTCTCTTTTCTTTTTTTTTTTTCTTTTTTTTTTTGCAAGTCTTTGAATAATTTATTTTTAAAAGCGAACATTTGTAACTCATATATTTGGTTCTGGGGGAGGTCCCTGGAACGACATATTTTGAGATGGGGGTCCGCGGCAAAATACATGTAATTGTGGGGGTCCTTGACATGAAAAGGGTTGAGAACCACTGATTTAGAAGAAGGATTTAGAACACATTTTATAGAATCGGGTCAAAGATATTCAAGACTTCCACAAAATAAATGTTTTCTAAAATAGCAGATCTACAAGCTCGTGAGCTGTGAGCTTGTATATCTCATATTTTTTTAATAGTTAAAGCATAAGATAATGGTTAAAGTGGTTCAACTCCAAGTGACACAGATTTTGCATTCAGACCTAAATGGGTGCCAGCAAGGTCATTACAACCGCTCACCACAAGAGGTCGCCTCTTCCCACACGTTGGCTGAAGGTGAGCAGTATAGGATTGACTGTGGCTGCACTCTCCCTGGTGTTAATGTACATTATGACTGCATTGCATGAATACACACACTTATATATATAGCGCTGGGTGCATTACTCTTACATACTGACATACAGGGGGGTCACAAGGGGCGGGGGGGAAGTGGGACTGAGTTACTAGGGCCCAAGGTGGAGGGGGCCTTCGTTATTTTATACTTTAGCTATTGAAAAATAGCAGATCTACAAGCTCACAGCGCGGCACTCTGTGCGGCGCTGCAAGCTTGTATATCTGCTATTTTTGAAAAGTCGTAACATTTTGTGAAATTCTTTGAATAGATGTATTTTTTAAGCGAACATTTTTAACTCAAATTTTGCTTCTGGGGGGGTCCCTGGAACTAAATGTTTTGAGATGGGGATTCCGTGGCCAAATACATATAATTTTGGGGGTCCTTGACATGAAAAGGTTTGAGCACCACTGACAAAAATATCACGAGTTTTCAAAAAGCTGTGCTGCGAGCTTGTATATCTGCTATTTTTCAATAGTTATAAAGCACAAAATAATGCGTAATAATGCGTTCCCAGTCTAACCTCCTCCCCCTATGAAGAACATTCATGGGGGGCCCACAGTGAATACTTGTACCCAGGGCCCAGAATTTGGTGTGACACCCCTGCTGACGTAGTCAGACGGTCAGACAGAGGGACACGGGTAAATACTGTGTAGACGGACACACACATACTACATGCTGTAAGCACAGGAAAAGCGGACGAAAATACACGAATACACATTGACAAACGTGCGTTCTGCACACTTTTATGTTGATAAATCGAACGAACCCAGTTCGATTTGTGCGTCTTGTCGCATGCGGTAAAAACTCAACGATTCCTTTTATGACTCCTTTTCGGATCCGCAGTGTGGATTCCGCACAGCTTTGCACACCAAATCCAATGCGTCCCCAGTTAGAATATGATTATTTTGGGGGGGTTGCGGCCTGAAAAGGTTGAGAAGCACTACAACGGACTCACTCGCTAGCTTTCACCGTGGACTGAAGACTCACCTTTTCAGACTCCACCTAAACCCTTAGCACTACTGTAACACTCAATGACCATACATGAAGCTAGTTAGCATTTGTTTTTAAGTTGTTTAGAACCTTTTTCATGACTGATTATTTAGTTTTCTAGATAGATATTCATTTGCATTTGTTATATTGCTGACATATTATCTTGTTTATTATAGTGATGTATTATCTGCTTATTGTAAATCTCTTTGGATTAACCCTGCAAGACCCGAATTAATTTCTGCTGGCCAATTTTTTATTTATTTTTTAAATCTGATGGTGTTGTAGCAGTCCTAATCACAGGAAAATGTAATGTTAAAAAATTAATCATGTTTTTGTAAGATGTTATAGCCATAAATCATAAATCATAAATCAAGCTCTAATTTGCATTTTGGGGATATTTTTCACAATAATAACATATGTACATGTTCTAGACATTCTAATGATCACGAAAATAAATATTACAGGCATTTTACTTATGTTTTAGTGAGGAATAGCTTCAGTTAAAAATTGAGATGTTGTTCGTCCAGACGCTGGAATTTCAACTTCTCTGGGAGGTGTGAATGTCAGCCTATGTGGGGGGTATTTAGTATATGCAAATATCGTGGCCAATGGCATTGTAATACTAAACAATAGGATTTAATGGTGATGTTAATGTGAAAAAAGAACAGGAAAACTAATCATAACATTTTTTTTTAAACGATTTAAAAAATGTTGCCAAAAAGCAACGCTGGGCCTTGCAGGGTTAAAAGCATCTGCTAAATGCCTAAACTGTAAACTGTAAACTGTAAGCACTGCAGTAGAGAACAGACAGAGTGACTGCAGCAGTCCACTACAGTCCAGTAGCCGGTATGCGCCGGTTCTTTTAGCCCTGAACTGCCAAAAAACAAAGAGTAACTCTGGGATACCGTTGTCACAGCGATGGACAGCGGTTGATGTACGGCCGGAGTGGATTACAGCTCTGAGATGCTGCTGCAACGAGACGGCAGGCACCAGCACACACAGACATCAAAGGGGGCATGAGCCTATAGGGATGGGACAAATAATCAAAATCCATTTATCTTGGGGCGGAACATTTGCCAAAAAATAGCCGATCTACAAGCTCACAACGCGTCGTGAGCTTGTAGATCGCCTATGAGTACCTTTCTAAAACGGCTAGTTCCTTTCCTTGATTCTGATTGGCTGGTTTCCCTTTCATCGCTGTGGTATATGAGACTATAACCCACACCTTGAATCAGTTTATATCAGTTTATTTCTTTCCACAGTGTTCCACAGTGAGTGCACCAATTATCTGCACCTGTGTTGTTGGCAAAAAAAAGCTGGGAACTACTTTCTTGCAGACCTTGCAGTGAATTATTAGTGAAATAGAACAGTTTCAATTGGTACGTCTATGATTTTTCATGGTGCCATATTGTAACCGTTTTAGAAAAGCAATAAACCACGCGAGGCATGAGGTTACCTGTATTTTATAACGGCACCACGCCTCTCAGCCGTTATAAAATACCAGGTAACCACATGCCTCTTGTGGCTAATTATTGCTTCATTTACCAATTATAAAGGGTTTAATTAAGTGGTACCAGCAGCTCGGCAAATGGCAAAAGGTGAATTGATCCCAGTGCATGACGGGGGACGATATCACGATAAACTAAATCTCCACGACACGATTAAGGGGAGTGTTTCTTATCACGATAAACGATAATATCTCTTATCGTCCTATCCCTACTAGAGCCCCTTCCCTTTTACCCATCTGTAAAAAGTGCCCTCTCCAGACCATGAATGCAGTTTTCACTATGGTGAAAGAAATGCAAATAACCTCTTTCCATGCCATACCTGAAGGCAGCATTCAAGAATATTGCCTTGTCCAGACTCTCCTGAACTTGAATGCAGCATCTTATGTTGAAAGAATTGCCCTCTCTGCGTAGACATCCATGCCCTTATGCCATTTATCCAGTATTGACTTGATTATGCTTAGTTCAGTGTGGTATCAAGAACCGCAAATAAACGACCTCCAAGCTCACAACACATCGTCAGCTTGGAGGTCGGCTATTTTCAATATAGAGCGTGACATCATCATCATCATACCCGGAAGTTATGCGGGAACGCCTACTGAGTGGCAAATAACTACTTTCTGGCCTTGACAGCCCATACGTCCAAACAGAAAAGTCCTATATGATTGCATTAAACGACATTAAACAATGTTAAACGCGCATACCCTCTATTTCCACCAAACGGCCCTTTTAGAAGAGTCAGCCCCTGCCTCTCTAACATTCTCTGCACGTCCCTTGGCCAGAGTGAATTACAGCTCTGAGCTGAGTCCGCGAGGAGGAGAGGATTTATGGACACCTGCATGCGCTAGCTGCCCGCATGCTACTAGCGCTGGTAGCGTTCCAATGCAGTATATTCACACATAAATCTATATAGATGCACACAGGCAGCTATGCTCACTATGTGTCAGAGGAGCGTGATTATGGATCCCACTGGGAAAGATGGATGGAAACGGCATAGAGCACTCGTTTTCACAGTTATTGTCCACGACACTGCAAGTGGCGCGAAGGCCAGCGGACCTTGGTCCTGCTCTTCGCCCCCGAGCGCCGCAGGCGCGAGTGGCCGCGAAGAGCGGGCCAGGGCCGCGCGGCCGGCGGAGCGCCGCGCGAGTTACGAAGCCGTGGTGAATGCAATCGTTCTATTTATGCCCAGGCCGTAAGGCCTGGGCAAGCGCACGATAAATGCAATGATAATTGGGGTTTGGTGCACCTCGCGCGGTCCAAGAGACTACAACGGAGCGCTCCCTACGTCCGGTTAAGCCAATCACAAGCTTCAAAAATGAGTCCGGGGCGTGGTTATCCATCTTTCCCAGTGGGATCCATAATCACGCGTCAGAGGAACATGGCCCAGGTACGTGTGTTCGCTTGCATCACGACCAGCACTGCAGAATAACAAGTGTGTCTCAGAAGAGCGGACGCACGTGTTCACGCTAAATTAAAGAATTAATTTACTGTGTATAATGAAGTGAATTATTGCACTTTACTATGAGAAACGTCACAGCTTGTCCGTGTCCGGCTGTCTGGACGTGTAGACGTGTACACATTTTTACGGTCTATGGGTTTGCCGCTCTGACATCATGCTCTGATGTCACTGTGATGTCAGGGGAACTAACAGAATGGGTTTGCCGCTCTGACATGACGCTCTGACTTCACTGTGATGTCACACTAACAGAATCCCTTATATGCCCATATATGGAGTTCCCTGATGTCATCAATATTAATGATGCCCTGTTAGAGAGATCCCTGTGATGCCAGGGGGAACAAATCCCTTTTATGCCCATATATGGAGATATGGAGATCCCTGTGATGCCAGGGGAACAAATCCCTTTTAGGCCCATATATGGAGATCCCTGATGTCATCAATATTAATGATGCCCTGTTGGAGAGATCCCTGTGATGCATGGGGGAACAAATCCCTTTTATGCCCATATATGGAGATATGGAGATCCCTGTGATGCCAGGGGAACAAATCCCTTTTAGGCCCATATATGAAGATCCCTGATGTCCACATCACTGATGTCCACATCACTTTAGGGCGAGGTCGCTTGTCGCCCTGAGGTGTCTTACTAGTATTAGTATATGATATTGCTTACAGTTGATCGCTCTGTGTTGCTAATGTGAAGTTGAGAGTTAAAGGAGTAGCTCATCCCCAAAATGTCCGGATGGGGACCCGAATGCATTTGGGTCCCCATCCGGAATCAATGAGGGTACATTTATTGTAATCAAATTATGGTCTTAACTCATTCTGTGCCACCTTTTCACCACTAGAGGGCGCCCAATGGCCATAGAATGCTACATTGACAAGTGCTGGTATATGCACAAGCCCTGTGCAGCCAGCCTTTGTTCATGTACAGGAACAGGATGAAGTTAGCTTGAAGTTAGCTATTGACTACCAAGCATTTTAGAAGCCCTATTTTCAGCGATTTAGCCATGATTAAACCTTGCACACCTCATGGATATGCATGGAACAGAGAAAATGAGCTCTAAAGATCCTGGATTGCATTGGAGTGGATGGTAAATATCGGCGGCACGACGCGCTCGCGGGCCGTGTAAACAGATGACGGCCGGCGGCGCGGCTCGAAAAAAATAATAATAATATATATATTTTTTTTTTACAAAATACCCTGATAAGGACAAATAAAGCCTAACTAGTTCGGGATTGGCACAGTAAGAGTTAAGAATGCAACAAATACAAAAAATTATTATTGAACTCAAGTCTCCATGGCGTGAGTAATCAATAGAAAATAAGTCATTTTGGGGGTGAACTACTCCTTTAAGGAAATGTCCCTGAGACACAGCTGCTGATAAGCTTAGGATGAGGGAGGAGAGCTAGAGAGGTCATAGATGCTGCTGCCAGTCAGTAGCTCCTTTGTTTTATAGCTGTGAGAGGAGATACGGTGTTTGGCTCTAACAGTTCAGTAGAGAAAATCTAATGTGTTATCGTTTTGCTTTAGCCAATTATGAACTGACAGTCAGGGTAGGGCAAGGCAGTCTGTCTTATTATGTGTGTCTTGGTGAAGGACGTTTGTATATGTGTGTGTGTCATTGTTTTCTATTATCTTTTAACGTCGTTTTTGAGTCAAGGTTTGCTGATCTTTTGAGAGTTTCAATTCCTCTAGACTAGGAATCCATGAATTAAGTAAGGGTGTCCAGGCATTGTCACTAAGGCTTGCCCACCTGCCCCCGGTAGGTAAACCAGTAAGACTCCCTAATCGGGAGATAAGCGACCGCCAGGTCGCATGTAAAAATCAGCCTGATGGTGGCGCTAAATGGGACAGATGCATGTTGATGACATGACTGTAGACATACTGTGTACCGCTTTGCGTGATTTTAGGGCAAAATCTGTAGGAGCAGTGTCCAAAAATGTGTTTGAAAAAATCGGCCTGAAGGTTACGTGCTCATTTGAGAGGGAACGCAACAACCGTCTATAAACACAACACCAGATATCTGTCTAAGCACCTGAACGTGGCCAGAGCGCTCTGTCTTCTGGTCTGTGGAATGTAGGCTAACGAGTGCTGTGAAACCATAGACATATTCAATCATAGCTATGTAGGTATTTGGGACTTGGAGATATTGAGGTGTGAAATTTTTTATCGCCCCAGAAAGTAAAGAAATAAGTGTTAAATTGAGCTGTAATTAAAATCTTACTTATCATTTTATAATGTACAAGGCATGACCTTTGGGCAAGTAGAACATGACCTGTACTTGCCCGATGGGCAAGTGCCTCTGAGACGTCAATGTCAACCAGGGGCATAGTTCTGCCGATTTAAAATGACTCCAATACGGAAGAAAAACTTCCTATGATTGGCCGCTAGTTGCGCTGTTTTCCCCCCCGGCCGATCGCAAAAAGAATTGTTCTCCATTGGATCCCATTCATTTTCCCCTTTCGTTTTCTAACCTTACTTAACATTTTCTTGAATACTGTATGGTTCCTATCGCTAGTTAAAAATTGCCTTTCAATCACCATCATATTTGTTTTGTCGAAATGTGGTCCAATTTATTTTGGCGTGGCCAACTAAACTGATACCAGCCGGCTGTGTTCTTCTTCGTGTGCTGTATTTCGGGAGGCTCCGACCACATTCTCCCATGTATCCCTGCGGTTGCACGTGACCGTTGGCAGCCAATGGCATCTCTGAGGCCTTTACAATTCTATGATGGCGACACCCATTCCAAGGGGTAGAAAAGGGCCATTTGCGCTGCATAGAAACCAATGGCTTCGCATAGTGATGTCAACCCGTGATTTAACACACACACACACACACACACACACACACACACACACACACACACACACACACACACACACACACACACACACACACACACACACACACCATCAGTGAAATGTAGATTTATATGTACCAATATTAACCGAGTCCTCCCAAGCTTCCAGCGTCTCCGTAACGGTCAACACGTAGACGTACGTCCGATGCTTGCGGTCTTGGTTTTGCTTTAGGGACCAGAGAGAAAAGAATATTATTATATGTTCAGTATGTATGTATGTGTGTGTGTGTGTGTGTGTGTGTGTGTGTGTGTGTGTGTGTGTGTGTGTGTGTGTGTGTGTGTGTGTGTGTGTGTGTGTGTGTGTGTGTGCGTGTATGTGTGTGTGTGTGTGTGTGTGTGTGTGTGTGTGTGTGTGTGTGTGTGTGTGTGTGTGTGTGTGTGTGTGTGTGTGTGTGCAAAACAGCTGCAAGGTGTTCATGTGTTTCTGAGTGAATGATCTAGCAGTGTCACTAGGGCTGTCACGATTATGACGTTTTACACGATTCATTGTCACTCAAATAATTGCGATTAACGATTCAATTGTGTTTTTGTCGTTGACAATTAAATTTCTGTTTGGCTTGTAGGCTTTGAAGTTGCACATGGCAGATATGACACATAACCTAAATATACCAAGAAATGACTGACATATTTGACAACTTTACACACTAAAAAGAACATTGATAGTACAAGCTTGTGAGCTATTCTGCCATTTCCACAATTGTTTCAATGTTTGAACATAATATAAACATTTTTCAACATGTAAAAGATTAGGACGATTATCACAAAATAATTGCGATTATGTCAAATAATTGCGAATATGTCAAATAATTGCGATTAGACGATTATGTAATAATTGTGACAGCCCTAAGTGTCAGCACAGCATCCATGCATTATTGAGCTACGTAAAAGTAAAACAACGTGATGTAAAGTTTATTGTAAAGATGCATTCTTGAGCATACAATCTACGTACCACTACACTGACTACTGCTTTGTACTTGGAAGCTGACAGTGACAGAACAGTTCAGCGTTATTAACTTAGTACTTTGTCTTACGCCAAAAAATAGCAGATCTACAAGCTCGTAGATAGGGTATACAGTATCCAGCACATGACAACAAGGGTTCATAATTTTAGATTGGAATTAGAGAAAAGAAAAGATGAGTGTTAAAATGTTTTCATTTCCTTATATCGATTTGAGCGATTTTGATTTCTAAAATGTGCTGAGAGATTGGATTTAATGCGGAGGTCTTCAACGTTTTCAGACCAAGGACCCCTTAGTTGAGAGAGATGAAGCAGGGACCCCCAAAACCTTTTAATAGATTCCATATAGTTTCATTGTTTGAAAGCAATCATCAGTGTATTTTGGATTCATGTCAATTTGTGTTTTCAGATATTTAACCACCTGAACCGTCATTAACTAATAAACTTCATATTTTACTCTGTACTTTGTCTGCTCTTTTTCCCCTCTACACCAAACCTCATTGCCAAAAATAGCCGATCTACAAGCTCACAGCGCCTCGCAGCGCGAGGCGTTGTGAGCTTGTAGATCTACTATTTTTGGCTACAGTTCTCAGAATATGGACACTAGAGTTCAAGTTGTTAATATAAAAAGGATTGGGAGATTTGGAGGACCCCCTGTACTAACTCTGAGGACCCCCTAGGGGTCCCTGACCCCCTGTTGAAGACCCCTGGTTTAATGAACCCTGGGCTCACTTTGTTCGCTTGTAAAAAAAAAAGGAAAATCCTCCATTATGTCATTGGATAGATGCGTTTAGGGACCACTCAAAGCAGCAGGGTCTGTTTCCTCCAGCTTGTCATGAGCTGTACAGTGCAGCACACTTTGCCGTTACACAACGCACGCACAATGTGATTTTCCAAACGCCACTTGAGCGCCCAGTGATAACAGCACACTGAACGGTACGATACATTCCACAACGGCCTGGCCGACCCGACACTCACCTCAAACACACCCAGCAGACGTCCCAGCTTGCCTTTAACACCAGCCTGAAAGACAGCAATGAGAAAAGGGAAATCATTATTAACATTTAGGCCAAGACTTATTGAATTCTTTAACTATTGAAAAATAGCAGATATACAAGCTCACAGCGCGGCACTCTAGGGAATTTTGAGATGCGGGTCCGTGGCCAAATACATATCATTTTGGGGGTCCTTCACATGAAAAGGTTTGAGAACCACTGACATAGTACTAGTCCCTCAAGAACAGACTAACTGAGCTCCGGTTAAGTGAAAAGGACCTTTTCTTTGACGATGGCTGGCCAGATTGCTGTTGCTGACATAGAAACATAGGGTTTTTCAAAAAACCTTAGAAGGATTCAAAAGACACTTATAGAATCGGGTCAAAATTCTAATTTTCACGATTTTTCAAAAATAGCTGATCTACAAGCTCGCAGCTCGCTGTGAGCTTGTATATCTGCTATTTTTCAATAGTTAAAGCATAAAATAATGATACACAATAGTGTGTACCCGTTTTAAATGGGTTAAGTCGGACAAAGTACAATTTTGAGATATATCTGTACTTTCCCATTTCCATTACTTACTGTACTTACTTCTACTCCACTACATCTCAGATCTGAATATTGTACTTTTACTCCACTACATTTATTTGATTATTATTACTTGTAAAGCATACATCAACCACTTAAGCTCTATTAGCATTCATGTTTTGGTGATTTTAACCATTTTGATTTGCATGCAAGTGGCTAAATATGTATTTTTAGACACGATAAGCCCATTCCCAAGATGCACTGCAATCTTTCAAGGGCGGATGTGACTTATGGGGGCTGGTGTAAATGGTAACAAAGAAATTGCCGGCTTATTGTGTCTAAAAAGACATACGTATTTAGCCACTTGTAAGCATGTCACTGAAATCAAAATACTAAAATCGCTAAAACAATAGAAAGCAGTAAATGAAAACATTTTAACGCTCATCTTCTCTTTTCTCTAATTACAATCTAAAATATGAACACTTGTTGTAAACAAATAAATAAAGTTGTCCTTTAAAGGGGATTAGGGGAAGACCACCCATTTTAAATATTGAACTATGTCATTAATATACCTTAGAGGAGTTGTGCGGAAATAGAAAAAAGTTCCCCCCCTTCGGTGTTGCCTAGAACTGGAGGATTGATTTTGGGGTTTGTATTGTAATTTACAATGTGTGATGTCATCAAGTTGTGATTTAATTTTTTAGGCAACACAGAAGGTATATTAATGACACAGTTCATTATTGAAAATGGGTGGTCTTCCCCTTTAAGTAAAACCTTTGAGTAGGCTTTTTCCACCACTGGTGTGTGTTGACCAGCTCCAAGTCCCATTGGGTATAAGGTGGACAAAAGCACTTTCTTTTTCCGTGGCATTTGGGTTTTTAAGAGCGACGGCGAGGCACAGAGGCTGTCGGTGCTGCTGGTAATGACGGTGGGCGGCGACACTGATCTCTGAGCAGCAACGAAAAACAAGTGGAAAACACTATTCAAAAGGCTGCTTTAAGCCAATAATAAAAAACAAGTTGTGCAACTCGTTTTCTCTCTTTTTCTTTTTTTCTAGGGGAGTTTATGTGGGCTTGAGTTTGGAGTGACTGTAGAATGTAAGGCAGAAAAAAGAACCAGAAGGTTAACCCATTTAGGCCTAGAATTATTGAATGCTTTAACCAGTGAAAAATAACAGATATACAAGCTCACAGCACAGCACCGAGTGCCGTGCTGCGAGCTTGTAGATCTGCTACTTTTTAAAAAGTCGTGAAAATGTGTGCACATCTTTGAATATATGTATTTTCAAAGCGAATGTTTGTAAATCAAATTTTGCTTCTGGGTGGTCCCTGGAACTAAATATTTTGAGATGCGGGTCCTTGGCCAAATAGATATCATTTTGGGGGTCCTTCACATGAAAAGGTTTGAGAACCACTGACATAGTAGTCTCTCAGGAACAGACTAGCTGAGCTCCATTTAAGTGAAAAGGACCTTTTCTTTGACGATGGCTGGCCAGATTGCTGACATAGAAACATAGGTTTTTCAAAAAACCTTAGAAGGATTCAAAAGACACCTATAGAATCGGGTAAAAATTCAAAAATAGCAGATCTACAAGCTTGCAGCACGGCACTCGGTGCCGCGCTGTGAGATTGTATATCTGCGATTTTTCAATAGTTAAAGCATAAAATAATGATACACAATAATGTGTACCCGTTCTCAGAACCATTAACATATATACGAGAAAAGAAAACACAAAAACAAACAACACAATACTTGGCGTTTGCCAAGAGGTCCAGCAAGCGACCGAAACCATGCGTAGCCTATATTTTTTGCAAGCCACTGTAACCTGGACAAACTGAGCTTCACAACACAAAGCCTGGCAGTTGTTGACCTGAGCACAGACACAACTAGGCTAAACGTTAAGGCCACGTACGCAGGCTGAACAGATTTTGTTTGGTTTGATTTGATTCTCTCTTCTCTCTGCATAGCCACTGGATCCGTCAAGAGACCATCACTTTGTGGGCGTGGGAGTAAAACTTAATTGAACCGCCACGGACGCGTTGCGAGGCGTTGTGAGCATGTGGATCTGCTATTTTCACAATATTTATCTGCGGAACCGAGTCACATTAAATGTAATAGCTACAATTCCAAGTGCTTGTCAGGGTGGGGGTCCCCAGTTCAAATATGTTTATTTCGGGGGCCAGGGCCTAAAAAGGTTTGAGAACCCATGGTATAGAGCATTAACAAATTCATCCACCAGGGGCATTGACAACTCATTCTTATGACATCCTATCTAGCCAAGCTTTATAAACTATATATGTTTTAAAGAGAAAACAATAAAATAAAATAAAGAATAAGCGAATATTCGACCTCTGTGAACAACGTCGAATAGTGACTTTGATATTTGAATATTCTAATATTCTAATATTTGGTGAATGCCCTAGTCCACACACAGTATCTCTACGGTCATGTCATCAACATGTACCCGGGGAGCCACAGACCCAACATTTGAGAGGACCTGTGATGTCATAACATACTTTTTATTTTTGTTTTTTCTATACATTTTTTTTTTTTTTTTTATAATTTTTATCCCACGATTTTGCAACCCATTTTCACCCAGTGCCAATTGCCTATGTAATCCTGGGCTCTGCTCTCCCTCTGCCGCGCCTGGGGAGACAACGGACTGACCTCATGCTTCCTTCTATGCATGAGGAGTCCAAGTTGTTTCTTTTCACCTGACTGGGGGGATTTCCCCGGGATGGACGTAGCGCGTGGAAGGAACACGTTATTCCAACCAGTTCCTTTCCCCTCCATCAAGCGCCCCGGCTGGCCAGGGGGAGGCATTATTGAGACCAGGATTACTGCATGTTTTTGTGAGGGTATCAACCCTAGGAGACATGGGGAGAACATGCAAACTCCACACAGAAAGGCCCTTTCGCCAACACCACCTAGGGTGTGGGCACTGATGACGCGGAGGGAGAAACACGCCCCCAGCACCCACAGCGTCCCCCGGCGGGAATCGAACCCAGGACCTTCTAGCTGTGAGGCGAAGCGCTAACCACTGCGCCACCGTGCCCCTTTTTCTATACATTTTTGTCAATAAGGTACACAGAATGAGAGGCCTGCTCTGCCGGAAACATTGCGAAAAGAAAAAGTCCCAATCGACGTCACTAAGTAGCATGTGAGGGGTCAAACTAGGGATTCTTCATGATTCTGAATCCATTGCAAGCATTTGTATTGCATGAAAAACATCCCTTAGCCTAGATTTCAGCCCCACAAAACGATGAAGAGTGATGAGTCATCAAAAATCACAGTTTTGAGAGGCCAAAATCTAGCCCAAGGAATGTTCTTCATGCAAAACAAATGCTTGCAATGGATTCAGAATCATGAAGAACCCCTAGTTTGACCCCTCAGATCCTACTTAAAGCAGATTTGTTTTTTGTATTATTTTCCTGTTTAGTGAAGTCGATGGAGTGAATATACAAATGGCCATAACCTTTTTTTGCAATGTTTCCAGCAGAGCAGGCCTCTCATTCTGTGTACCTTAATGACCAAATGAATAGAAAAAACACAAATAACTAGAAGCAGTGCTCTTCCGAACACAGGTCTCCACCAGGCCACACAAATTGCCCTGTTATAGCGCCACCATGAGGCTGATTTGAGAAATTTGAAGTGGCATTTCTTCCTCTACCTAGTGGGAACGTGCATGCCCAATTTCACCAAGATTGCACGCTGTGTTCATGATTTGAGACATTTTGTTCAAAACTGAGCAATCCTGCAAACTTTGGAAGCCACTTGTAGCCAATCAGGATGGAATATGGAAAATCGGACGTATCCATGATGATCACATGACTGTAGAGATACTGTCTGTAGGACTGTTTGTAGGATTTTTGGACAGAATCTGTAGGAGTAGTGTACAGAAATGTGTTTTGCAAACATCGGCCTCATGGTGGCGCTAGAACAGGGCCATTTGAAAAAGGTTCTGAATTGGCATCCAGGGAGTGTGTGTGCTCAGTTTGGCAGCGATAGGGCCAACGGCGCCGGAGATTAGCTGTACACAAACTCGGAGGACGGACGGACGGACGGACGGACGGACGGACGGATGGACGGACAGACAGAGAGGGGCGAAAACATACTCTCCCCCTGTACTGCCTTCGGCTGGTGGTGACAAAAAGTATGTCATGACGTCACAGGTAAAACCCTATTCTTTGAGCTTTTGGGCCCCCGACTAATGGATCTGTCCCACCCTCTATCCTCCTCTTCTCAAGCATACTTCCAGTGATGTCAGTCAGGGCTCTTTGACGTACGTGTCAGGGGCCACGCGGGCCAGGCCAGGCCAGAGGGCCGCTTCAACGTACAGGAATCTGCTACGGTGCCAGGTTTAGCTCTGCTGACGTGGGCACACGGACACAGAGGTCAGCAGAGGGGGGTCGGGACCTCTGGAATAGCACCCACCCCACCCAGGGGCGTCCCAAGGGGGGAGGAGGGGAGTGGGACTGAGTTACTAGCGTCCAAGGTGGAGGGAGCCTTAATTATTTTATACTTTAGCTATTGAAAAATAGCATATCTACAATCTGCTATCACAGCGTGCTGCGAGCTTGTAGATTTCAGATTTGTCGTGAAAATATGTGCAAATCTTTGAATATATGTATTTCTTTTTAAGCGAACATTTGTAACTCAAATTTGCTTCTAGGGGGGTCCCTGGAACTAAATATTTTGAGATGGGGGTCCGTGGCCAAATGTATCATTTTGGGGGTCCTTCACATGAAAAGTTTGAGCACCACTGACATAGAAACATAGGTTGTTTTTTTTTTAAATTAAAAGGATTGTCACGATTTAAAAAAATGGGTTAACCCCCCCCCCCCCCCCCTATGAAGAACATTCATGGGGGGCCCACAGTGAATCCTTGTACCCAGGGCCCAGAATTTGGTGTGACACCACCCCTGACCCCACCCACCCATAACACCCTCTGCTCCTTAATCACCCTGCTGCCTCTGACAGCGACACACAGGGTCAAAGGTCAAATGATGACACCCCTCCATCTCTATCTGAACCGTTTGACCCCTAGCCTGGCGCCCCTCTTCTTGGGGGGAGCGAACATTCTGTGAAAATAGCAGATCCCAAATGTCCCATATCATCGTAGTCAGGTGTATGTCCAAAACCGTTCATTTCGTATTTATCATTTTAAAACCGATTTAAAATAGTGAAAATGTACGATCTACACGCACACCACGCCTCGCGCCACGAGGGGTTGTGTGCTTGTAGATCTGCCATTTTCACTAGTTCTGTGCGACAGTCTGGTACGATGCGAGGAAAACGTACAAATGTGAAACTTGGAGATACAAGGTTTCTGCCCGCCAGTGACGATAATGTATTCCCCGAAGAGATCTGGTGTAGAGTGAAACAAGTAGGAGGCCAAGTATATACCTCTGGGGGGTCCCTGATTAATACATACTAGGTTAAATGTTAAGGTTACATGTTAAAGTTAAATGTTAAGTGGTTACATTATTTATTTTGTGTGTGTCTGGTCTGGGGGAAACTAGAACAACATCTTTTGACTCATCCTGAAAAGTTTCCAAAAAGCTGGCATTGGCCCTCAAGAGACTGCCCTTCTGTGGCCAGAGAGTCATTGAGCCAGATGATCAGCAGTAGGGCATTCACGAATAGTTATTTTTAGCATTCGAATTATTCGACCTCAAAGTATTCGAACAGTCGAATATTCGACAGGACTGGCCAAACTGTCAAATATTAAGTAAGCAAGAGGCGAACATTGTGAAAATAGCCGATCTACATGCTCACAACGCCTCGCGACGCGAGGCGCTGTGAGCATGTAGATCTGCTATTTTCACAATATGGATCTGTGGTACCGAGTCACATTAAATGTAATACCTACAATTCCAAGTGCTTGTCAGGGTGGGGGTCCCCAGTTCAAATATGTTTATTTTGGGGGTCACGGCCTAAAATGTTTTGAGAACCCCTGGTATAGAGCATTAACAAATTCATCCACCAAGGGCATTGACAACTCATTCTTATGACTTCCTATCTAGCCAAGCTTTATAAACTATACATTTTTTAAAGAGAAAACAATAAAATAAAAACAAAAATAAACGAATATTCGACTTCGGTGAACAACGTCAAATAGTGACTTTGATATTCGAATATTCGAATATTTGGTGAATGCCCTAATCAGCAGTAGTGTAACGACTAACCTGCCCCAAGTGCCTTTGAGCCAGACAATGCTGACTCAAGCATTAAAATCTCTCCATGACCAAATGCCAACCTGTGGTGTTTCAAAGCAAACACATCACTGGGCCTCTTAGTGACGACCAAACAGCTGTAAAGTGCACTGCATTCTGGGTCAAATTTGAACTGTGTCTTCCCCTAAGGTAAGGTGACACCAATGCTGACCTTGTTGGTGTCTTACACAGTCAACTAATTAGGGGTGGGCGATATAGAAAAATACAATATCACGATATTCTTCCAAGCTGTATCACGATACACAATCTTATCACGATTCTTTTTCATGTTGCTTTTTATGGTTATTTTTCAAGTTACTTAAATGGATTCTGAAATATAAGGCTTATAAGGCTCCCTCAGTGTATCACAATATATACAATATCTCTGAAAAGAAATATCGTGGAGACATTGTATCGTCTTAATGATATTTATCGCCATATCGCCCACCCCTAGAACAAATTTCTGACAAAAAATGTCCAGACCCAGTCGTTCCCTTATTGACAGACTGAAGTGGTATAGAGCTCAACACAGGATTTCCAGCATTTGTGCATCAAAAGACAGAGAATGAATGACTACACAGCTCCACCGAGTGCTGTGAGTGTTCATGGGAAGATGAAGGCATCTCAAGACGTGCGTTTGGAACATGGAATAAATGTGAGGGTGGGAGGGCTTACAGTGGCTACCACTGCAAGCATAATCTCTCAAGAACAGACTAACTGAGCTCTAGCCTCTCGAGCTCCAGTTAAGTCAAGTGAAAAGGGTCTTTTCTTTGACGATGGCTAGCCAGATTGCTGCAAGCATAACACACGGCAGACGCATGTTGAAGGAGACACTCTGTACGGTGTTTTAAACTATTCATGTATCCATTAGGGGTGTAACGGTAACTGAATCGAAAAGTCGATTTTAATTTGCAATGATCTACTATATCGTTTGCAAAAGCAAAATATCAGTACAGTTTTGGCTTTGTATTGTATCGTATCGTTTTAAAATGTGGTAATCGGTATCGAATTGTTTTGCAATGCAAATAATTGATTGTATGGAAACTAAGTATTTGTGCCTTGTATTTGGCAATTTTAAGAGGGAAAATGAAAAAGAGGGGTCTAATTACCTTTCCATTCCATATAGCTACTCTTGGTCTTGGTGTTCATGTCAAGGTGGGTTTGTCCATATGTGTTGAAATATAATGTCCATATATTTGCTAGACAATCACAGCGTTTACTTCCATAATAATAGATTTTGTACACTTTTGACACAGATTACATTTCTTTGCTAAATAGCTACTATATCGATTTTAAATCATTGAATCGCATCGTATCGTTTTGCCATGAATGAACCAATATCGAACCAATATCGTATCGTCAACCATGTATCGTGATGCGTATCGTATCGTTGCTAAAATGTATCATTACACCCCTAGTATCCATCCCTCCATCCAGTTATCCTCCATCCACCCTCCTCACCTCCTCAAACACCTCCCGTATGGCGGCTCCACACGGCTCCTCCTCCGGCTCCATCCCTCCTCCAGGTACGATCCACTGGTCTGGGTGTCTGCTGCTGCTCACCAGCAGCACCTACAAGCAGCGGAAAACACATCAGATGTTTAGCATTTATGCCCATAAAATGGTAAATGGTGCATTTATATAGCGCTTTTATCCAAGGCGATTTACATAGATTGTGCATTACATTCACCCATTCACACACACACATTCATACACCGATGGCAGAGGAAACCAACCTGCTCACCGGGAGCAACTAGGCGTTCAGAGTCTTGCTCAAGGACTCTTTGACATTAACTCAGGGGGAGCCCGGATTCGAACTGGGAACCCTTCGGGAACCCTTTGTGCTCTAATGTAGGTTTCTCTACCCCTGAGCTATGCCGCCCCCCATAAAACTATCATCATAGATACAAGTGCATAGAGGTCTTCAGATCCCTTCTAAAAGCCCACTTATTCTCCCAGGCTTTTAATTGCAGCTGATCCTTACGGCTCAAGTGGTTAAATATCTGAAATCACAAATTGACATGAATCCACAATATATATATTTTTTTATAGTTTCATCGTTTGACAGCACAATCATCAGTGCGATGATTGTGCAATCAAACAATGAAACTATATGGAATCTATGAACAAGTTGTGGGGGTCCCTGCTTCATCTCTCTCTCAACTAAGGGGTCCTTGGCCTGGAAACGTTGAAGACCCCTGTTAAAGAGCATATATAGTGTACTCCAGTCAGTGGTACTTCAGAGTATTATCACCATGTGACTTTGCACTGCTGCTACGGAAAGTTTGACGGCAGCAAACTCCAGTGATAGCGACTGACAACACGTACAGTAAGTAGGTCTGTGTCTCGTTTAACACGGCACATTTGTCTTTCTCTTTTCCCTCCAATGTCAAGTATCGTTTTGCTTGACATATAGACCCATTTCTCGGTGTCGAGCGGCAGCTGTGTGTGTGTGTGTGTGTGTGTGTGTGTGTGTGTGTGTGTGTGTGTGTGTGTGTGTGTGTGTGTGTGTGTGTGTGTGTGTGTGTGTGTGTGTGTGCAGCTACACGGCAGCGTTTTGACGATGACCTATTATTTGGGTCCTATATTATTACGTCCACCTGACCTTTCCAATGCAAATACCATTTATTTTGCATTGTGTTTTATGACTGTTCTTTTGTTTTATTGTTTGTCATTCAATGTTATATTAGTTAAAGGTGATACACCATGAAAGTTCACTTTTCCTATTTTAAAACCTTTTTTGGGGGTCCCACTAGCACCTAGGCTCTCTATTCAGGAGTGGTAATTTAGCCTCAAACCTTTTGAAAAAAGTTTTTGGGACATAAACAATATGACATAAATACTTTTTTAAATGCATGGTGTATCACCTTTAAAAAAAGGACACCAGTTGAAACAAGCCCTAAAAGCTTTTTTTGAGGTGTTAATCCTTTTAGTTGACCTGTCATGAAACTGTACCTTTTCCTATGCAAACTCATAATAAATTCAATCAGGTGGATCCAAAGAGCTGACAGGATTTGACCTTTGACAATGTTGCAATCTGTCCATGAACCTCAATTCCAAGCCACATTTTGTTGTTGTTGTTTTTTTTTTTACAGTGCAACTTGACTCAGGTAAATAATACAGACAAACCGAGCGTGAAGGACAAAATGCTCTCAGGGGCCTCCTGTCCCATCCCGTCCACGCCCCGTCCAGCTTAGATTACACCACAGCTGCAGTGTGCGGCGATACACACCGATCTTAACCCTGTGTCTGCTGTTTAGTGGCAGTAATCAACATACCGAGGAAATGTACGAATGCACCGGGCTGTAAACACAACCTCTCTTCTCCCTGGGAGCGTATGACACAGTATAGGAGCAGGAATTGGCTACTCGACACATTCCTCCGAGATATGCATGTATACGTTTTCACGAGAAGGGGTCAGAGATCCCTCGTGACTGACAGACAGACAGACAGACAGACAGACAGACAGGCGTGGTGCCCTAGTTTTTGGGACGTACGTATGTCTCTTCTTCAGGTTCCAGACTTGGGGTCCGCCCCCCCCCCCCCCCCCCCCCCCATTGGGTGGCCTACATCAGGGGTTTTCAAAGTGGGTGCTGGGGCACCCTGGGGTGCCGTGACGGCGGTCCAGGGGTGCCCCGAGATAATTTGATAATGTTTTGAATTTATTTGGACACTTTTTTAAACTTGAAGTACAAAGTTATTTTCAGTCAGTTCTAACAAAAAATGCCTATTGTCTCAACGTTTTCCTCGCAACGTGATCACTAAAATATCGTCACTGTCAGGCAGAAACCTTGTATCTCCAAGTTTCAAATGTGTACGCCTTTTGGTAAAGCAAAGCCCTGCTTCATCACACAAGCCTGTCGCACAAAACTAGTGAAAACAGCAAATCTACAAGCACACGACGCCTCGCATCACTAGTTTAGTACATTTTATAGATGATAAATACAAAACAAACGGTTTTGGACAAGGTTTCCGCCCAACAACGACGATATGCTATATATATATATATATATATATATATTAGCTGCTGGGAGTGAAAATTATAATGTTAGGGTTGCCTCGGATTAAAAACGGACGTCGGACCCTCTCTGGATTAATCAGAGAGGGTCCGATTTTTCAATAGTTAAAGCACAAAATGTGGGTGAATCCTTGTACCCGGGGCCCAGAATTTGGTGCGACACCCCTGCTTCCGTACAAAGCCGATTCACAGCAGAGCTACAGAATACACTTCGTTGCATTTTTCTTCGGAGACAACAACATGACTGAAAAATCGATCAATACAATCCTAACCCATACACACACAGAGAAGATACCAAAGGTCACCCATCTTGTGCAACAGATGGTGGCTCTCCCCTGCTCTATACCTACCCAGTCCCGAGTGTTCAATAATCATTCCAGATACAATGCATGTCCATATACTCATCTAAAACAAACACCAACTGACAGGCAGTGGTTATGCAACCATACAGCAACTGCATACTCCTGTTTACACAATAAGATAATGTGTACGACAGATAATGCCATCATTTATTATCGTTATAAATCTACAGTACCTACCACTAATCCTCGGGAGACTTACAACTACACTGTGCACATGAAAACTATGTACTATATCATCACTGAAACCTTGTATCTCCTTGTACCTTGTAGCTTTTCTCCCAAATTAAAGCCCCGCCTTATCATATAAGACTAGTGAAAATAGCAGATCTCCAAGCACACAATGGGACATTCTGCACAATGAGTACGTCTAGTATTGGCACCAATACTTTTTTTTACCTTTACTCGAGTGAATTATGAATTCCGGACTTTTACTTGTAACAGAGTATTTCTACATTGCAGTGATTGATAACTGTACTTAAAGGAGTAGTTCGCCCCCAAAATGACCTTTTTTTCCTATTGATTACTCACGCCATGGAGACTTGAGTTCAATAATATTTGTTTGTATTTTTTCGCAAAAAAGACAAAAATGTGATTATAGCAAATTTACCCCCATTGATTCCGGATGGGGCATTGGATGGGGATTTATTATAATCAAATTTTTGTCTTAGGAAAGCGACAAAACCAAAAAGATATTATTGAACATTCAATAACTCCCCATGGCGTGAAACCATTCATCTGTGGCATCGCTGTGGCCAAACATCCCAGCTAATCTCCACTATGACTTCCACACTGCTGCCACACCCCCTTCTCTCTCTCTCTCTCGGCTCCTTTTCCCTAATGGGATTGTGTCTATTGCTAGCAGCAGGCAGGGCCAACAGGTGACCAAGCCAGCGGGGGGGGGCAAAAGTCAAACTGATTTGTACGGCACGTGCCCAGTGTGTGTGCGTGTGCGCGCGTGTGTGTGTGTGTGTGTGTGCGTGCGCGTGGGAGTGACAGAAGCAGTTGTTTGATCCGGTCGGCTCTGGGCTGTCATCACAACCTCACGTGCGTCGTCTTGTCTTGTGTTATCCTGGCTCAACAAGCTGCCTGTGTTCCCAGGCAGGGTAGAGCGGAGCGGCCCCCCCAGCCTCTGACTGACTGAAGAGTCTTCAGTCAGTCAGTTTTTGGGGTCTTCAGTGAAGACCCCAAAAAGCCTGAATATATCTCCACTGGCCAAGGAGAGGAGAGGGTGGGGGGGGTTCCCAAAATAATCATATTTTAAGTGGGAACCCCCCCCCCCCCACCACCCTGAGACGAGCACTAAGAGTTGAGGAATAACTTTTTTGTATAACACGGTTCTATTTTCTATTTTCACAATATTTATCTGTGGAACCGAGTCACATGAAATGTAACACCTACAATTATTCCAAGTGCTCGTCAGGGTGGGGGTCCCCAGTTCATATATGTTTATTTGGGGGGGTCACGGACTAAAAAGGTTTGAGAACCACTGCAATAAACGGTTCAGTTCTGAAATAAGGCAACACATGATCAAATATACCTACTTTGTTTTACAAGAAACACACCATCAGGTTGTAGAATGATGGTGTGAACGCTGTAACGGAACAGAGGTGGAGAACGGCAGCCACACCTACCAGCGTATGTGTGTGTGCGCGTGCGTGCGTGCGTGCGAGCAGAGGTAGTTTTCCCTCACGTGCACAACAAAAGGCTTGTTGTGGAGGAAAGTAGCGCAAGCAGAGCGACTACACGGCCGGCTACCTGCGGGTGTCTAAATGAGATGAAGGTGACACACAACCCCTGCGGAAGAAAAAAAAAAACAGCTTGCGTGCCGGACAAACTTTCCCCCCGAAGAAATAAAAGGTTGTAAAAGAAAAAGGAGAAGAGAGAGAGGGGGGAGGGGGGGGGGGGGGGGGGGGGAGGAAGCACATGGCAAATAAAAACAGGTGCGTGTCCTATTTGTGTGTACAGTAGAAGAGTTACGGTAAGGCAGGGGTTTACAGTAGGGCAAATGGCTGAACGGTTTTGTCTCCTCGGAAAATAGTGCGAAAGGTGCAAAAACCTGCCGAGACGAACCTAGTCACCCAGGAGAGATAAAGCTGTTTGTGTGTGTGTGTGTGTGTACAGTTGTGGGGGTGGTTGTATAGCTGACTTAACCCATTTATACAAGATCTGCTATTTATGATAAATCTTTCTTTTTTCTTTTTTTTTTTGCAATCTTTGGATAAATCTTTTTAAAAGTGAACATTTGTTAACTCAAATATTTGCTTCTGGGGGGTCCAGAATACAACATATTTTGAGATCGGGCGTCCGCAGCCAAATACATGTAATTTTGGGCGGTCCTTGACATGAAAAAAGTTTGAGAACCACTGATTTAGAAGAAGGATTTAGAAGACATTTATAGAATCGGAACATTATTATAGATACAAATATAATTTATTATTATTATATAGAAATATAATTATTATAGAATAGAAATCTGCTATTTTTCAAAAATAGTAGATCTACAAGCTCGCAGCGCGGCGCTGCGAGCTTGTATATCTGCTGTTTTTTCAATAGATAAAACATAAGATAATGGTTAAAGTGGTTCAAATGTATCATGAGTCACAGATATGCGTTCCCGGTCAGGCTGACTTAAAGCCAGGCTTAAGCCAGATCAGGGGTTGTGATCCTCACGTCCCAGACTGATATGGTGACTGTATAAACAACACAGTGACAGGACTCTCTGCAGAGGCGTAATTTGACCAATATCTAGGCCAGTGGTCTAGATGGGGGGGGGGGGGGTAGATTGGGGGGTCACGGCCTTTTCAGGCCGTGACCCCCCAAATAATCATATTTTAACTGGGGACCCCCAACCCTGCACAAGCACTTGGAATTGTAGGAGTGGGCATTACATTTGGTTTGACTCGATCTATTCCATTGTGAAAATAGCCGATCTACATGCTCACAACGCCTCGCGTTGCGAGGCGTTGTGAGCATGTAGATCGGCTATTTTCTCAATTTCCGCCTCTAATATTTGACAATTTGACCAATGTTTGACCGGAGGTACTAAAAAGGTCTTTAAAGTCCTTAAGTTGTCACTTTAGAAATGTGCAGATACCCTGTATCCACTTATACTGTATGTTGGTCTGTTTACTGTTGAGTGAGAAAACAATGTTAAATTCTAGCTAAACATCTGGGGACCCCCCACAATAATTTGGGTCCCGACCCACAGGTTGAGAACCACTGATCTAAGCGACATTTGAGGCTATCAGGCTGTGACAGTGAGTCAGTGCTACATATACACGCATTTACAGTATCATGTTGTTCATGCGTTTGATGGACTTCACTGACTCGACACAAAAAAACGTGGAAAAGAAAGCTATCGAGTGCCTTGTGTGTGTGTGATCTAAACGGGGACAGAGGGTAGCGACATTCAACAGCACATAAACACATCCTCTAGCCTGACAACTGATATGCTGGAGGGACCGCAGCCGCTGGCATCATGGGACTGTCACATAAATGCCAGGCTAGGAAGCAGGAAACAGAACACAGGACACAGCAAGCCCCGAGTACCACGGTAGAACGTTGAAGCAGCCTTCCTTGGCCTGGTATTGGTATTGTAAGCCGCTAAAAAAGGGAAATAGCGTACAAAGATGAGAAGGCGAATGAGAGAGATAATAGGGACTTTAAGCTACGACAGCTACGACGGTCCGCTGCGGTAACCGGACATGGATCGCGTCACAGCAGCCGTACTTCCGCCTGACGGAGCCGTCCTGAAAAGCGTGCTTGCTTAAAGTCCCTATTGAGTCAGAGACGAGGAGAGCATCAGAGACATTCTCCACAGCTTGGGTATTTAGCAGGCACTCCAAGTCCAGAGGGATTTACAGTTCAAGTGCAAAATCAAACGGAACTCGTTTGTTACCGACAAGTAGCTAATGTGTATACAGTCAGTGTACACCCGAGCCTGGCCAAACCAACCGTAGTAATTAGGAACAAACTTAAAACATATCCCTGGTGTCCCTGGATAGTCTTAGCCTGGCTGACGCTGACTCCATGCTACAGCGAGCTGTCCAGACTCACATTGGCCAGACGAGGACGCATCCTTATTCAATAAAGAGACGAGACTCCAGACTTAATGAGAACTGTTTGGTAGAGAGATTAAAAGCCAAGGAAAACAGAGCTAGGCGGGGAAGAGGAGAGAGAGAGAGAGAGAGAGAGAGAGAGAGAGAGAGAGAGAGAGAGCGAGAGAGAGAGAGAGAGAAAAAACAGTGGGCAAAGAGAGAAAGCTGAGACAAAGGCTGACAGAGACAGAGGGTGCGGTAAGACGGAATGAGGAAAGACAGAAATAAAACAGAAAGGAGGAGAAAAGAAGGACAGAGACATAGGGATGGGACGATATGAAAATGTCATATCACAATTATTGTGACAAAAGAAATCGCTATTTACGATATTTATCGTAATAATCAAGATATTTGATAGATAGTGAAAAAAAGACTGTATTAAGTAAGGGTTTAAGTGGTACCGGATATGCAGCTCGGCAAATAAAAGGTGAATTGATCCCAGTGCATGACGGAGGACAATATCACGATAAATTAAATCTCCACGATACGATTATCGCAAGTGTTTTTTTTTATCACGATAAACGATAATATCGCTTATCGTCCCATCCCAAGACAGACATAATCAGAGCATGTCAGAGAGAGAGAGGGAGGGAGGGAGGGCGAAGTGAGGACACAATATGAGCTTTTACTGCTGACTCTGACATATCTACACAATGTACACATTGAACCATGTGGGTTCTTTAAATGGCTCTGTTTAATAGATAACCACAGGGTTGCACAACAAGGAAGCGATTTAGGGACTATATATATGTTAGGCCAGTGGGTTCCCAAACCTTTTAGCAATGTGACCCAAAAGAGAGAATAGATATTCGCCCGGGACACGGGACCCAAACAAGTGAAAATAGCAGATCTACAAGCTCACTACGCGTCCCTTTCACTCGTTCTGAAAATTTTGTGTTCTAATTTATGGAATTTCTTTGTAAGAGCTTGAGTAGGAATGGGACGACATGAAAATGACATGTCTACTGTTATTGTGGCAAAGATAATTGTGATTAAAAGGACACTTTTGTTAACCATTTGAAGCATCCCTATTTATTTATTTTTTGGGGGGGGATAGCAGATCTACAGGCTCACGTGTTTGTCAAATCGATTTGTGAAATAAAGAGTGAACCAAATGCGCTCCTCAAAAATCTGCTTCATCAAACTATTTAAGTCAGTGGGACTGAATTTGAAGCTCAACAAAAGCTAATTTGTCCTAGTCACTGAATTTATCGTGAAATTGCCCTCCGTCATACACTAGGACCTAGTGTATGACGGAGGGCAATTTCACGATAAATTCAAATCTCCACGATGTGATTTCAGTATTGGGAGCGGTTTTCTATGACGATAAAAGATAATAAGGATTATTGTCCCATCCCTCCTTGAGAGCCTGTTTCACATGGAGCTGCCCCTGAACAAAGCTACAAAACACAAGTTGCACCACTGGAGCTACACAATGAATGACCAACAACAAAACACTGTGGTTGTACTGGACAGTTCCTAGGGGTGTGTGTGTGTGTGTGTGTGTGTGTGTGTGTGTGTGTGTGCGTGCATGCGTGCGTGCGTGCGTGCGTGCGTGCGTGCGTGCGTGTGCGTGCGTGCGTGGCACCACGCAAAAGCACTTAATCACCATATTGTGACATGTGTGAAATACTTTACCACTAAATTAATATCAGTCCACCCAACCATTATTCTTCAATGAATGCTCACAAGGAATTATGAAGACGTATAAGCCCTCGTGGACCAGTAAGTGCAATATATCCCAACACAAACAAAGACGCATTCCTCTCGTGGTCAGGTCTTCACTTTGATTACAGGTACAACTTAAGATAAACACTGGGGACATTATGGCAGTTTAACAGGGGGTTTAAACACAATGGACTTTGGAGCTATAAAACTCATATTTACTTTCTAGACATCCATATGGGGTTGGAAAAAAATAAGAGACAGGGTATCAAGCTATTTTCTCGAGGACTATTAAACTAACTAGAAAGATGTGTGGTTACTGACTATATTCTACAGTAAGCTAACTGTCATGTGAAGCTCGACCAACTGATTCTCTATTGATTCCCACTCCCATTGATTCCCTACTGATTCCCACTCCCATTGATTCCCTATCCCTGCCATTTCCAATGGCAGCGGAAAAGTTACACTAGAAGTCTATAAATTTCCCCTAGGACTATTAAAGCTGTTGGGCAACCACACTAATTATAAAGCTTAGCACCTTTGTTTGGATGCAAGTGTTTAACAACAGTTGGATTTGTAATGAGACCACATTTTGAAGCTCTAGTCTACAAGCATTCTCAGTGCAGAGCTCAGAACTTTATTTACGACCGCAGGTCGCAGTTTACTATCAGAACTGTCACAGCTTGTCCGTGTCTGTACGTCTGGACGGACGGACTGACTGACTGACGGACGGACGGACGGACGGACGGACGGACGGACGGGTAACGCCTGACACTGTGGTTCCCCTGACACATCACTGTGACATCGCAGTGATGTCAGATACTCAGAGCAGGGATCTCCATATAAGGGCATAAACAGGTGACATCACAGTGATGTCAGATACTCAGAGCAGGGATCTCCATATGGGCATAAAAGGGATTCTGTTAGGATCTCCATATATGGGCATAAAAGGAATTGTATCCCAGATTCTTCTTCTTTCGTGTATACAGTACATGGATCTCCATCTATGGATACCAGGGATCTCCATATATGGGTAACTGGTCTGATATACATCACTGGCCAGATGGCCAAGACATAGCGCGACCTCACCCTTTGGGGCGAGTCGCTTGTCGCCCTGATGCGTCCTACTAGTATCCAGTAGTGTAAAATGTTGTGCTAGTAAGTTGCGTGTGAAAGTTGCACTAAACCCCGTTTTAAAGAAACTATTCATTATCATTCATAGCCTGCAACACAGAGGAGAGTGGTTTTGGCGGTTTCATGCTTACAGTGTGATTAAAATCGCCCATGATTTAATGTCTACCAACATCCGGGGGCCCTGCTTTGTGAATGCCAAACTGGCTAATTGCACAATATTCACATCAGCTTAAACGGATAGAAAAAGCAAACAGTTCCACAGCCCCAGTGTTGACTCTGTGTGCTATATGTTCTGTTACTGACCCAATGTAAACTTTCATTCATTGATTTTTGTCTCCACCAGCCGAAGGCTGAGGGAGAGTATGTTTTCCCCTCCGTCCGTCCGTCCGTCCGTCCGTCCGTGCGTGCGTGCGTGCGTGCGTGCGTGCGTCCGTGCGTCCTCGCAGTTTGTGAGCACCTAATCTCAGTCGCCGTTGGCCCGATCGCTGCCAAACTGAGCACACACACTCCCTGGATGCCAATCTAGAACCTCTGCCCCACATTTTTCAAATCAGCCTCATGGTGGCGCTATAACAGGCCGATTTGTGTGGCCTGGTTGTTACCAGCTAATCTCCGGCGCCGTTGGCCCGATCGCTGCCAAACTGAGCACACACACTCCCTGGATGCCAATTCAGAACCTCTGCCCCACATTTTTTAAATCAGCCTCATGGTGGCGCTATAACAGGCCGATTTGTGTGGCCTGGTGGAGACCTGTGCTCGGAAGAGCACTGCTTCTAGTTACACCATGTGCTTCTCAAACCGCGGGTCACGGACCCCAAAAGTAGGTCACGAGATGTCGCGACACTTGGGTCCCAGACAAAGAAGAACTTTAACTTATCACTTTAACCATTATTTTGTGCTTTAACTATTGAAAAATAGCAGATATACAAGCTCACAGCGCGGCACCGAGTGCCACACTGCAAGCTTGTAGATCTCCTTTTTTTCTTTTCTTTTTTTCAAATCTTTGGACATATTTTTAGGCGAACATATTTTGTACCTCAAATCTTTCTCTCTCAGGGTCCCCTGGAGCAACATATTTTGGGGGTCCGCGAGTCAAATACATGTACTTCTAGGGGGGTGCATCCCCCCACTCCGACATGTCTCCTTTCCGACATGTCTCCATTCCGACACTAACCCTATCTCTAACGCTAACCCTAAACTTAACCCCTATGGGAGTGTCGCCACTCCGACAAATAGAAGTCAATTTCGGAGTGGCGACATGTCGGAATGGAGAGCGACTCCCCTTCTAGGGGGTCCTTGACATGAAAAGGTTTAGGAACTGCTGATGATAGAAACATGCGTTTTTCAAAAACCTTACAAAGATTTAGAAGACATTTATAGAATGGGGTCAAAATATACTTGGAAGAGATTTTCAAAAATTTTCAAAAATAGCAAATCTACAAGCTCGCAGCGCGGCACCCAGCTCACATGCTGTGAGCTTATACCGTATATCTGCTATTTTTCAAAAGTTAAAGCATAAAATGATGGTTAAAAGTGGTTAACAGGACATTCTCCATAGTGACTAGTGAGTACTTTCTACATTTTCGATAGATACCAATACGTAGCTGAGTGGTTAGGGAGCCCGCCTGGGGAGCCAGAGCTCCTGGTTGTCGCAGGTACGATTCCCGTTCAGGCAGCTATGTGTCCATGTGTCCCTGAGCAAGACCCTTAACCTCTAATTGCTCCCCGAGCGCCACATATGGCTGCTCACTGCTCCTAGTCTTTATAGGATGGGTAAAATGCAGAGGACAAATTTCAAGTATGTGCAAATGTACTGTGACAAACAACTCCCCAAGGCGTGGGGCCTATATTATTACTTTTGTACTTTTAGTCAAGTACATTTGAATTCTGGACTTTTACTGAGTATTTCTATATAGCAGTATTGGTAATTCAACTCAAGTAAAAAACTAAAGAAAGAAAGAAGTACTTTTTCCACCACTGTCATTTTGGCCCATAAAACCAAGGTATTTCTGCTCATTCCACTGACCCAGTCACACAGAGTCCAACCAGATAAGAGCACGAGGCAGATATCTACAGGTATTTACCTTCCGTAATGAAACATCTGTGTTGCAACAAGAAGCTGGAGTTATTTTAATAGAAGGAAAAAACTGTGAGACAACTCTCCCAGTGTCTGCGGCTGTCCAGAGTTTAATTGGTGTTTTGCGATGTATACCTTGGCTGCAGAGTGCCGCTTTATAGACAACAACAAAACAGTTTGCAATGTGTTTGGGTTCCACACATCAGGGCACTACATCTGGGTGAGTGGGTGAGTGGGTGTGTGTGAGTGTGCGTGCGTGCGTGCGTGCGTGCGTGCGTGCGTGCGTGCATGCGTGCACAAGCATGTGTTTGTATTACTTATGAGCAGTGGTGTAAAGTAAACCCGCAAGAGCATTTTACTTGTATTGCATTTTTATTGTACTGTACAATTTTGAGGTGTTTGTACTTTCCAATACTTTTACTCCACTAGATTTCGGATCCAAATGGCAAAGCATTGTCAACGCTGAGGAAGACCGACTAGGTCGAAACGCGTCCGTTGTCTCTGTCCAGAGAGGTAAATAAATCATGTGAAAAGGATTTCCTAGTGTGCTGGCGACTTCTTCTTTGCCTCCTGATACTATAAAGACTTCATTACTGTACCGTAAAGACTTCATTTAATTTGGAGTGTTGCGGCCTTTCTGCTCTGTTGCAGTCTCTGTCTCTAGTACTTTTACTTCACAAAAACATTTAAACTTTAGTTACTAGTTTGCAAATATAAATTATATTACAAAACACACATTAACCACTTTAGCCCCGTTTTATACAGTACCTGATCTACAAAGACTTTGAAGAACTACAGTATACATTATATCAGTCCATCCATCCAGGAGGCTAGCAGACTGTGTGTGTGTGTGTGTGTGTGTGTGTGTGTGTGTGTGTGTGTGTGTGTGTGTGTGTGTGTGTGTGTGTGTGTGTGTGTGTGTGTGTGTGTGTGTGTGCGCGCGCGCGCGTGCGTGCGCGTGTGTGTGTGTGTGTGTGTGCGCGCGTGCGCGTGTGTGTGTGTTGTACAGTAAATACCAGAGGGCTCAGACAGATGAAGCTGCCAACTCAGTGATATCAGTCAACACTTTTTTTAATATTGCATAACAGAGCTGGAGGGTGAGAATATGTAATATGCTAGACTCAGAGCACCATTTCCCAAACAGTGGCTCGCCAATGAATTAGGGATGGGACGATATGAACATTTCATATCACGATTATTGTGACAAAAGAAATCACGATTTACGATATTATCGTGATAATCAAAATCCATTATCCTGGGGCGGAACATTTAGCATTTTAACATTTTAAAAATAGCCGATCTACAAGCTCGCGTTGTGAGCTTGTAGATTGTTTTGGCAAAGACATTTGATAGCGAGTGAAAAAAAGACAATCAAGATCAAATTTTATCAAGTTTTACCAATTATAGAGGGTTTAAGTGGTACCGGATGTGCAGCTCGGCAAATAAAAGGTGAATTGATCCCAGTGCATGACGGAGGACGATATCACGATAAATTAAATCTCCACGATACGATTATCATGAGTGTTTTTTTATCACGATAAACGATAATATCGCTTATCGTCCCATCCCTACAATGAATATCCCTTTATTCCCTAGATGTTCTCATTAATCATAAGCCCCATTTCCACTGTAGGGCCGACCCAGAACTAGAACCAGAACTTTCCAGAACCAAGAACGTTCAAGAACCCATGAAGTTCCGGGACCAAGTTCAGCTTTCGTTTCCACATAACCAGAGGTTCCCCGCCCATAGGTTACCAGAACTCAAGTTTATATTCTACTTCAGGAGCAGGACCGAAAAAAGGTTCCCAGAACCGTTCTTGTCTGGAACCGGGGCTGTGCGCTATGGAAACAAAACCAGAACCAAATAAAATAGGTTCAGGTTCTGGAAGGTTCCGGTTCCACCTTGCAGTGGAAAGGGGGCTATATTTGTTTTAAAAGACTTTCGAAAGATTTCCACATCAAACAACGCTCTCAACGCGGGGCACAAACCACAGTCCCTCACAACGCGTCGCATCACGATGCGATGTGAGCTTGTAGATCAGCTATTTCAATGTTATTTTTTGGAGCGGTGAAAGCGCTCCCAATAGACAGGTATGTCTGTGGCTGGCTGGCTATGTGGCTGACTGGCTATGTGGCTGGCTGGCTGGCTATGTCCGTAGCCTGGCAATACCTTGAGTGGCCACACAAGTTAAAGGAGGGGCGCTGTTGTGCAGGCACACACACACACACACACACACACACACACACACACACACACACACACACACACACACACACACACACACACACACACACACACACACACACACACACACACAGATCTAGAACACACAGAATGTAAAAACATAGATCTAGAACACAGAATCAAAAACATAGATATAGAACACATAGAATCAAAAACATAGATCTAGAACACCTATAATCAAAAACATAGATCTGGAACACATAGAATCAAAAACATAGATCTAGAACACATAATATAGATCTAGAACACGTAGAATCAAAAACAGATCTAAAACACAGAATCAAAAACAGATCTAGAACACATAGCGCTTCTAGGGCACTATTGTGCAGACTAGACACACACACACACACACACAGGGTATAGCTGCTCAGATTCACCGCTCCACTTCGAACCGAGGTTTGATTTTTTAAGTATAAAGTTGTCAAATATGTCAGTAATGTGTTTGTATATTTAGGTTATGTGTCATATCTGCCATGTGCTACTTCAAAGCCTAAAAGCCAAACAGAAATGTAACTGTCAACGACAAAAACACAATTAAATTGTTAATAGCAATTATTTGAGTGACAATTAATTGTCATGTAAAATGTCATAATCAAATAATCACAGTAGACGATTATGTAATAATTGTGACAGCCCTAGTGCCAGTGCCACAGTAACTGCCACTGCCACAGTAACTGCCACTGCCACATTGGCAGTGCCACAGTAACTGCCACATTGCCACTACCAGTGCCAGTCAGTGCCACATTACCTGTGGCACAGTAACTGCCGCACGGTACCACTGCCACAGTACACAGTAGCCAGAGCCACTGCCCACTCCACATGCTCTCTGAATGGTCACTCACTGCAAGCATGCGTGCGTCTCAGGCTACACCGCGCCATATGTCTAGTGCACAACACAGTTATACACACACACACACACACACACACACACACACACACACACACACACACACACACACACACACAGGCCTATGAAATAAAAGTCACTCAGTCCTCCAGTGATATAATAAACAGTATGTAAACACAGCAGCCCTGCGGCCTATATAATATAATAGGCTATATATTCTTATCCCAGAGTGGATTGTGACCGGGCTAAAAAAATAAAACAAATAAAAGATAGAAAAGTGAGCCAGTGTGACTGTTGTGACTGGTCAGAGCGCCTCGCCCCCCTATGGTCTATTTATCTCTTTACTCAAACTAGACCAAACTGGATGGCCGCGTGCACACACACACGCACGCGCGCGCGCGCACGCACGCACGCACACACACACACACACACACACACACACACACACACACACACACTCACGGCGAAGTCTACTATGGCCAAAAGCAATCCACTCTCCTCCTCCCAATAACGAGCGATCATGGCAGAAAGTGGCAAAGCAACAGCAAGGACAACACAATCCTATCTCTCTCACACCGTCCATATGGAGGAGACAGAGGGTGATAGAAACCTTTTTTTCTCCTTTTTTTATATTAAACCTGCGAACTTTAGCCAAAAATAGCCGATCTACAAGCTCGCAGCGCAAGGCGCTGTGAGCTTGTAGATCTGCTATTTTTGGCAAAGAGGTTTGGTGTAGAGGGGAAAAAGACCAAGTACAGAGTGAAAGGTCAATAAACCCTTTTGTAAATCCCGCCCCATTCTGCCCTGTTACTATGATGGGACATTAACCCTGGGCAGATTGTTTTTATAGTGGAAGTGGATGGGATTTTTTTTCCCTTCATAGCCTCATTACAGCTATATAAAGTACCAAAGGAAAAACACCTAGGTGATATTAATAAAAAGGGAAGACAAAGGTACAGTAGTTACATTGCAAAACAGTAGTTTTCCCCTGAAAAATAAATGTTTTAATTAGTTTAATCCTCTGGATCAGAGATAGAAAGAGAAGCGCATTGCATCTTGGGTACTAGGAAGAGGACAGAGAGAATGTTTCTCCTCACATAATAGGCTGGCTTTTCGTAATTCTGCCCATTTAAATTATATGTACCCAATCGTGACTCTTAGACCATTGATAAGGTACATGTGAACTAGTTTGTTGAAGCTTATTCGTTATGATGAGCGAGATCGCTTGACGCTTGCCGTCGCTATCACCGTACCGGCCGATCTCCGTGTCGCGCACTGCGGACAGTTTTTGAAAGGCTGAAGCAACATTCTCCACTGCACAAACTCCACCCCCGATAGCAAAAAGTGAATGTTTTTTTCTGGTTGGCCAGTCAGGGAGTCTCAGGGACCAATCAGAAGGCTGACAAACGGTCTATTGTATTAACGGTTCAATCTGAAAACACAAATTGACATGAATCCAAAATACACTGATGATTGTGCCGTCAAAAGATGAATATGGAATCTATGAACAGGTAGTGGGGGTCCCTGCTTCATCTCTCTCTCTCTCTCTCTCTCTCTCTCTCTCTCTCTCTCTCTCTCTCTCTCTCTCTCTCTCTCTCTCTCTCTCTCTCTCTCTCTCTCTCAACTAAGGGGTCCCCGGCCTGAAAACGTTGAAGACCCCTGGTTTAGACAGTCAGACAGACAGACAGACAGACAGACAGACAGACAGACAGACAGACAGACACTGCAGGGATTCCCTCCCCGTCTCACCTCCTCCTCCAGGTCGTTCTTGAAGCACAGACAGGCTGCCCTCTTCTTGAAGCCGTCTCCGTCGTAGGTCCGCGTCTGGTTGGGCTTGAACTTCATGGTTCTGGAGGAAGCTTTGAGATCCAATCCTCCTCCTCCTCCTCCAACGATCACTGGTGGTGGAACCACCGGCGGCGGCGGCTGAACGATCAACGCCGGAGGGGGAGTCCGAGGAGTCACCACCAACGCCGCTGCACCGAGTCCTTCTTTTTTCGGGGAGAAAACGAGCATCGATGGGTGCCTGGCTGGCTGGTGGTGGATGGATGGCCACTAGTCTGTGGATGATCCGTCACAAAACTGTCCCGAGATGATTGATTAATCCTCCATATGCGTCAGAAACCCTAGTCTTCTGTGTTGTCTGGAAAAGGAGATGACAGACTAACTATATGCAATCTGGCCACAGCAGCCTCCCTCCACTACTCCAATGTTTAGGGTTAGAGATTGTTGATTTAATCCTCCATGCGTCAGAAACCCAGAGTCTATCTATCTGTCTGTCTGTTATTCTTCTGTGTTGTCTGGAAGAAGAGGAGATCACAGCCTAACTGCCTCTGTCCTCCACTACTCCAGTGTTTAGTAAGACACATCTTATGTACAGCCTGTAACAGCCCTCCTCTGCTCTGCTCCTGGGCTGGCTCACACACACACACTGCGCATGTCCACAAGGCGGCTTGGGGGCGGAGTGGTGGAGTAGAGTGGGCGGGGGGTGGTGATGATGCGTGGGGTAACCCACTGGTTCTCAACCTGTGGGTCGGGACCCACAAATTATTTTGGGGGGAGGGTCTCCAGATGAGTAGCTCAATCATGTGAAACATTTGTTTTCTCACTCTACAGTTAACAAACCAACATAAAGTTTAAGTGTGTATTTAGAGGGTATCTGCACATTTATAAAGTGACAATTTAAGGCCTTTTTCTAAAAATGTGACAAATTATACATTGGTCAAATTGTCAAATATTGGAGGCAGAAATTGTGAAAATAGCTGATCTACATGCTCACAACACCTCGCATGTAGATCCACAATTTTCACAATAGAACCATCTTAGACAAAATGTAATGCCTCAACATTGCTCGTCAGGGTGGGGGGTCCCCAGTTAAAATATTATGATTATTTTGGGGTTCACAGCCTGACAAGGTTGAGAACCACTGAAGAGTGTAATCAATAGAAAAATAGAAAAGTCATTTTGGGGGTGAACTATAAGTCTAGGCCCTTATAGGCCTACTTAGTTCATTTGAAAATAGCCGATCTACAAGATCACAATGCTTTGCATCAGGAGGTGTTAATGTCTCTGTGAATTGAAAGGAAGAACATTTTTACTTTTTTTTTTTTTTTTTTTTGCCTCTGGGTTCCCATTCCCAGATTGCAAGCTTGTAGATCTGCTATTTTCTAAAACTTTGACAAATGTTGGAAAATGTGAGTAGCCTACTTTCGTTTACTTTGGTAGGTTTATTCTCAGTAAGCTATATTTTGATGCCATTAGGCAAAAGCCTACTTTTGTAGACTATGTTTACTCAAGTCAAATTTTGAATAAAGGCTTTTGACTTGTAAGAGAGTATTTTTATAATGGTATTGCTACTTTTATTTCTCCCAACACTGGTCGATCTGGTGAGATTTCTAGGACAGGCCAAATTCCCATAGCCCAGAGTGATGGTGGTGCTATGATTGGATAGTAGTTGTTTGTCAGTCAGCCAACCGCTGATTCATTCTTCAATGTCTAGATTTGATCAATTATAATCTTTAAGTAAAAGAGGGGGGGGGGGGGGGTGGAGAAAAGTCCTGTGCCATTTCATTTGCTGCATTTTCCCCAGACATGCTGTCTCAGCATGGATATTGACTGAAGGAGAGTTGTAAGGACTGATAGATATGTTTGATCTATATGTGCAAATGTCCCTATATAGTTCAAAAAACAACCCCAGCAACAAAAAGCTTATCATAGAGCTGTTATTCAGTGTTTGGTGACTAATTTCCTTATCTATTATGTAATTTACAGCTACATATATGCACATACACTGGGAGTCCATTTAATTTAGTGTACAATTTGACCTAGTTGACCTATGATACATTTGTGGGCTAAAGCGTCACTATGTAACTCTTTTTATTTAATTTGTCCAATCTTTATAATAGTGTATGTTAATACAGTATACAGTAACTTATACAATTGGGGTTGTTGTAATTTGTCTCCCTGTTCTTCTATTGAGACATTTAGATTAGGGGTGTGCCAAAAAATCGATTCACCAATTCATCGCGATGTTGTTGCCACAATTCAATTAATCGAATCGAGAGGTAAGTGAATCGTGAATCGTTTTTTATTTTATTTTTATATATATATTTTAGGAGAAATACAGCCGATGGAATACGGCTCTTAATTGACGCTTGTTAATTTTCTATTGAACTTCTCTGAGAGGTCAATTGGTGACCTGACCTCTTGATACACGTTGCTCAGAAAGTGACACAGACACACACAGACACAGACACAGACACAGACACACACACACACACACACACACACACACACACACACACACACACACACACACACACACACACACACACACACAGGCCTGCACAAAAAAGGTTGTGTGAGAGAATAAAGTGCTGTGGTCCTACGTATGACCACCACCTAAACATTTTAAATTCAAATTATATAAAAAAGCAATGTAAATTGTGGGAAAGAATCGCAATAATCGCAATTCGAATCGCAGAAAAACCTATGATCGTGATATAAATCGAATCGCCACCCTATGAATCGAAATCGAATCGAATCGGGAGGTAAGTGAATCGTCCCTAATTTAGATGGTGTCAAAGGTCATGTCTCACCTAGACACAGGATCTGACACACATTTTGACCTGATGGTCAAGATTACATTTATCCCCTGAGCAAGCAGGCTCTATTAGCCCAATGGTGAAAATGTCAGCACTTCAGGGATGTGCTGGCCATTGGGAAAAGTGGGACAACTCCCGAACGTCCGGTTCATTCCATTAGGAAAAAATGTAAAAAAAAAAAAAAAAAAACGTCATCCTTCGTTCCATTTTGGGGGCTGGGCGGCCAACAAAGTAAATCGTCACTGAAACCTTGTATCTCCAAGTTTCAAATTTATACATTTTTTCGCAAAGCAAAGCCTTGCTTCATCATACAAGGCTGTCGCACAAAAGTAGTGAAAACAGCAGATCTATAAGCACACACTTTTCAATTCAATTCAAAGGAGCTTTATTGGCACGAGAAAACATACGTTTACATTGCCAAAGCAAGTATCACAAATACAATAAAAAACAGTTGAAAATGGGGAACATATATACAGTTGGATGGGGTACAGCATTGAGTAAACAGAGCTATATTGTGACATATATCTATATACAGGGTACAAATAGCAGCATTTTTTTCCTCAAAATGCATTTAAAGGTATCAGCTCTGTTTCATACTGTATGTGCAGTAGGTCTAGATGTCAATCCATGGTTTGTAGTCCTTAGGGTGGTTGTGTTTCTAGCCTTCTTTTGTTGCAACAGTTCACAAATCTTGCTGCTGTGTTTGCGCATTGTTGTACACACAACGCCTCGCACCGCGAGGCGTTGTGTGCTTGTAGATCGGCTGTTTTCACTAGTTTAAATCATTTTTAAAATGATAAATACAAAACAAACGGTTTTGGACATACAAGGTTTCCACCCGACAATGACAAAATATAACTCATGTACCGTAATTGGCCCCACTGGCTTGTCACTTGTCATGATCTGAAATGGCAAATCTTTGAGTTGCAGCAGCGCTATAGAGAGAGATCTCTCTCTATAGCGTGCAATGAGGGCCTCTACAACTCTTTTTCCCGGGCTGAATCAGGGGCCCAGCACGTCCCTGCAGCACTTGCATAAGAAACCAGGTTCAAATCAGGGGGAGAAGTTACATAGTGTAGCTTTAGCTATACTGTATGCTCAGGACCAGTGACATGCAGAGAATGTTAGAGAGGCAGTGTCTGAAATATCTAAAAGGGCCTTTTGGTGGAAAAATACTGAAAATAGCCGACCTCCAAGCTCACTGTGACCTCCAAGCTCACTCCAAGCTCACTGTGAGCTTGGAGGTCGGCTGTTTTCAATGCGTGATACCACACTGAACTAAGGGTAATCAAGTCAATACTGGAGATGTATGGCGTAACAACATTGATTTCAGGTATGCCATGGAAAGGAGGCATTTGCATTTCTTTCAGCATAGTAAAAATTCATGGTCTGGAGAGGGCACTTTTTACAGACGGATAGGGCAGGGGCTCAAGCCCCCTTTGATGTCTATGTGTGTGCACGTGCCTGCTCAGGACAGTGCAACAAACACCCCCAAAATGTAATTTTAAGACCATTTGAACAATACTGAAACCTTCTACACAACTGAGAAGCCTACCTTTAGTTTAGTACTGGAAGTATAATCGGATGCCAATACTGTTGTACTTTTATTATCTACAGGCAAAGAAAAACTGACCTTTTATGATATATATTTTTATGAGTTAGTGTTTGTTCACTATACGCCCTGTGGCTTGAACCACGAGCAGGTATTACCCAATCCTGACAGCTTCTCGGAGGATTAGTTTGTGGTTTATTAAATCAAGTCATACTGTTCATAGCATTAGTCTTGCTGTACAAGCCTTTATGCTGTGTACAGGGTTGTGACAGAGGTGGGTTGTCATTAAATCAAGTCATACTGTTCTTAGCATTAGTCTTGCTGTACATTGTACAAGCCTTTATGATGTGTACAGGGTTGGGACAGAGGTGGGTTGTCATTAAGAACCACACCTTATCTCCATGAATAAAAGACATGAAAAAGATTTCCCAAAGAACAATCATAGCATCAGACGCCTCTTTATTGTAGCTTAATGTGAGGATTACATAACTGTACAGAGAAAATAAGCTAATAATAAAGTATAAACCAGAAAGATGGCAGAGGTTCTGCTCTGGCACGCAGGGAGTGTGCGTGCATATTTTCGCTGCCATCGTGCCAACCGTGCCAGAGATTAGCTGTCCACAGACGGAAGGACACGCGTGGACACACACATGGGCGGACGGACAGGGTGCAAACACGGGCGTCACAAGAGGGGGGGGAGTGGGACTGAGTTACCAGGGCCCAAGGTGGAGGGGCCTTAATTATTGTATACTTTAGCTATTGAGAAATAGCAGATATACAAGCTCAAGCTGCGAGCTTGTAGATCTGCTATTTTTGAAGTCGTGACAATGTGTGCAAATCTTTGAATATGTGTTTTCTTTAAGCGAACATTTGTAACTCAAATTTTGCTTCTGGGGGGTCCCTGGAACTAAATATTTTGAGATGGGGGCCCGTGGCCAAATACATATCATTTTGGGGGTCGTTCACATGGAAAAAAGTGAGCACCACTGACATAGAAACATTTTTCAAAAAACCTTCAAAGACTTTGAAGTCGTGATTTTTCAAAGATAGCAGATCTACAAGCTCGCAGCGCGGCACTCGGTTAACCCATTTAGACTGGGGACGCATTAGTACGCATTATATTGTGCTTTAACTATTGAAAAATAGCAGATAATACAAGCTCGCAGCGAGCTTGTAGATCTGCTATTTTTTGAGCTATCAGTGGTGCTCAAACCTTTTCATGTGAAGGACCCCCAAAACGATATTTATTTGGCCACAGACCCCCCCCCCCCCCCATCTCAAAATATTTAGTTCCATGCAGGGGAACCCCAGAAGCAAAATTTGAGTTTGAGTTTTGTGAAATAGCAGATCTACAAGCGCTGGGAGCTTGTATATCTGCTATTTCTAAATAGCTAAATTATATAAAATAATTAAGGCCCCTCCACCTTGGGCCCTAGTAACTCAAACTAGAAAATGTATAAGTTAATCAAATATCATATGTGTGGGCACTGGGCCCCTCCTCTGTAGTCTACAGGTGCTTTCTTGACCCACAGATGATCATCATGGCTTAAAATCCAAGCTGGGTAGTGCGCGTCGGAAGGGAGGGGGGGGGGGGGGGGGGGGGGGGGTTTGTGGTGAAAAGAATGATCGGCCCCAGGGCCCTTGCAGGGGTTAATCCGTCCTGGTGTATGCATGATATCCATGATTCAATGGCAAGCTGTTGAATCACAGAAACTTTCCATCTGACCTTTCTTGGAGATGTGGGCATGTGTCCACTCTCTTACAACAGCCTTTTATAGGGAGCGTTTTATACAAGTTTGGAAAACTGATATCATGTTTGTTCATTTCCATATAAAAACATTTTGG
Organism: Nannobrachium achirus; assembly: GCF_963921795.1. Classification (NCBI taxonomy): domain Eukaryota; kingdom Metazoa; phylum Chordata; class Actinopteri; order Myctophiformes; family Myctophidae; genus Nannobrachium; species Nannobrachium achirus. The sequence continues at coordinate 11,089,841 of NC_137830.1, forward strand.
CTATGAGTGAGAGTAGGAATAAAGTGTGTATTTAATGAAAGTGAGGAATAATAAGAGGGGTAATTCACCAGCAGAGTAAGCTGAGTGTAGAGAGCACTTTTAAGGCAAAAACACATTTTGTATCTGTTTACTTAGTGTATATGGATCTAGATTATTTGGCCTTTTGTATTGTATTATTCTGTTCTCCTGTTCTGTGTTCTGTGTTCTGAATTCTGTATCATTGGCAGAGACAGCGCAGAGGTCTACCAGGGCTTCCCATATGTGACCGAACACAGCTGAGGGCTAGTCATTTTCATTTTCTCATTTCATTTGAAAGCTGGGAATCATAGCTACAAAATGATATATTGGTTGTGAAGATTGACCCAACAGTTTTGTAGATATGGCTTATAGAGTTATGCCATGCAGAAATACTAGATCTGAGAAATTCAGCCTTTTAGATGAAATGTAACCTGCAAAATGTGAGGTTTCTCTTCTCTTTCTGTGCCAAATGCCAAAATGGCTCCAAGGTTCATGTGCCACCCATGATTTTTGATTAAAAATAAATAAAAAATAAAAAAATATATATACAAAAAACTCAAAAGACGTCAAAGACGTCATTGGCACAGAACGCCTTTGGCACTGAATGAGTTAATTAAAAAAAGTCTTATTTACATGCAGAGTTAAGCTCTGGCGTTTAAGTGAAATGTAGCCTGATATTTATGAAATGCTTTTGTGGCTTTATCACATTTAAAAAAAAGAAAAACAAAAGTAATTTCAGGGCTGGTCTAAAGCTGTGCTTTCCGAAATGACTGCCCCTCTGCTATGCTGGGTCACATATGCAGATTTTGTAGCCAAGGACAGTCAACCTGTGGGTCGGGACCCCCAGAGGGGTCCCCAAACTTTAGCTCTGTTGTGTCTTTCTCTGGCAACACTGCCAACACCTCCTTCCAAACTCCACCTATATGGGAAGTTATACAGAATATGAACAGTATACAGTAAAACAGTAGTTCTTCCATAGACTAGTTTAGTTTAGTTGCTTTCTGTTAGGCTTCAGTTGGTATATTTCTTGACCTTTTTTGTAAGCTTCATCTTTTGTTTGTAATAGATATAGTACATAGATTCAGTTTTACATTCATTCAGTATGTAATATTCGTATCTCTCTATATCATAAATGTCTTACTAGGGTTTGTGTTTTTTATCATTTCATCACTGTTCCTTTACTCATCGATAGCTATGCCATTACACATAAAACATTTCCAGATCTTCTGCACTGGTTATGAAATTCACTGCACCCAAGTGAATCAGTGCACTAATAAGGTTACTCAGAGACCTATAAGTAGGCTATGTCATATTACTGAAAGCATGATTTCATGTATTTAGGGCGGTTACACACCTGCTATGAACAGTAATCCATCGCAGAGGCAGGTTGAATCATGCCACTGTTTATGATGTGACGTGAAATTGAAATCTGACAGGTTTTGGTGAGGGGGAGTCGACTGAGGTAAGCGTTATGTTACGTTATGCTGCTATGTTAGGTCGCGCCATGTCATGTTACAGTAATCTCTGATGCGCTTCCTTTTTAAAGTAACCTGACTGACCCATATGGCTCCTCCATGGCAATAAAAGCCAGCTCACGATTCCACTTTAACCAGGGTGTCATCCCAGGGGCGTCACAAGGGGGGGAAAGCGGGACTGAGTTACCAGGGCCCAAGGTGGAGGGGCATTAATTATTTTATACTTCATCTGTTGAAAAATAGCAGCTATACAAGCTCACAGCGCGGCACCGAGTGCCGCGCTGTGAGCTTGTAGATCTGCTATTTTTCAATAGTTAAAGCACAAATTAATGCGTAATAATGCGTTCCCAGTTCCCCTATTAGTCCATGGGCCATACAAGATCTATCCGAAAGGTGGCAAAGGTTACCATGCATTTTTGAAAAGCTCTACATTATATCTGTAGATTATATTTTGGTCTGATAGCCCTTTCTGAGACACAGCTAAATTGAAGTTATCAGCTGCTAGAGTTGGTGTCCCATTAGTTTACTATACAGGGGGGGAATAAGTCTAAAAGATTAATGTGCTTTAAGTAGCATATGAGGGGTCAAACTAAGGTTTTTCATGATTCTGAATCCATTGCAAGCATTCTTTGCACGATTCCTTGGGCTAAAACGGCCGCCACAAAAGTGTGAAAAGGGATGACTCATCACTTTTCATCTCTTAAACCATAGTCTTGTGGGGGCTGCTTTAGCCCAAGGAATGTTTTTCATGCAAAACAGATGCTTGCAATGGATTCAGAATCATGAAAAACCCCTATAGCTTGACCCCTCATATGCTACTTAAAGCACATTAATTGTTAGATTTATTCCCCCCCTGTATAGTAAACTTAATGGGACACCAACTCTAGCAGCTGATATCACCAATTTAGCTGTGTCTCAGAAAGGGTTATATCATACCCAAATATAATCTACAGATATAGAGCTTTTCAAAAATGCATGGTAACCTTTGCCACCTTTCGGATACCGACATATCGTATGGCCCATGGACTATATGAAGAACATTCATGGGGGGCCCGCAGTGAATCCTTGTACCCAGGGCTCAGAATTTGGTGCGACACCCCTGAACCTGACTGACCCCATGGCTCCTCCTCGGCAATAAAAGCCAGCTCACCCTTCCATTTGAACCAGGGTGTCGTCCTGTCATCCTGGTATAACAGCTTCATATGCAGCCAAGGTTGTCAGAGGTAAAGTAGGGAGTTCAGTTACATTAATGGCTCAACCGTTTTACAGTGGTTCAGTCAGTGGGTCAAGCATGGCAGAAACAGGGTCCGGGGTTTCATTCCATGCATGCAATGTAATGTCCTGTATTTTAAGGTGCTACTTTGTGTGTAGGCTATTCATTTTGTATATTTAACATTATATTATTGTAATATGAGCAGTAAATGTGAATTTAAATGTAGTTATTATACAAGACTAGGACAGCAGCTAGGGTTCATGTGATTACTTCTCGCCAGTAGAAAGCGGCCATGCTCCCATTCGAACCGCCCGGTCAGATTAACGAACCTCTCCGTCACGTCAGTGGAAGTGGGCTCTGGCCTTGTCGTCATCCTTCGTCACAGAGGAAAGGCCACCCAGACCTTAACGAGTGACAGTATTATACAGAGTTATACAGGGTGGTGGTGGGAGGAGGTGTGTCAGCGGAGCTAGGGTTTCAATTGGCTTAAAGTGTGAGCAGATGGAGAGTGAGGAAGGAGCCAGGAGAGTGTGGTTGACTGTCACCATCAGGACAGCATAGTGAGCATACATCTCACTCTCACTGCCGCACACGCACGCACACGCACACACACACACACAGTAGTGTGTAGTATATATCCTTACGCCGGCTAACACCCATAACGCCTAATCCAGTGGTTCTCAACGTGGGGGGCCAAAAGGATATTGCAAGCGGGCCCCCAAATAACTGCCAAAATATTTTCATGATAATTTTACATTGATATAAAAAAAAAAGAACCTTGAAAAGTGATTTTGCATTGTGATGCTGCTAAATAGGGACTTGAAGTACGTATACCCCATTAGTTCCATTCATTCTATTGATTGATCATAATATGCACGTGGCCCACCCATCAAACCACTAGATGGGTGGGCCTCTACTCTAGTCTTGCATAGCCAGACAACTATTCCACAATCTCTGAATGCTACCGTATACAGTCTGGAACTACACTTGAGTATAATGGAAGCTTGCATTTCCGTTCAAAAAAAAAAAAAAAAAAAAAATCTGTTAAGCAGCAGCAAGCTGTATGTGCTTTATATAAACTCATAAGCCTCCTCGCCACTATACTGTTTCGTCTTTACATTCGCACAAATGTAACCTGATATAAATTAAAATCATTTAAGTAAATAAAGCTTAGATGTGCTTTATTAAGTTATAAGCTGCTTAGTGGCCAGCCAATGCGGGAATGCGGAAATGTCAGATTAAAATCGCGAGAACTGGGTAGATTTTTACACTTTTTTTTAATGAAAATCATTTTCACAATGTCTATATTGTTTATTTAACAAGAAAACAACTTAAAGCAAGGCCCTTAAGTTTCGCTTTATCGCTACTCATGATCAGAGCTTACCCAGACTGCATGACGGGAGCATTTGACAATTGTGGGAGGCAACGGCCTGGTCTCGCGAGACTTAGTGGGCCACTAACACAGTACAGGGGTCTTCAATGTTTTCAGGCCAAGGACCCCCTAGTTGAGAGAGAGATGTAGCAGGGACCCCCACAACCTGTTCATCCATGTAGTTTCATTGTTTGACAGCACAATCGTCAATGTATTTTGGATTCATGTCAATGTGTGTTTAACCACTTGAACCGTCAATACTTAATAAACTTGACCTTTCACTCTGTACTTAGTCTGCTCTTTGTACCCCTCTACACCAAACCTCTTTGCCAAAAATAGCCGATCTACAAGCTCACAATGCATCACACTGCGAGGCGTTGTGAGCTTGTAGATCTGCTATTTTTGGCTAAAGTTCTCAGAATGGACACTAGGGTTCAAGTGGTTAAATAAAAAAAGGATCACCTAGGGGTCCCGGGCCCCCTGTTGAAGACCCATGCACTAACATGTTCAGATAAGTGGGCCCTGCATGGTGCAGACAAGGTTGAGGCGTTAGGTTGAGACCGGAAGGCCGAACGGCCGTAATAATGCCTATAATCTTCATCTCTCCCCTGGCCGATCTGTCATCTCCCTCATTGGCGTCTCTGATCCAGCGAGTGTGAGCAGCCTGCTCAGATTACAAGCAGTAAAAACTCAAAGCTCATTAGCTAACCTCTCTTGCGTGACCTGGCCTCTGAGGCCTCTGCTGCAGTCACCAGGGACGTGCTGGCCATTGGGAAAAGCGGGACAACTCCCGAACGGCCGGTTCATTCCCAGCCAGTCCGGGCCATTAGGAAAAAATGTAAAATAATATGTCGGCCTTCGTTCCATTTTGGGGGCTGGGTGGCCAACAAAGTAAATCGTCACTGTCGGGCAGAAACCTTGTATCTCCAAGTTTCAGATTTATACATTTTTTTGCAAAGCAAAGCCCTGCTTATCATATAACGCTGTTGCACAAAAGTAGTGAAAACAGCAGATCTACAAGCACACAACGCCTCGCGGTGCGAGGCGTTGTGTGCTTGTAGATGGGCTGTTTCCACTAGTTTCAATCATTTTTAAAATGATAAATACAAAACAAACGGTTTTGGACATACAAGGTTTCCACCCGACAACGACGAAATATAATTCATGTACAGTAATTGGCCCACTGGCTTGTCACTTGTGTCATGATCTGAAATGGCAAATCTTTGAGTAGCAGCAGCGCTATGGAGAGAGATCTCTCTCTATAGCGCGCAATGAGGGCCTCTCCAACTCTTTTTCCCGGGCTGAATCAGGGGCCCAGCACATCCCTGGCAGTCACCAATCACCATGCACGTGAGGGAGACGGCTCCATGACACTAATGGAAAGTAAGTACTTAGCCTACTTAGGCCTACTTACTTGTCTACTAACCTCGCGTAGCCAGGCTTACTCATCTGCGAAGAGAAAAACCTGCTCACGATATGTGGCAGAGGCGACCGCGTATTTCCCGGTGAACCTGTGCGCAAAGGCGGGGGCCGATGGGCAAGGAGGGTCGCGAGCTTATGAGAAACAACTAAAATAAGACCTTAAAACCTGGCGAAAACAGTTGCGTGCATTAGCGCAAGATTAGATGAGGATAAAGGAAATCATTAAATGGAAAACATTAAATTAACTTCTGAAAAGGCTTCTAAGCCTACACTGTAGCCTACTAAAAACTAGTGGAACCGCGATCTTGCCACACGTGAATAATTGTGGTTGTAAACAATAACACAGACAATACTGTATAAATCCTTAGTCTAGTTGTGGGAAGAAAAGGTTATCATCATGGCCCCAAATAACTTTTGAATATCTTGCAATTGGCGACGAGTCTCTTACTAAATCGGCAAGAGTGCCTCTCATTCTCAATACATAAAGGCTAAGCTATATAACCTCTCAGCAGCAATAGTCAGTGGTGCGTGTTCCCCACACTCCCAAGCCCCCACCGTTGCGCTTAGGTTCACCGGGAAATACTCGGTCGCGTGGCAGAGTAGTTAGAAAGGTCGGACTTGTTGTCTTTTTTTTTCACAGTGCGGTATACCTATTCCTGCAAATGTATTTCCCGCTTGGGAAAAAAAATCTGTTTTCCTGCTCTGTCGGTTGTACTCGCAATAAACATTATCCAAACAAAACATGGCTTCGGACAAAGTTACACCTATTAAGAGCAAGTTAAGAGCTACATCTATCTTTGTTTGGTTCACCGGGGGACAGGGCCGCAGCGCGTCTAATCAGCGCTCTATGCAAGCTCTCTCGAATGTGCCTCTCTCCACTCGTGTGCGCGCGCGATTTTTGCGGGTTTTGGCGTGATTTTAGTCGGTTTTGGGCCGGTTTGGGGCTGGTTTGGGTCCACTCCCTCCATTTTGGCGACCCCTCTAGGATGGGCGCACTAGGCGGCCGCTTAGCTCGCATAAAGCTAAAAACGGCCCTGCTGGGGGATGTAAACAGACCCGCACCGCATGACGTAACTTCCCTTAAAACGCAGCCACAACTTCTAGTACAACGCACAGCACAGGTCTTGCCCAGCGTGTGCTTGTCTAAAGCCCTTTGCACACAGGACAGTTGCGTTCTTTTCGTTTGCTGCATGAATAAAACGCATTGGATTTGGTGTACAAGGCTGTGCGGAATCGGCGCTGCGGATCCCAAAACGAGTCATAAAAGGAGTGATGAGTTTTTTACCGCATGCGACAAGACGCACGAATCGAACTGGGTTCGATCGAGAAAAAACGCACGGCCGCAGCCACTCGTCGCACGGCTAATTCGGATCCGGTGTGCATGAGGTCGTAGAGAATCTTTGTTTTCTTTTAAAAAATTAAATTGTCCGTTTTATCCCTGCGGATAAACGCGCCTGTGTGCAAAGGGCTTAAGAAAGGCTATACAGTGTTTATTATGGCCTGCCAATCTAGCCTTAATGTGTATTAAATGCCTTTGTGTAATGTCAGGTGTACTGTACTGTTACTCCATGCCAGTGAAGTAACTAAGTATCTTTACTCAAGTTTTCTTGTTTCTTTTTTTTTTAATCTTTAAATAAACAAACAAATCTAAGAAAATCCATGAATAAAAAAATTATAATAATTAAGATGTAGTGTAAATAGACGATCTACAAGCTGGCGTTGTGTGCTTATGGTGAACAAACATTATTCTGACTGGAATAGAAATGGATATGCATTTTAGAATGTGAAACTTTTACGGCGTACTAAATTTAGCCGAGGCTGTGTGTGTCTACAAATGCTTAATCCAAGTCAGTTCAGATTGCCTTCCTATGATGGCATGACACTTATTAAGAAAGATGAAAATACTCCGAAAATGTGATATACTTTCAGTTAAATGAATGTATTTTGAAACTTATGTGTGACATTTTCGATGTGGTCTTGTGTATCTTTTATACCAGTGGTTCCCAAACTATTTAGCTTGTGACCCAAAAGAGAGATTAGACTTTTGCCCAGGACCCAAAGTAATGAAAATAGCCTATCTACAAGCTCGCAATGCGGCGCAAAAACTTCTTATTATTTTAGATTAATGGAATGTCTGAGATTTGTTTGTTATTGTTTTTTTAAAATGTATCAAATTATTATTATTTTGATCTTTTGAAATATACATATACTGTATATATTCTTTTTAAATTTGACTCGAGTGGTGACCCATATAGAAATCGGCCTGTGACCCACAAATGGGACCCGGGCCATTGTTTGGGAAACAGTGTTTTATACAAATGAAAAAGCATGATGTCAAGATTGAACTTGAGAACATGATGAATCATGTGTTATAGCGTGTTAAATTTAGCAGAGTGTCCCCATGCACTGCAGCCAGACACTAATGTGAGCTATTAGGCCATCTGTTCTCCACACACTTCATCTGGACAATTCAGTTAAAAAACAAGAACAAGACGAGCAAGGAAGGAACCAATTGCCTGAAACCATTACTCACACCGCGCTGCAGCGTGACGCGTTGTGAGCTTGGAGATCTGCTATTTTTGATATTTCCATCAAAAGGCCCTTTTAGAAATGTCAGCCCCTGCCTCTCTAACATTCTCTGCACGTCCCTGATTAAGGGAGTGTCTGAATGTGTACATTGTGTAGTGTGATTGCAGTGTTGTTCCCATCCATGTACTGCTATTCCACCTCCTTCACAGGCCCAGAAAACAACAACTATTGTCTTCCAGTCCGGTAGGTTGGAGCTGGTTTGCTTTGAGCCGAAGGCTCTCTGGTTACCAGAGTGGAAAATCCTCCTCAGTCTGTGCGCCTAAAAACGAAACAAGAAACAACTGCGTTTGTAAACCATTTTGGAGTCCAAACAAGCAACTAAAGTTGGGGGGTTTTCAAAGTGGGTGACGAGGCACCCTGGGGTGCCGTGACGGCAGTCCCGGGGGGGCCGTCAGATAATTTGATAATATTTGGAATGTATTTTGATATTAAAAAAATATTTTGTATCATTTTAAACTTGAAGTACAAAGACATTTTCAGTCAGTTCTAACCAAAATGGCTATTATCTCAACGTTTTCCTTGCAACATAATCGCGCAGTCGGGCAGAAACCTTGTAACTTCGTAAGTTTCAAATATGCTTGTAGAACCCTATAGATGATAAATACAAAACAAACGGCTTTGGACACGAGAACGATGATATGCTATAAATATAAGGTGCCGGGAGTGAAAATTATAATGTAGGGGTGCCTCGGATTAAAACAAATATTTATGGGGTGCCCTGAGACAAAAAGGTTTGGGAACCCCTGGTCTATGCTTGTGAACACCAGAAGTGGCTGCTGCAAAGCCAGGTACACCAGTGGTTCCCAAACCTTTTATCCTGTGACCCAAAAGAAATATTAGACGTTTGCCCGGACCCAAACTAGTGAAAACAGCAGATCTCAGAGCTCACAACGTGTTGCTTTGCGCCGCGTTGTGAGCTTGTAGATCAGCTGTTTTCACTACTTCTTAAACATTTTATTTCTAATTTAGGGAATTTCTTAGATTTGTCTTTAGTTTATTAACACATCGACTGCCCACCAGGTGGCGCCAGTCATCCCCTCTGAGTGCCCCCATAGCACTTCCATAGAAGAATATGAGGCCCTGTTGCGTCAATGCATGCGTGATGACGTCACTTGGTCACATGAGCGCAGACAGGATGTTATTGTGTAACTTACTGTATGGGCTAGTGTTGATCATAGCTGTTCACTGCCGATCAAAATTTGGACATTTTGCCGCACGCGGCCACAGTTTTAGCCATAAAACAAACATCGGAGATAAAGGGCTTTAAAGATGGGGAAATGCATTGGAGTATACAGAGAAAAACGGCCGCGCGATGCTCTCAGCGTCGACTCGAAGCGACTAGCGGCTAATGGGCTACATCCAGGCGTAGCCCCGACCTAACGGTGAGATATAAAGTTATACTGTAATTACAGTAAACGCGTCCAACGCGTCGTGGGCCTCCAGCGACATCAAAGAAATTGTCGCGTAGACACCTCGTGGGCACCCGCTGTGTTTAAAGAAATTCTGCAGGACAATCATTGCATTTCTTTTTCTAATTCATGAAAGCCTTATAGCTTTTTAGGGAATGTAAAGTAAGGCACCGACAGAAATGTGTCCGCGACCACTGCAGTAGCAGAGCAAGTAAACACTGCTCTTTGAATTTACACAGACCCCGTGAGCACTTGGCGTTGGGCGACAAGGAAAAGCTCCCAACAGGAAGGACCCTCCAGTAGAACCTGGCTGGAGGAGGGCAGCCATCTGGCTGGACCGGTTGGCTTTGAGAGAGAGTGGGGGCGTACATCGGAAATGTACAGCAAACAGTAATAACATGCACTCTGAAAAGTGTTCTGGTACGGCACTGGTAAGACTGGCACAGAGGGGCCTTTTTTTCCACCGGCAAAGAACCGGTTCTGGCTCTTTCTCCCGCCTATGGGATGAACCAGAGGTGAGCTTTTCCACCGAGAACCGGAGTTGGTTCCGAACCGTAAAAGTTGGTTCCGAACGGGAACCACAAAATCCTTGGTTCCTCTGGTTCAATAATGGTTCAATCTGGTGGAAACGCAAGAACGAACAAAGATTCCAAGAAAATGTTACCGGCACTGGTTCTGGAACCGGTTCTTTGCCGGTGGAAAAGGCCCCAGAGAGAGGCTAGGATCCAGGGCAAAATGGCGGAGGGGATTTGGGAGAAAATGATTCACATGGGGTGGAAACAGTGTTGCCAACTCCCCAGTAACGGAAGTAGCTAGTGGCTCTCCCAGAAGTAGCTAGAAGTCGCTAGGGGTGGGGTAAAAAAAAGCGCGTGCACGTGAACAGATGCGCGTGCACGTTTCTAGGGTAATAATTCGAGTTTTTGTATTTTTTTGCACGCCAGCAGTACCAGTAGAGAGAGAAAGAGATGCAGCGTGCACGTTTGTGTGTCACTGAGGAGAAGGCAAGCAGCAAATGGAGGCTGAGAGAGGGAAAAGGAAGGAAAAATAGGGTTTTATCTATGGCTCCTGTAAACAATATCTGTCTCCAAATCAGCAGAAAAAGTAGCCAGATTTGTCTCTAGAAGCTTTTCACAAATTAAGTCTCTAGGGGGGTCTGGAAAGTGGCTAAATCTAGCGACAAATCCTCTAGGTTGGCAACACTGGGTGGAAATAACCCAACATGTCTGTTACCCAAAAAATGGTAAATGGTGCATTTACCGGTATTTAGCGCTTTACATAGATTGCAATGCATTGCACATTACATTCCCCCATTCACTCACACACACATTCATACACCGATGGTGGAGGAAACCATCACCATGCAAGGCACCAACCCGCTCACTGGGAGCAACTAGGGGTTCAGAGTCTTGCTCAAGGACTCTTCCACACTAACTTAGGGGGCCCTGTCTTTTTAGATCCAATAAGCTGGCGATTTCTTCATTACTATATACTGTAACAATACTAGCCCCCAAAAGCCATAAGTCCCACATCTGCCCATGAAAGATTGCGGTGCATCTTGGGAATGGGCTTATTGTGATTAAAAATACATATTTAGCCACTTGTAGCATGCCACCACCCACTGAAATCCAAATCAATAAAGTCGCTAAAATGATAGAAAGCAGTAGGCCTAAATGAAAACATTTTAACACTCATCTTTTCTTTTCTCTAATTACAATCTAAAATATGAACCCTTGTTGTAAAAAAACAAAGTTGTCCTTTAAGTGAAGGTGGGGGCCACATGTTCCCCCCGGACTGCCTGTTGCCCATGTATGGCTTAGACTCTAGAGCAGGGATGGGCAACTTTGATGATGGAGATGGCTATATTTTCACACTCACTCCAGAGGGTAGCAAAAATAGCCGATCTACAAGCTTAAAACGCGTCGCAGTGCGACGCGTTTTGAGCTTGTAGATCTGCTATTTTTGCTATTTTTGAAGTGGAATCCTGAAAAGTAACTTTTTATTCATTCATTTATATGTTCTTAGTTACGTTAACTTTATGAACTGAAATACAAATACATTGGACATGAAAAATACGATAACATTTTAATACTGGTCATTAAGCTACTAATATAGACTGAAGTAATTAAAGCGGGTAATTTTTTCCATGTTTGCAATTGTAACAGCTGAACTCAATAATATATCAGTACTCCAATATCAACCGCGGGCCGCATTAAAGGAGCTATAGTCAACTTTTTCATTGTAGGGCCGACACTTTGTTTACATCCTAGTCTATAGACTGACAATGGCCAAAATGATTATTTTATCATTATTTCACGCTCTTTGTTGTCATTTTTTTAATAGAAACACATATATGAAGCTTATTCTTTTATTAAATATTTTCGAAACATTATTCTTATTTTAGCATCCGTTTTTCAAGAAAAAGTTGACTATAGCTCCTTTAAGTGAATGTGGGGGCTGTATGTGGCCCCCGGGCAGCCCCAGCCTGAAGCCTCAAAAGTCTAGTATCTGCCCTTGTTCCATAGGGATACATCCCTTTGGAGTAATGGTTAAGATATTGGACTTTCACGCGGGAGACCCGGGTTCGAAGCCGGGCGGGGAGGTTCGGATCACCTCCGTTACATATGCTCTAGTCTAGAGTGTTGCCCATTTACATCAGACCAAACATCACAACCCTGAGGATCAATGGAAAGGCTATGTTTGGTTCCTTCACCACAACAGCTGTCTCTACACATAAAAGGTCAGGTATGCCGTGGGTTTACCTTAACACAAATACAGTGCACTATGGCAGAAAAAGAGTACCCACTCTGAAACGTTAAACACACACAACTATCAAGGTTATGGGAGAGGCGGGATGACAATAACTTGGTTGTGAGGACAGGGAGGTACAATGGGAGCTTGTTGGCTGACATGGAGGCCTGTTATTATACGAGAGGTGAGGGACAATAGACTATATGAGTAAACACCACTTTACCACAGATTACCCCACCAATGTAATCAGAGGAGAGGAGAGGAGAGGAGAGGAGAGGAGAGGAGAGGAGAGGAGAGGTCATCATAACAGAGGGGATGAGTGGAAGCAGTGTTGGAAAAGTTACTTATATTCTTACTCAAAGGACATCTTTGTTTTTTTTACAACAAGGGTTCATATTTTAGCTTGTACTTAGAGAAAAGAAAAGATGAGTGTTAAAATGTTTTCATTTACTGCTTTCTATTGTTTTAGCGATTTTAGTATTTTGATTTCAGTGGGTGACTGGGGGCATGCGTACAAGTGGCTAAATGTGACACAATAAGCCAGAAATGTCTTTGTTATTTACACCTTATTGTGTAATTGTGTATAAAAAGACATATTTAGCCACTTGCATGCATGCCCCCAACCTGGGGCATGCATGTAAATTAAAATCGTTCAAATCACTAAAACGATAGAAATAAGTAAATGAAAACATTTTAACACTCATCTTTTCTTTTCTACAATGACTATCTAAAATATGAACCCTTGTTGTAAAAAAACAAAGTTGTCCTTTAATGGAGTTAACATACATAAATGCAAGTAGCTGGTGAGTTTCAGAGATTAGTGCCAGGCATGTGCACACATAGACATCAAAGGGGGCTTGAGCCCTTGCCCTTTTATCCATCTGTAAAAAGTGCCCTATCTAGACCATGAATGCAGTTTTCACTACGGTGAAAGAAATGCAAATGCCCCCTCTTTCCATGCCATACCTGAAGGCAGCATTCAAAAGAATTACCTTGTCCAAATTCTCCTGAACTTCAATGCAGCATTTCATGTTGAAAGAATTGCCCTCTAGAAATCCAAGGCCTTCACGCCACATCTCCAGTAGACCTATTGACTTGATTGTGCTTAGTTCAGTGTGGTATCAAACACCAAAAATAGCCGACCTCCAAGCTCTGCGACGCGTTGTGAGCTTGGAGGTCTGCTATTTTCGATATTTTCACCAAAAGGCCCCTTTAGAGGTTTCAGCCCCTGCCTCTCTAACATTCTCTGCACGTCCCTGGTTAGTGGTTGGTTACCTGGGGGGTGAGAAACGTGTTCTACTCTCTCACATCAACGTCTCTGTCTCCTTCTTCGAGACAGAACAAAGACGGCAGACGGTCTGTAATCACATGACGATTAGGTGCACCATGATGGGACATAAACACAGACACAAAGCCCACGAGGTAATAAGTAGAAAACATGGGAAAGTTCTGCGAATCGAGCAGACCGTGACCAAAGAGGGCTTAGAAGAAAATGGACAGAAATTGAATGAAATAACCTTTAATGATAAGGAGGGCTGACTGAGAACGCAGTCACAGACAACAGGAGTAGTTACAGGCGGAGAGAGGGTTGAACAGGGTCTCGCACATGCACGTACTACGCGCATGCACAGCGCACACACACATACATTTTCACCTACAGTACAGTAGAGGGGGGTGTACAGTGTCTGTAAGTGCAAAGATAGTCCACTATCTTCTTTTCCTTTCGGCTGTTCCCTTCAGGGGTCGCCACAGCGAATCCTCTGCCTCCATCTCACCCTGTCCCTAGTCTAGGGTCCCTTCACTTTTCGGGGTTTGATCCGGTCAGGAGCGGAAGTAAGCCTTTTACCATGAGAGGGAGTGGGTTGTTGGCTGATTTACCACTGTTTCAGGGTTGTGTTACCACTGTTGTGTTACCACTGTTGTGTTACCACTGTTTCAGGGTCGTGGCACGAGGCTCGAATGGTAAATTGCTTTTCTATCACTTCTACCATATAAATGAAAGAAAGCACAGTTGTAACTTGCAAGATCTTGGAAATGTTACAACTGCAACACAACAACCTTGAGCCAACTCAAGGTTGTTGACTGATTTACCACTGTTTTAAGCCAATCAGAATCCAGTATCTGAACATGTGACCACAAAAAGTGGTAGAAACCACTTTACGTCATGTTGTAGTCCTAGACGGACTACACTTTGGCCGGAAGTATCAAACCGGAAACAGTTTTAACCCAAAATATTCCCCTGCACTCAAGGACATACTTTTAGGGCCAATCTAATAAACCCCTTGATGCGGCGTAGTTTTGCTTTTGGAAAATCCGTTTGGTATATGCATCTTTTAGTCCAACTCGTAGCGACTGAAAAGACAACACTAGGCTACTCGAACATTTTAATAGGGATTGGGGAAACAAACGGGGGGAAACAAAACAAAGCAACGTCGATTATTCTGCGTGTGGTTTCCGCCTAGGCTAGAACGGATCAACGGCCCGTTGTAAACGAACACCAGGCTTTCCCCGGAGAAAGCCTGGTGACCACGAGGTTAACCTGTCCCCTGACTCCTCTTCTTTCACACAGACTAACTGCATGTTCTCTGTCTGTCTTCTCTTCTCTCATACCAACTGCCTTCATGTCCCTTTTCACTACATCCATAAATCTCCTCTTTGGTCTTCCTCTAGGCCTCCTGCCTCCTACAGTTCCGACCTCAGCATCCTTCTACCCGGTTGCACATCTCCAATCATAGGCCTATACTGTACTCACTATCCCTCCTCCGTACATGTCCAAATTAGTCTCGCGTGGCCAGTTGGCTCCCGCGATTTGCAAATGCTCCCGTCATACAGTCTGGGGCAACAGAAGAGAAGACTGATGATGAGTATGGGATAAAGCGGAAGTGAAGCCTCCTCCCCACTCATTTTTACCATTGTGCATATTTATCCTAATATAAGTTAAGATCATCTAAGCATATTTAGCTTGCTGCTTAGCAGAAACTACATTTTAAAATATATTTCCGTGAATGGACATGACAGCTTCCATCACTCCATTACTAGATTGTGGAATAGTTGTCTGGCTACACAAAACCATCTCAGTCTGGCCTCTCGCTTTCTAGCTTTTCCTGTCTCAACATTCAAAGTCCCTACTCTGAGCTCTAGACTCTTGTCTTTCCTCCTCTCCTTCTTTGACGAACAGTACTATACTCCTATCTACTAGTAGGACGCCTCAGGGCGACATGCGACCTTGCCCTAAAGGGCGAGGTCGCACCAATTCTTGGCCATCTGGCCAGTGATGTATATCGGACCAGTTACCCATATGTATGGAGAGTGGAGACCCCTGGTACCCATATATGGAGATTTATGTACTTACCACATCCCTTTTATGCCCATACATGGAGATCCCTGTCTGAACCAGCCACACAGATATGAGCTGTCTTCCTCCATATATGGGCATATGAAGTCCTGTTAGATATGGGCTTAACAATGATGACATCAGGGATCTCCATACAGTATATGGGCATAAAAGGGATACTGGGGAATACCCATATATGGACTTTTACATAGGTGATCACCTGTGATGTCACAGTGATGTGTCAGGGGAACCACAGTGTCAGGCGTGGCTTTCAGAGATACAAGGATACCTGGACAAGATGTGCCGCGTTTCATAGTAAAGTTGTGACCTACGGTCGCAAAAATTGAACATTAAGCGTCTCCATCGTTGGGGCAGGTGCCTTGCTAAAGGGAACACTGGTGGAGGTTGTGTTTATTAAACTTTTAAATGTAAAGGTCTCCCCATAACTCTGACAGTGTACAAAGGGAACCAAATGGACCCGTTAGGGTTCATTTGGTTCCATTTGTACACAGTCAGAGTTACAGACTTACTGTCAGAGTTACAGACTTGCATGGGTCCATTTAGACCCCCCTAAAAGGAACCCACTTTGAGAACCACTACATTAAATCATACAAATCCTACATAAAGGCCTGTGGGATTTGATTCTGGACCACTATGGGTTGTGGGATTCATTTCTAGACCACAGGGCAGTGGCATTCTTTGTAGGAAATAATTCCACATGTCTTAACATAGGACCAATACACCACTATTAAGACATGCGCTTCCACACACAGTCTGAACCGCTGTCGTACCGACCACTTATTACAATCCGCCGCTCCTGTTCAGGGCGTTCATGTTATGTTATTTGATGACGACCTCCTGTGACATAACATCTCCAAACAGAGCACTGCAGTAAAAAGGTGCTGCTCTGTTGGCGATGTGTTCCCCTGTAACCAGGGGCGTCACAAGAGGGGGGGAAAGTGGGACTGAGTTACTATAGGGCCCAAGGTGGAGGGGCCTTGATTATTTTAAACTTTAGCTATTGAGAAATAGCAGATATACAAGCTCACCGCGTGGCACCGAGTGCCGCGTTTGCGAGCATGTAGATCTGCTATTTTTGAAAAGTCGTGAAAATGTGTGCAAATCCTTGAATATACGTATATGTATTTTTTAAGCGGACATTTTCTAACTAAAATGTTGCTTCTGGGCAGGTCCCTGGAACTAAATATTTTGAGATGGGGGGTCCGTGGCCAAATACATATCATTTTGGGGGTCCTTGAAATGTAAATGTTTGAGCACCACCGACATAGAAACATGGGTTTTTCAAAAAATTGAAAATATTCAAAGACGCTGTGAGCTTGTAGATCTGCTATTTTTCAATAGTTAAAAGTACAAAGCACTGTGTAATAATGCGGTTGCCCCTATGAAAGAACCTTCATGGTGGGGCCCGCAGTGAATCCTTGTACCCAGGGCCCAGAATGTGGTGTGACACCCCTGCTCTGAGGCGTGGTGCTGCCCAGTCTATGGGTGCTGCTTTATGAATGAGCCGTTATGCAAGGGGATCTGAATAAAGACAGAGAGAGGGAGGAGGAGAGAGAGATACGAATGGAGGGTGGGGACGATATAGAGGCAGAGAAAGAGAAGATAAGAGAAGACAAAGAGAGAGGAAGGGAGGGAGAGAAACTGAGACGCAGAGAGAGAGAGGGAAGACTGAACAGAGAAAGAGGAGAGGCAGAGAGACGGACATCATTGTGACACGCTGCACCTGTGCAGGGGCGTCACAAGAGCTACTAGGGCCTTAAATATTTTATAGCTATTTAGCTATTGAAAAATAGCAGATCTACAAGCTCACAGCTCGCTGCGAGCTTGTAGATCTGCTATTTTTGAAAAGTCATAAAAATGTGTGCAAATCTTTGAATATATGTATTTTTTGAAGCCAACATGTGTAACTCAAATTTTGCTTCTGGGGGTGTGTGTGTGTGTGTGTGTGTGGGGGGGGGGGGGGGGTCCCTGGAACTAAATATTTTGAGGTGGGGGTCCGTGGCCAAATACACATGAAAACGTTTGAGCACCACTGACATAGAAACATAGTTTTTTTTTCTTCAAAAAACCTTAGAAGGATTTAGCAGATCTACAAGCTCGCGGTGCGGCACCGAGTGCTGCGCTGTGAGCTTGTATATCTGCTATTTTTCAATTGTTAAAGCGCAGGGGCCCCACAGTGAATCCTTGTACACAGGGCCCAGAATTTGGTGCGACGCCCCTGTGCCTGTGTGACATAATATTGACAGAGTGGCTCCTATATGGGGCAAGGCTGTCTACTGTAGAGGACTGAAGAGGCGTCTTTTGGATTAAATAATTAACCAGAAAAAGGGTTCCTTGGAGCATATGCAGGTCTCCGCCAGGTCAGGTAGGTTACTGTGGGCCATGATGCAGCAATGTTCGGAATGCGCCGATCCATAATGGAATATCCACGATTTTCCTACGCCCCATAGTGCATTGCGCAGACGTTTGCACCGATCTTCCGCCGCCGATTTACAAGCTCACAACGGGTTGCATCTGCGACGCGACGTGAGCTTGTATGTCTGCTGTTAAACCCGGAAGTTTGGTCCTGATAGTCTCCAGTAAACCCCCGGGGAAAATTGTGGATAGAAAATCTGTCTTGATCGCTTAAGAGATATGGGCTCTATTTTCATCCATGCCTTACCCTACAAGCTCACAACATGTGAGTCTTTTTGAAGTATTTAAAAATGTTTTTCAAACGGTAAAAACAATATGAAGAAGTTTAGGGATAAGGGGAAAGGCATGGAGGAAAAATATTGCCCAATGTGTACCAATTTGCGTGATGTTGTTTGGTCAAAATTTGTGCTGTGCTGTGTTCATGATTTGAGGCATTTTGTTCGGAGCATCATCAATCAGTGTCGCATTTCTTGTGCACCATGCCAGTAGGCCAGTAAAGTAAATCCCCAAATATTGAAGATATATTTCACATTTTGTGAATTCATAATGTCAGATAAAATAGCAAATATATAGCGCCTCTATATCCAAGGCGTTTTACATAGATTGTGCATTACATTTCACATTCACACACACATTCATACACCGATGGCAGAGGAAGCCATGCAAGGCACCAACCTGCTCACCGGGAGCAACTAGGGGTTCAGAGTCTTGCTCAAGGACTCTTCCACACTAACTCTGGGGGCTAGCCCGGGATCGAACCGAGAACCTTCCGATTGCCAAGCGGCCACTCTACCCATGAGCCACTGCAGCCTATCCACCATCCCGCCATTCCCTTCACATTTGGTAAAGAGATGACATCGTCCTGGGTTCGATTCCCGCCGGGGGACGCTGTGGGCGCTGGAGGCGTGTTCTCTCCTCTGCGTCATCAGCGCCCACACCCTAGGTGGGGTTGGTAAAAGGGCCTTTCTGTGTGGAGTTTGCATGTTCTCCCCGTGTCTCCTAGGGCTGATTCCCTCACAAAAACATGCAGTAATCCAGGTCTCTATATTGCCTCCCCCTGGCCAGCCTGATGGAGGGGAAAGGAACCGGTTGGAATAACGTGTTCATTCCACACACTACATCCAACCCGGGGAAGCTCTCCCTTTCAGGTGATAAGAAGCGGCGTGCTCACTCCTCATGCATTGAAGGAAGCATGAGCTCAGTTCAGGGCTCTCCCCAGGTTGGCAGAGGGAGAGCAGAGCCCAGGATTACAGTTTAGGCAATTGGCACTGGGTGAAACATGGGTAACCCAAAATCGTGGAAAAAAAATTAAGAATAATAAAAAAAAATATATATATAAATATGACATCGTCAACATGATGATGCCATCGATATGACATATATCCACGTTGTAAGATCCCGTCTTGTTTTGCACCTGATGCAATTGGTGGGAGGGGAAATAAACGACAGCGAGAGTGGAAAACGATCGCAATTCACATGACTTAATGTTGTTGTGATTCAATCTGTGTGACGACAACACCAGAGATAGAGATTAGCTCACAGTAACCTCCATTATGAATAGCTGTCGTATTTAGAAACACACACAGTAATCTTTCCCAATAAAGAGCGAAGCGTTTCGCTAGTGTTCATCACGGCACTCAACACGCCATAATCATAGTCATTTACCTGATGATAGCGAGCAGTGAATGTATGGTTATCTCAACATTTCCACAACTGTCTGACTATGTCTGAGCACAGGGACGTGCAGAGAATGTTAGAGAGGCAGGGGCTGAAACTTCTAAAAGGGCCTTTTGGTGAAAATATCGAAAATAGCAGATCTTCAAGCTCACAACGCGTCGCGCTTCGACACGTTTTGAGCTTGGAGGTCGGCTATTTTTGGTGCTTGATAACACACTAAACTAAGCACAATCAAGTCAATACTGGAGATGTGGCGTAACAGCATGGATTTCTACACAGATAGTGCAATTCTTTCTTTCTTTTTATATATTTTTATCCCACGGTTTTGCAACCCATTTTCTCACCCAGTGCCAACTACCTAACCTGTAGTCCTGGTTTCCGCTCTCCCCCTGCCGCGCCAGGGGACTTGGGGAGCACCTGGCTGGCTAGGGGAAGATAGTATAGAAACCAGGACTACTGCATGTTTTTGTGAGGGCACCTACCCCAGGAGACACGGGGAGAACATGCAGACTCCACACAGAAAGGCCAAGAGTGGAATTCTTTCAACATGAGATGCTGCGTTCCAGTTCAGGAGAGTTTGGACAAGGCAATTCTCTTGAACACTGCCTTCAGGCATGGCATATGGAAAGAAAGAGGGGCATTTGCATTGTTTTCATCACAGTAAAAACATGCATTCATGGTCTGGAGGGGGCACCTTTTTACAGACGGGTAAAAGGGCAGGGGCTCAAGCCCCATTTGATGTCTATGCACGTGCCTGTGTCTGAGCAGCAGTAATGAGTCTTAAAGGCATGATAAAAGCTGTTATTCAGCCGAGTCTGACGGGCTATGTACGGCTTCAAGGCCCTTTGGAGTCGATACATGTGTGTACAGAGAGACGCCCGTCTCACTGGGCCAGAGAGCAAACATGTACAGAGTTCATGCTATAAAAACAAATGAAGATTTTCTTTGATTGAATTGCGCTATGACCCTGGCCTAGGGGTAGCCACCAGGGACGTGCTGGGCCCCTGATTCAGCCCGGGAAAAAGAGTTGGAGAGGCCCTCATTGCGCGCTATAGAGAGAGATCTCTCTCTATAGCGCTGCTGCTACTCAAAGATTTGCCATTTCAGATCACTAGACCTTACCCGTTCGAAGATATGTGCTCCAAAATATGTGCAGAGTGTGGGTTGTGGGGAAAGTTACTGTAACTGGTGTGTGCGTGAGAATATGTGGGAGCATCATAATGTAAGGCATAATGTATGCGCTTGCTCCACATAGTTTTTTCATACCCGTTGGAAGATGAGAGAGAGAGAGAGAGAGAGAGAGAGAGTTTCATACCCGTTGGAAGATGAGAGAGAGAGAGAGAGAGAGAGAGAGAGAGAGAGAGAGAGAGAGAGAGAGAGAGAGAACATTCCTAACTGTGAGAGAGAGGGGTGTGTGTGTGGGGCTACAGATCCCATGGCCTGGAGGAACGGACCGTAACCCTGACAACAGACTAAGAAAACGCTAATACACAGCTTTAATTTGGGAGAAATGAAATTCGGGCTTCGTCAGCGTTGGTATAATGCTAATGGCCAATACCATGTGAACTTTGGGATCAGTTGCTGAAGCGAGTGAATAGATAAACGTAGATAAGCGTGAGCGTTAGAGCGTTAGAGCGTGAGTGTGTGAGTGAGTGAGTGAGTGAGTGAGTTGTTTGGTGCTTTATTAGATAGATGACAAGTGACAAGCCAGTGGGATATAACATGAGTTATATTTCGTTGTTGTCGGGGTGGAAACCTTATATGTCCAAAACCGTTTGTTTTGTATTTATCATTTTAAAAATGATTTAAACTAGTGAAAACAGCCGATCTACAAGCACACAACGCCTCGCGGTGCGAGGCGTTGTGTGCTTGTAGATCTGCTGTTTTCACTACTTTTGTGCGATGGCCTTGTATGATGAAGCAGGGCTTTGCTTTGCGAAAAAATGTACAAATTTGAAACTTGGAGATACGAGGTTTCTGCCCGACAGGCCGACAGTGACGATTTACTTTGTTGGCTGCCCAGCCCCCAAAATGGAACGAAGGCCGCCATTTTATTTTAATTTTTTTCCTAATTGCCGGCCTGGACTGGCCGGGAATGAACCGGCCGTTCGGGAGTTGTCCCGCTTTTCCCAATGGCCAGCACGTCCCTGGTAGCCACTCAGAAACGGGATAGTGTTTTCTGCAGGTGATTCAGTCCGAGTGTATCAAAGGGTGTGTTCGAAAATGCGCGCCGGGTGTGTGCTCAGTGTAGTGAGTGCCTAAACCTAAACCTAACCCTAATCCTAACCCTAACCTCAGTAAAACTATATGCCTAAACCTAACCCTAACCTTAACCTCAGTAAAACTATGCCTAAACCTAACCCTAACCCCTAACCCTAACCAAACCCGGTGCGCATTTCCGAACGCACCCTTTGATACACTCGGACTGAAACACCTGCAGAAAACACTCTCCCACTCAGAAACATTGCTATTACGATGTCGGTGTTTCCAATGTTTATATAAGACCCCACCATTCCGAATATAGCCTATTAGCCTATTTAGGTTCTTATTATTTCAATATTTGGTCCCTGATCGAGTCCCTATCACAACAAAAACAAGGCAGGGGAGACGCAGTGTAAAAGGTTTAAACAATTATTAATAACCAAATCAAATAAACAAACTATAGCCTAATAAACAGATGGAGTGTGGAATATGTACAGTGGTGTAATGCGTGTATGGATGAGTGGATTGTGTAGTGTCTTATGGGTTAACCAAAGTGTTGGACGGAATGTATGAAGGGGAAGTGTCAGAGATGCATCCACGTTTTTCCCAATGACCCTAACGGTGGGGGCGCGGGGGGGCTGCAAGGGAAAGGAACACTTGTTTTCGGTGATGATGACGGAGGCACGCCGTCTCAGGCGACCATGAGCCACGAGAGACACCACCGAGCGAGCGAGTCGCCGTGTCGAGCGTTGTGACGGTCACATGAGCAGACTCAGCGGGCATTCCCATATGAAGTCCTGTTAGATATGGGCTTAATATTGATGACAATCAAGGATCTCCATATATGGGCATAAAAGGGATTCTCTTAGCGTGGTTCCCATGACATCACAACATACAATATATTTTATGCCCATACATGGAGATCCCTATCTGAACCAGCCACACAGATGTGGGCCATGTCTTCGCCATCTGGCCAGTGATATATTTCGATGACATCAGGGTTCTTCGTATATGGGCATAAAAGGGATTCTGGGGAATACCCATATATGGACTTTTACATAAGTGATGTCACCTGTGATATCACCTGTGATGTCACAGTGATGTGTCAAGGGAACCAACCCAATAGACCGTAGAAATGTACACACATGGCTTCACGTCTACACGCAGACAAGCTTGACATTTCTCATGGTAAACTGCGACCTTTGGTCGCAATAATATATAACACATGACATGTGTACAGCACATTATGTGTAGTACGGTATCAGCCTCCGCAGCACCCCCACCCCTTACAGTAATCCATGTAATGGCTTAAGTTGGAGACATTGTGTCTGTAGCAGCACCTTATCTCTGGTATTTGTTTGAAGACTGGGCTGGGTGTTCTCTCCCCCTATGATGTCACACAGTTGCAGTTCACCATAGGCACCCGTTGGATCAATAACAAAATGTCCCCCCCCCCCCCAGATTATATGTATTGATTGCTCAAGGCTGAGACGTACAACACAGAATATTTTATTTATAAAAACTCAATAATTTAATAATCGGAATAAAGTGTATTTCTAAATGAAACATGCAGATGGCCCTAAATTTGGCCCAAACGGATCCACTTCACTTTACTCGGGATTTAGCCGTCTAAAGACGGGGGAGCGGACGTACGGACGTCGCGGACGGACGGACACACACACAGTATAGTTAGTTTTGCAGCATATCTCACTCCTCTCTCTCTCTCTCTGTGTGTGTGTGTGTGTGTGTGTGTGTGTGTGTGTGTGTGTGTGTGTGTGTGTGTGTGTGTGTGTGTGTGTGTGTGTGTGTGTGTGTGTGTGTGTGTGTGTGTGTGTCTATTGTATTGACCTGCTTAACTACTATGTAAAGTCAGATAACCTTTGAGATAACTTGAGAGGTTTAAAATTTAACAACCCATGTGATTCTGTTGTGAAAGTATTGGGACAGTCAGTCAAATGCCGATCATTTCATGATTCTTCGGGAGAATTGGCCGAGGGAGAGACCAGCAAGACTGAAGGCCTTGCTAGGCTAAGTTGCCGTCTGCTTGGCTTGCTTCATAATCTTCTAATAAACGTCTACGTCGATAATAATGCCTCCATAATCCACCTTTCTGCCAAGGACATGAATGCTTTCTCCATAACAATTCAACCCACTGGTACTCACTCCAGCTGGAATACGCCTTCCTTCAACTGAATCTATTTCAGATGGTGTACATGGCCAAAACACAAAGTATTAAACTCTATTTAAATTAAACTAGAACTGAACTCTGTCGAGTTGCCAACTTGTGCTTTCTGCACAAGTAGGCCATGTATGGTCCCTGATAGGGCTACGGGCTTAAACACCCACAGCTACTTACCTACCTACCTAGATAGGGCATCGCAGCGGAAGTGGTTTACTGGTGCCACTAAAAAATCTCCCATTAATTTTCCCCATAGACTTCTACAAAAATATTTATAACAATTATGTCAAGCCTAGAACCAAGCCATCCAGGATTGCAGTGAATCATGACCATAAATCATTTGATCCTATGTGAAAACATATTTTAATATTAAATTATTTGATATACTACATT
Source organism: Nannobrachium achirus (assembly GCF_963921795.1). Classification (NCBI taxonomy): domain Eukaryota; kingdom Metazoa; phylum Chordata; class Actinopteri; order Myctophiformes; family Myctophidae; genus Nannobrachium; species Nannobrachium achirus. Next base: position 11,114,308 of record NC_137830.1, read on the forward strand.
TAATAACTACCCTTTGTTTAGTGATTTTCAAAATGTTCTTTTCATAGGATCAAAGGTTTTATGGTCATGATTCACTGCCATCCTGGATGGCTTGGTTCTAGGCTTAACATAATTGTTATAAATATTTTCGTGAAAGTCTATGAGGAAAATGAACAGGATATTTTTTAGTGGGACCAGTAAACCACTTCCGGTGCGATGCCCTATATCAGGGTTCCCCAATAGGCGGCCCGTGGGCCATTTGCGGCCCGCGGGGGGCTACTGTCTGGCCCACAACAACCCCAGTAATAATGGTGGTATAAGAGCAGCAACAACACTAGTATATCGTCGTTGTCGGGTGGAAATCTCGTATCTCCAAATTTGTACGTTCTTTCGCAAATCATACAAGGCCGTCGCACAAAAGTAGTGAAAACAGCAGATCTACAAGCACACAACGCCTCGCGGTGCGAGGCGTTGTGTGCTTGTAGATCGGCTGTTTTCACTAGTTTAAATCATTAAATAGTTTAAATTGATAAATACTAAACGAACCGTTTTTTGGACATACACGATTTTCACCCGACAACATATCTGAACTGTCGCTGGAGTAGCGGGAACGCCACCGCCAACCCCTGCAATGCTGTGGCCCTCGGCTTGGTACCCTAGACATAATTCGGCCCTTGAGGGAAACTACTTGGGGAACCCTGCCCTATATGCAGCAGAACGCAGTACTTGCGCGCTCTGCTGGTGCAATCCCCGAGCACAAAGGCTTTAGCAAATCTATACTGTTCCCAGCAGCTCTGCAATGCCAGACACCAAGGACACTAGGTTGTCAGGGGGGCCAAGGATATGCTGTGATTTAGAGATTTATTGTGTTATTTCTTTCATGTTTACTACATATAGGGCAGGGTTCCCCAATTAGTTTTCCCCAAGGGCCGAATCATGTCTAGGGCACCAAGCCGAGGGCCACAACATTGCAGGGGGCGACGGCGGCGTTCCCGCTACTCCAGCGACAGTTCAGATATCGTCGTTGCATGTCGGGTGAAAATCTTGTATGTCCAAAACCGTTCGTTTTGCATTTATCATTTTAAAAATGATTTAAACTAGTGAAAACAGCCGATCTTCGAGCACACAACGCCTCGCACCGCGAGGCGTTGTGTGCTTGTACATCAGCTGTTTTCACTACTTTTGTGAGACGGCCTTGAATGATGAAGCAGGGCTTTACTTTGCGAAAGAACGTACACATTTGGAGATACGAGGTTTCCACCTGACAACGACTATATACTAGTGTTGTTGCTGCTCTTACACCACCATTATTACTGGGGTTGGTGGGGGCAAGACAGTAGCCCCCCGCGGGCCGCAAATGGCCCGCGGGCCGCCTATTGGGGAACCCATATAGGGCAATAAAACAAAATATTTGCAGAGTGATATTGTAGATCTCGAGTAGAAACCAACGATACGATACTTAAGTAGTGTGAACATAGCTCATCTACAAGCCTGTGATGTCACGTGTTTTGTGGTTGTAGTAGATCAGCTATCTTCATCATATAGGCCTAGTCAGTGGGCTTTTATAGCATTTTAACAAATGAAATGTATTAACACGAGAGCTAAATTATAGCTACATTGGAACAGATGTTCTTTTTCCATTTCCTAAAAAGTATTGGTTTAGTGGCATTCCGTTTCCACTGACCATATCATCACTGTCGGGCAGAAACCTCGTATCTCCAAGTTTCAAATTTGTAATTGTACCTGTAAAGCCGTGCTTCATCATACAAGACTGTCGCACAACACTAGTGGTGAAAATAGCAGATCTACAAGCACACACCTCGCAATGCGTATTTTCAGTAATTTAAACATTTTTTTTTATTTTTTATGATAAATACAAAATGAACGATTTTGGACATACAAGGTTTCCACCCGACAACTACGATATGCTTTATGGGACCCAGTGGATTCCCTGAGGCGGAAACCTTCAAATCCACACTGATTATCGTGCAGTCCCCAGTGAGAACCCAGAGGTCATCAATTATGTCCGTAGGCACGGACAAAATGTGTCCATGGCAAGACTTGGTCTTGTCCGTGGACATGTTTAGATTTTCTTTTTTAAACACTATGTTATTATTTTGAGCACACCCAGTTACTGAATATCAAGGATATCAAAAGGACTTATTTGGGATCAGTGGCGTCAGTTCAGAACAAGCTAAGGTATGGCAACATGACTGGTTTCTTGCACGCGCGCGAAATTGTGAAATTGTAGATCTGCTATTTTCCTGATAGAACCATGTTATACAAAATGTAATGCCTGAACTCGTCAGGGTGGGGGGTCCCCAGTTAAAATAGGATTAGAACCACTGCACTATGGTACAATCAACCAATGAGAAACAATCAATGTGATCACTCATTTCAGACAGCTGTGTTGACACGGCCATGTGACTGTAGAACTGGGTGTGCGACAGTCTTCTCTTTACAAGTATGTCTGTGGCAAAAACAGAATTTTGACAAAAATGTCTACCACAAGCCAGCATGGTGAGAAGTAATCAAATATCTAAAAAAAAAAAACACCCACTGTCAGGGGTGTCGCACCAAATTTTGGGCCCTGGGTACAAGGATTCACTGCGGGCCCCCCATGAATGTTCTTCATAGGGGGAGGGGGTTTAACCCCTTTAGACTGGGAACACATTATTACGCATCATTTTGTGCATATAAATAGCAGATATACAAGCTAACAGCACGGCACTTGTAGATCTAACATTTGTCATTGAATATTTCAAATCCTTTGAGGTTTTTGGAAAAACCTGTTTCCCATCTCAAAATATTTAGTTCCAGGGACCCCCCAGAAGCAAAATTTGAGTTACAAATGTTCGCTTAAAAATGCATATTTAAAGATTTGCAAGATTTGCATATATTCAAAGTTCTACAAGATCGCAGTAGCCGTGCTGTGAGCTTGTATAGCTGCTATTTTCTCAATAGCTAAAGTATAAAATAATAAATATATTATTTGTAAACAACAACATCTTCTTATTCCCCTATACTATGAGATACAATAATCCATCACAAAGAAATAAGACAGGAGAGTGATTCAGAGTGAGAATGGAATGTTTACTATGGAGAGAGAGAATTCAAGACAGGTACAGTACAGAATAATCAATGGTTCAATGGTTTGTGCTCTCTCTGACAAATGATGTTTTGACATGAGTTTAAGTATGGTCATTTGGTCAGTCAATGGATGACGTTTCAACAACAGTTCATAGGATGTTTCTTGTCCACAAGTGGGTTCCATATACGTTGGCAAAGAGTTCATAGGTTCCTGAAGGGATGTCCTTCCCTGGTGTCTGCATGACACCAGGCTGAGCCTTATAAACCAAAACAATTCTCATTGTTTTAGGTACAGGCTCCATGGCAGTATAAGGCCTCATTTCAGAGACCGTGTGGGTATGGCACAGTCACAAGCTGTGCCTTAGGGTCAGGTGGTCAGTTGGTCATCAATATGAATAGATATAAAGCACAACAAAATACCTAACAGGCCCCTCCATCTCCTTGGGCCCTAGTGACCCAGTCCCCCCCCCCCCCCCCCCCCCTCCCCTTGTGAGGCCCCTGCCCACTATATGATGCATCTTGGTCAAACGGACAGATAATGTATTCAACAACCCTGAGAGTGCTGAAAACCCCCTTTACTCAGCAGCCGATGGGAGATCAATCAAGGTTTGTCAACAAGCATGGCTTGTGTCGGTGTGACCTCTCTCTCTCTCTCCAGGCTGATAACATGAGGTCCTGAGGTTGTGAAAGCCTGGGAGGGAGGGAGGGGGGAGGGGGGACACGCAGCCATGCTAGGAGGAGGATCATAAAAGCATGCAATGAATGGAGAGAACGTTAATTATTTACAATCAACAGTGTTGGGCGAGGCTGGAGCCATGGTCACATCTATCTCCTCTGTGTGCGTGCGTGCGCGTGTGTGTGCGCCCTGGACAGGTGTTTTATTGTACCACTATAAAGAGAGTGTTTATCAGTAAACATATTGTAGCTCCACACAGTTCGGGAGAGTGTTTTTTGCAGGTCTTTCAGTCCGAGTGTATTAAAAAAGCAACTGGGTTAAGCACCGTTGGTCCGACCAGTTTAACATTCACCAGGTTAGCATTCACCAGCGTCGGCAGGTTAGCATTCCTGGTGATGTGTAGTTTCTACTGGTGAAGGTGAGCAGCCACTGCGCAGGATAATAAGATAAACCAGTAAGACTCGCTAATCGGGAGATAAGCGACCGTCACGTCGCATACACACACTTTAGAAGGCAATGGTAGCCAATCAGGGAATATGGGAAATGGGACAGATCCATGTTGATGACATGACTTTAGAGATACTGTGTACCGCTTTGCGTGATTTTAGGCCACAATCTGTAGGAGTAGTGTCCAAAAATGTGTTTAGCAAAAATCAGCCTCATGGTGGCGCTAGAAGAGGGCCATGTAGGGCCAAAAGTGTGACGTGACGGACAGACGGAGGGACGGAGGGACAGACAGCTGGTGGAGGTTTTCATAGTAACTTGCGACCAAACGATTTTTTTTTGTGTGTCACATTGCACAAACACGCACGCACACAGAAGGAGAGAGGTAACAGTGAACTGTTGTTTTTTCATACATATAATTGTAGTTTATGCGGCACATATTTCAAATTCCAAAGCCATTCTTGTTCAAAAATAACCCTTTGTTTTAACTTTGGAGGAACAACATTCTATTTAAACGTCTCTTCTCCACAATCACACCGCCGCGTACATTCCTGAACTCTTTGACTGCCGATCTACAAGCCCTACAAGCGAGTTTGTAGATCGGCTATCTGCAGCACGGAACACGGTCTTACGGCAGAGTATAACGTCGCTGTGGGGTGGAAACCCTATGGGCTCTATTATTATGCCTTAACTTATTTGCCTTTTTTTTACTATTTTGAAAAACATTTTTAAATACTTCAAATGCTGATCTACATCCGCACGTTGTGAGCTTGCAGATCAGCTATTTGAAATATTAAAAAAATATGTCTATATAGTAAAAAAAGGCAAAGAAGTTAAGGCATAAAGCATAAGACCTGGATCATATGTCAAAAACTGTTCGTTTGGCATTCATCTTTTTTTAAATGATTTAAACTAGTGAAAATAGCAGACCTACAAGCACACAACGCCTCGCGCCGCGAGGCGTTGTGTGCTTGTAGATCGGCTATTTTCACTAGTTCTGTGCGACAGTCTTCTTGTGTGATGAAGCAGGGCTTTACTTTACGATAAAAGCGTACACATTTGAAACTTGGAGATACGAGGTTCCTGCCCGACTGTGGCGATAAATCAGGCTTGGCCCAGAGCCAGACTGCCCTGACAACATCAAGTCAGTGCTTTGAAAATGCATTGTCAGATGTGCAGCGTGAAGGGTGTTTGTTGTTGAGAATATGCAAATAGCTTATGTAAGTATCTGCAGCAGGCTGGCAGGCAGGCATGGGGCAGCGAGGTTGTTTGTAATACAAGTAAACTGGCAGGGGAAAGGCTGTGTCCTTATAGCTGCAAACTTTTACAAAGACGTGACTCCATTTCCATAAGCAGCTGCACACACGCATGCGCACATACACACACACACACAGACACCGACACACACGCACAAGCGCACACACACACAGGTGTTTGAGTTATTGTGACCGGCGACCGCAGGGCGCAATTAGTATGAAACCTTGCAGACCATGTCCGTCCGTCCGTCACGCCTCATGTCACCCTAACCTTAACCTCTATGGAAGTGCTGCCACTCCGACAATAAGAAGTCACTGTCGGAGTGGCGACATGTTGGAATGGAGAGAGACCCCCACTGTATATGGCCAAGATCACCGATGTCATCAATATTAAGGGGAATCTGGGAATTGCCATAGGCATATATGGACATATCGTGTCAGTCTCATGATAGTCTCGCGTGGCCAGACTGTTTGCAAATACTCCCGTCATGATGAGTGCCCGGTTAAAGTGGAAGTGAATTCTCCCCCCACTTCTGTTTCGTTTTAACATCGCGCACATTTATCCTAATATAGGCCTAAATAAAGATAACCTAAACATGTTTAGCTTGCTGCTTAGCAGAAATGTCATTTTAGAATATATTTTCATGAACGGAAATGCCAGCTTTCATTAGTCGCCGTTCAGGAGTTGTAGTTCCAGACTCTATATAGCATTCAGAGATTGTGGAATAGTGGCTACGCGAGACTAGTCTCATGAGTGTGGTTGTCGCGACTTGCAAACCTTGTCCCTTTTATGCCCATATATGGAGATCCCTGATGTCATCAACATTAAAAGCCCATATCTGGGAATGCCCATATATGGACATACTGTAGTGTCAGTCTCTGTTCTGTGTGTATGTGTGTGTTGTGTTATAAGCCCTCGCTTGGAGGTTTCCGATCCAAACAAGTCGTGTTTAGACTGTCCGTGAACCAAGGTTTAACATGTGTTTTGTAGGCTGCTTATATGGCCTGTGCTGTCATGACATGACACTAGCCATGTTGAACGGCCCTGTCCAACAGTGACATCTGAGGAATCACAAAGCTGCAATCCATCCAACGTTTATGTGCTAGCCGGGAACGTGGGCCTCACTCACACATAACGTATAGGGATGGGACCATGTCATGTCATGATGAATACCAGTAAGACTCCCTCATCGGGAGATAAGCGACCGTCGCGTCGCATACACAAACTTTAGAAGGCAATCGTAGCCAATCCGGAGGGAATATGGGAAATCCATGTTGATGACATGATATTAGACATGATTTAGAGATACTGTGTACCGCTTTGCGTGAGTTGAGGGCAAAATCTGTAGGAGCAGCGTTCAAAAATGTGTTTTGCAAAAAAACGGCCACACACACACACACACACACACACACACACACACACACACACACACACACACACACACACACACACACACACACACACACACACACACACACACACACACACACGAAGGAGAGAGGCAACAGTGAACCGTTTTTCTTTTCATACATATAATTGTAGTTTATGCGGCACATATTTCAAATTCCAACGTAATTCTTTGTTTTAAGGAACAACATTCTATTTAAACGTCTCTTCTCCACAATCACACTGACACGTATTCCTGAACTCTTTGACTGTCAATCTACAAGCCTTACAAGAAAGTTTGTAGATCGGCTATCTGCAGCACGGAACACAGTCTTACGGCAGAGTATAACGTCGTTGTCGGGTGGAATGTCTAACTAGTGAAAATAGCCGATCTACAAGCACACAACGCCTGATCCTCATTCCGGCCGCCACACGCTCTACTGCGAACCGATCCAGAGGGAGCTGAAGGTCTCGGACCGATGGTGCCATCAGGACCACGAAATTATTATGAAATATCACATAGTTTTGTTTTGGAGCAGTTTTCTATTTTTACTGAAAACCTTTACTAAGGTGACTAAGGCGGCTAATAACTAATTTAGCTGGGAACCCCCATGTAACCTCTTCAAGGACCCCACTTTGAGAACCACTGGCCTATATAGTAAGGGGAACATAAGAAAATCTGCGAAGTAAATCGTTACCAAGAAATTTCTTCACCAATGTGTTTCTAAAGGTGTGTAATAATATGTACTAAAAGGTTGAAATTCAACTCCAGGGGGAAACCTCATAAAAAAAATATTCGTGTTTGTGTCCCATTAATTTACTATTCAGGAAGAAAATACAAAAAATAAATATGTATATGCTTTAAGTAGCATGTGAGGGGTCAAACTAGGGTTTTTTCATGATGCTGAATCCATTGCAAGCATTTGTTTTGCATGAAAAACATTCCGTGGGCTACAAATGGCCCCCACAAAACGGTGAAAAGTGATGATTCATCACTAAACCATCGTTTTGTGGGTCCGTTTTTAGCCCAAGGAATGTTTTTTGTCCAAAACAAATGCTTGCAATGGATTCAGCATCATGAAAAACCCCTAGTTTGACCCCTCACATGCTACTTAAAGCATATTTATCTTCTGTATTTTTTCCTGTATAGTAAATTAATGGGACACAAACACGTTTTTTTATGAGGTTTCCCCCGGGAGTTGAATTTCAACCTTTTAGTACATATTATTACACACCTTTATAAACACATTGGTGAAGAAATGTCTTGGTAACGATTTACTTCGCAGATTGGTCAAATATCTTATAAAATCCCCTAATCAATAGTGCAGAAACAAACTTGGGGTCCACCTTGAAATTAAAACGCGTTTGAGGGCCAGGCGAGTGCTCTACCTGACATCAGGGTCTGACGTTCTCAACGTACGAGTAGGGAGACCACCTCGAACCACTGCAGATGTGTCAAGGGAATGAGTGGACCCCCTGAACCCAGTGGTGTTGGAACAGCACTTCAGACCTATTGAGATACTACACCAGTCAGGGACGTGGAGACACTGGAGAGAGTGTTAGAGAGGCAGGGGCTGACATTTCAAAAAAGGGCCTTTTGGTGCAAATATTGAAAATAGCAGACCTCCAAGCTGTGAGCTTGGAGGTCAGCTATTTTCGGTTCTTGATACCACACTAAACTAAGCATAAACAAGTCAATACTGTAGATGTGGCGTAACGGCATGGATTTGTACACAGAGAGGGCATTTCTTTCAACATAAGACCAGTGGCGGCTCCAGGGAATAATCAGCACTTTATTTTTCAACATACCCCTATTATAGCAAGCCGATTTTTGAGCCAAAACTAGTAATGAAACCAACTCGGTGCAGTACAAGTGTAGGCTACCTTTTATTATTGCATTTTCATGAAAATGTGTATTTATAATAATCAAAAAGAACATTTAACACCTGTAAAACATGTTAAAATAATAGTGGGGTAGGGTACTGACCAGTCTGGACTGGGGGGGGCACAAAGTCTAATCTGGGAAGGCATTGCCCCCCAAATGACCCCCTGTGGAGCCGCCTATGCTTAAGACGCTGCATTCAAGTTCAGGAGAGTTTGGACAAGGCAATTCTCTTGAATGCTGCCTCCAGGTATGGCATGGAAAGAGGGGGCATTTGCATTTATTTCACCATAGTGAAAAACTGCATTCATGGTTCTGGAGAGGGCACTTTTTTTTTTTACAGATGGATAAATGGGCAGGGGCCCACTTTGATGTCTATGTGTGCACATGCCTGACACCAGCAGCATTAGTACAGCACTCCAGTCTGGAACCAGGGGTGTCGCACCAAATTCTGGGCCCTGGGTACAAGGATTCACTCACATTTTCTGCTTTAACTATCGAAAAAATTGCAGATCTACAAGCTCACAGCAAGCTTGTAGATCTGCTATTTTTGAAAATCGTGAACATTTTTGCAAGTCTTTGAATACTTCAAATCCTTCTAAGGTTTTTTGTTTCTATGTTTGTTTCTATGTTTCTACGTATGTTTCAATGTCAGTGGTGCTCAAACCTTTTCATGTCAAGGACCCCCAAAATGATTTTCACAATTTTTCAAAAATAGCAGATCTATAAGCTCGCAGCGCGGCACTCAGTGCCGTGCTGTGAGCTTGTATATCTGCTATTTTTCAATAGCTAAAGTATAAAATAATTCCAGGCCCCACCGCCTTGGGCCCTAGTAACTCAGTCCCACTTTCCCTCCCCTTGTGACGCCCCTGTCTGGAACCCTTTGAGATACTCTGTATCTATGCAGCAACCCTCCCAGCTTCCCGTCATCACCGCTGCAGCGGCTGGTTATATATATATTATATATATATATATACAGTATTATACAGAGGGTGGGAGAGAGGGCAGTGGAGGGGAAGGCTAGGCTTGGCACGGCACAGCACAGTCTGTTCTCGCCATGGATAAAAAATTCACAGCAGCAGAAAAAGGAACTCTCCCTCCTCTCCTCCCCTCCCTCCCTCACAGTACATGCTCCTCCTTCATCTCCATCCCGCCATCGTGTTGCCACCCTAAGGCTAAGGTGCAGTGGGTGCTCAGACATTTTCACGTCAAGGAAAGGACACCCAAATTAGTATGCATTTGGCTGCGACACATTATAGTCGCATCTCTGATGACATTTTGTGCCAGGGACCCTCCACCTCCGATACAAGATTTGTGTTGTTAAAATGTTTCCAAAGATATTCTACATTGTTCATTTTGAAAATAGCCTCAGATCATGCAGCTTTTCTAGAGAATTAACTAATTTAGCTGGAGACCCCCTGGAACTCCCCCAAGGTCCCCCCCACTTTGATAGCCACTGCTTTAGTGTATGGACACTTGCACAGCCATATGCTTGAATGGACGCAACATGCAACCATTCCATTACCTACCAGTCCGGAACACACAGACACGAGATGCACGCACGCACGCACGCACGCACGCACGCACGCACGCACAGTTTACAGTTACAGTTTAGGCATTTAGCAGACGCTTTTAATCCAAAGCGATTTACAATAAGCAGGTAATGCACACACAAATGCATAACCAGAAAAACTTGTAGAGCGATAAACAGGTGCATAAGGATTATGTAAAGTCCTGTCCTGACAAGACGCTGCATCCCTGCTGCAGACGCAGTACAAGCCGCTCTGCATGGAGATCAGCCAGTGTGGGATTCTAACACACGACTCCTCTTCAGATGGGAGCTGCTCTGTTATGGTTCCCCTGAAAGCTTTTTCATTCATTCGCCCATGAGAGAAGATCTGTTCTGTTAAACATTTTCAAACCTTCTCAAACCTTTTCATGTGAAGGACCCCCAAAATGATATGTATTTGGCAGAAAGTCCCATTTCACATGCGCAGATCTACAAGCACACAACGGGCGTTGTGTTCTTGTAGATCTGCTATTTTCACTTGCCTCGTGCGACAGTCTTGTGCGACGAAGCAGGGCTTTACTTTACGAGAAAAAGTACAAATTCCTCTCCTGGAGATACGAGTTTTTTTCTGCCCGACAGCGACGATTATAGGAGGAGGTGGAAGTCACAAAAGAGGGGGGAAGAGAGAGAGAGGTAGCAGAGGAGAGAGAATGGGAGGTCAGGGGAGTAGAAAGAGAGAAAGAGAGAGAGAGAGAGAGAGAGAGAGAGAGAGAGAGAGAGAGAGAGAGAGAGAGAGAGGAGGTGTGAAAAGAGGAGAGGAGAGAGAGAGAGAGAGAGAGGGAGTGAAAGGGAAAAGAACAGAGAAGTGGCAGTGCTAGAAAATAGAGCAGAGCAGCAAAACAAAACATACAGACACGATGCAGCACGGCACAACACAAGATGACATAACACATTATGATAGGACACAGCACATAATGACACAGCACACCATGACACAACAACACCCCAACAAGTAACACGACACACATAGACACACGAGACGACACGGTGCAAAAAAGAAAGAGCGCAAAACAACACAACACAAGAAGAAACACAACGCAACAAAACAGCCTTTCCAGGAACTGGAAAGCTTTCCAGTATTTCAATCCCAGACTCGAGGAGTGGAAAACATTCATTAGCGCAACAAGCAGATCCCTTTTAGACAAACTCATAGTTATAACCCTGCAAAACATGCCACGTACACACAGCAAAAGCTGTCTTAGTCTTTTGAATAACACACATTTAGTTTTAGTTCATAAATTATGATTCGTAATGCCCGATTATTTAACGCCAAGTCTCCAGGTTTAGAATATGTGTAACATTTATTTACAATGACACTATGGCACATTTAGTGGGTTGGCTTAATTTTACAAAATTATCGAAACAAAGCGGATAAGGGTCGTTTCACACTCTAATAAGGAACCTAACTAATTTCGGTTCGGGAGGGCTCCCCGACCCGAAATTATTTAGGTTCGGGGGGAGTTCATCCATACTTTCTTAACGGCTAGTGCCGAAGTCGCTTGTAAATATTGGAGGTCCGTGGCATGACAACGTTTGTGGCCGATGAATGAGAATTGCAGGGCGGATACATATTTGACTTGCCCTCGCGCTGCAGTGTACGCTGAATGACTGGAGGTCCAGTGATATAGCTCCAGCAGGCAGCAGCACCAGCGGGGTCTCTTCTCTCTCTCTCACTCACACTCACAAACGCTCGATCGAGCTCTGTCAAAAACATTTAATCTACAAGCTTACATTATAGACGTGCCGCCTCCCTTGCTGCATGCATGTCATCATCACACAGTCACAACTCGTCGTGGAAAACCTATCAACACGGAACACTACTACTACTAGCAACTAGAAAAGTTGTGTTTAAGCTCTTCTTTTGTCTTTAAAACGGTCGGTGTGTGTGTGTGTGTGTGTGTGTGTGTGTGTGTCTCGCGCGCGCGCCTCAAATCAAAGTGTGAATCCCTCGGATTGGAAAGCGGCTAATGTATCCGCTCTGCGACGATCAATACACGGCCAGACAAGCATTGGAAGTCGGCGTGCCTCCCTCCCAAACGACCGCTGTTTCATTGGCTTCACAGCCGAGCATATGAACTTGGAGCCGGGATGAATGAATGAGAAGACACCGCTGAGTACCGAAATTAAGTCGGGAGGTCACAACATTTCTCCAGCACCGTGGAGCCGAATTTAGTCGGTTGACGCCCCCCCCGAACCGGGGGTTATAACGGTATGGATCGACCCTAAAAGCGCCAAACTTTTTTTGAGGCTTCTTTAGGACCTAACGATGGATTTTAGCCTTCGGTACCAAACTTTATTTTGAAGTTTACCCATAGAATTATCCATATCAAGTTGGGCTCCCATCGACTTTCTATACAGGAGGAGAAAACCCAGAAAAAAATCTGCTTTAAGTAGGATGTGAGGGGTCTAACTAGGGGTTTGTCATGATTCTGAATCCATTGCAAGCATTTGTTTTGCACAAAAAACTTTCATTGGGCTAGAAATAGCCCCACAAACGATGGTTTAGTGATGAGTCATCATTTTTCACTGTTTTTTTGGGTGTTTTTGGGGGAACCTAACCGTTGTGGGGACCTACTATTTTGTCCCCACACTGTCAGAGGTCCCCTGCAGGTGACTGTGTGAACATGCGTTTAGTCCCCATAAGTATAGCCACACACACACACACACACACACACACACACACACACACACACACACACACACACACACACACACACACACACACACACACACACACACACAGCAATGCCACACTCCCCCAGCCAACACGAGGTGTCATCTTTCCTGTAAACGCGGCTGCGGATGCCATGTGACACCCAAAACAGGACGCCTGTTATCGCCGCATGCTTCCACATCACCAGAAATGTGACCGTGACGACCCCGTTCTCACCTGTAGCCAGCTCAGCAATCTGAACACACTGCTGTGATGACATGCCCTATACCAGTGGTTCTCAACCTGTGGGTCGGGACCCCCAGTGGGGTCCCCAAATTTCTAAACATTTCTAAAGTGACAGTTTAATGACTTTTTAATACCTTTAAAATGACAAATTAAACATTGGCAAAAATTGTCAAATGTTAGAGGCAGATATTGTATTGTGAAAATAGCCGATCTACATGCTCACAACGCCTCGCACCCCGCGAGGCGTTGTGAGCATGTAGATCGGCTGTTTTCACAATAGAACCGTGTTATACAAAATGTAATTCCTCAACTCTTAGTACTCGTCAGGCTGGGGGTCCCCAGTTAAAATATGATTATTTTGGGGGTCGCGGCCTGAAAAGGTTCCCTGCTGGCTGCATTGGGGGCACCGGAAACACCTTTTTTTTTATTTGTAATAAATGTATTTTATATTAGATTTTATGTCTACATTTATTTTTCAAATGGGCCAAATACATATTTTATTCATGGAATTTCTTAGATTTGTTTGTTTTAAAATGTTATCAGTATACTATTTATTAGTCCAGCACTCAGCCTATATGCGGCCTCAGATGTGCGTTTTTGATTGATTGATTGACAAGTATAGTCAATACAATTGAAATGCAGTACAAGTACAGTTAAAAACCCTGCGTAAAAGGAACATCCCAAATAAGACTTTTTACGGTCTTTTTTTACGTTTACGTTCCGTATTTAATTCATGGACATAATAAATAGCAAGCCAAGAAAACATTCAATAATATCGCAGTTATAAAAACACCATATATACAGGAGCAGCGTGCCCTTTTGGCTGTTTTTCAGCCTCTATACATCATTTTATTTTTAAATGTATACATATATATTATTTAATTATATAAAAAAAACTTCTGAAATATATATGTTTTAAATGTAGGAAAATAAATGGGTCATGACTCAAGTCATGACCCATAAAGATCTGCCTGTGACCCACATATGGCTTCCGACTCACTGTTTGGAAACCAGTGGTGTAAAAGGATATACAGGAAGAGTGAGCTTGTATAGATCGTCTGTTTTCAGGGGGAAACAGAAATTGACACAAATACCTTCAAAATGTGTGTATGAGTACCTCTTCATTTGGTACTTTTAAAGGGGAAGACCACCCATTTTCAATATTGAAATATATCATTAATATACCTTAGAGGAGTTGTGTGGAAATAGAAAAAAAGTTCCCCCCCCTTCTGTGTTGCCTAGAACTGGAGGATTGATTTTGGGGTTTGTATTGTAAAGTACAATGTGTGATGTCATCAAGTTGTGATTTGCAATACAAACCCCAAAATCAATCCTCCAGTTCTAGGCAACACAGAAGAGGGGGAACTTTTTTTTAAATGTATTATTATTATTATTATTATTTATTATTATTTATTTCATTATTAATATACCTTATGTCATTAGGTATATGTCATTATTAATATACCTTAGAGGAGTCTCTAAGGTATATTAATAATGACATAGTTCAATATTGAAAATGGGTGGTCTTCCCCTTTAAGCACATTTTTCATACTTCTGTACTTTTCTCAAATACAGTTTTTAATAGCGGACTTTTCTACATTGTGGTATTGCTACTTTTACGAGCAAAAGAATCTGAGTACAGGCTACTGCGTCCGCCACTGCCTGCCGTTCAGGGACGTGCTGGGCCCCTGATTCGGCACGGGAAAAAAAGAGTTGGAGAGGCCCTCATTGCACGCTATAGAGAGAGATCTCTCTCTCTATAGCGCTGCTGCTGCTGCTCAAAGATTTGCCATTTCAGATCATGACAAGTGACAAGCCAGTGGGCCAATTACTGTACATGAGTTATATTTTGTCATTGTCGGGTGGAAACCTTGTATGTCCAAAACCGTTTGTTTTGTATTTATCATTTATAAAATGACATTTTCTTTGTATTTTTTCCCTAATGGCCGGCCTGGACCGGCCGGGAATGAACCAGCAGTTCGGGAGTTGTCCCGCTTTTCCCAATGGCCAGCACGTCCCTGCTGCCGTTCTATTCATGATGATGGCTGGCAACGGCATGCACGATCACCATCTTAACCCTGGTGTGTCTATTTTAGGCACGTAATGACGAAGGAAGGATCTTTCGAAAATAATTTGACGCATTTACGAAATGTGCAACACACTGACGCATCTGACACTATCAATAGTCAGTGGACACTACATGCCGACATGCTTGCTGTGCATTCTCTTGTATTTCCTTTCTCCTGCACTATGCACTGGTGAGGTATATTCATTGTGTTGAATGTAGGCACTTTATGTTGTCAATTATTGATGGTGCTTCTTTGAATCTGAATCTGATGTTGTTTAGTTTACCCTGCTGTATTTCTCCTCCCCTTTAACTCAATCTAAAATGCTGTGCTGCCTTTTGCGACTGAATTGGTGCCGCTTGAAGCTCACAGGACACAGGGTGTCACGATTGTGCAGCCATAAATGGTGAAATGGTGCATTTGTATAGCGCCTTTAATTATCCAATCCTTTATATATAGTAGATTGTGCATTATATTCACCCATTCACACACACATTCATACACTGATGGCGGAGGAAACCATGCAAGGCACCAACCTGCTCACCGGGAGCAACTAGGGGTTCAGAGTCTTGCTCAAGGACTCTTTGACATTAACTTTTGAGGAGCCCGGATCAAACTGGGAACCTTCCTTTCACCACCTTATTATTCATTGGAATATGGAAATTAACTTAGAACTCTTGTTCTGTAAACACTTATTGCGACCGTAGGTCGCATTTACTACAGAAAGCTGCTCGAGGTGTCCGTCCGTCCGTCAGTCCGTCCGTCCGTCCGTCACACACGTCACACGTCACACTTTTGCCCTGCTCATATCTCCGCAACCGTTGCCCCGATCCATGCCAGATTTTGCACACACACTCCTTACCTGCCAAACTACAACCTCCAAGGACCCCCGGAGCTTCAGGGACCCCCAGCTCCCTCGGGGACCCCCAAGTGTAAAAAATGAGCACATGTGCAAAAATTACCAAATGACCACCCCAACGGGGCTGCTCACGGGGCATTCCCGGGGACCACCCACTCCTGGCGCTCCAGAACGGATGCAAAAGTGGTGGCGCCCCCAGTGGAGGACCCCCTGCCACTGCAGCTCACATAAAATGCCGTAACTCGGGCTAGGAGCGACCGGGAGAGCCGGGGCCGGTACCTATTCGTCCGCCTTGGCGGCGCGGAGACCCCACCCCTCATTTCTCACATGGCCCTCTAGCGCCACCATGAGGCCGATTCAGATTTTGCCCTAAAATCACGAAAATCACTACACAGTATGTCTACACTCATGTCATCAACATGGATCAGGAAGATTTTGGAAAAACACATTTTTGCTCTATTTGTGGAGATAAGTGACCTACGGTCGCTTATCTCCCGATTAGGGAGTCTTACTGGTATACATATTGGATATCACCAGTAAGACGCCCTAAGGGCGAGAAGCGACCAACAGATATGGGCTTAATATTGATGACATCAGGGATCTCCATATATGGGCATAAAAGTGACAAGGACGGAATTAATTTGCAAGTGTGACTCGTGTCGTAACAACCACACTGGTTATCGTGAGACTGACACACTATGTCCATATGGACATTACCAGATATGGGCTTAATATTGATGCCATCAGTGATCTTGGCCATATATGGAGCGTGACATGAGGTGTGGCGGACGGACATGATCTGCAGGTTTTCATACTAAATGTGACCTACGGACGCAACAATTTCAAAAACCTATTTCAATGAATTAATCATCTTTCACTTTCATCTCATCAAAAATGTCAAAAGGGTAGTACATTGAAAACAAGCTGGCCTGGTGTCAGAGAGCCTCGATCAGCCGAAAGCCTCCTTGTTGGACTGTTGCAATAAAGTATGAGGAGCATTGAGTGTATCTGCATGTTTGGTCCCCTCCACCATAGTCTGCTTTCATCCTATGGTGACTGACCTAAAATAGGTTCTATGTGTCAACATAGTCTGCTTTCATCCTATGGTGACTGGACCTAAAGTAGGTTCTATGTGTCAACATAGTCTGCTTTCATGCTATGGCATACATGGGCAACTGGCAGCCCGGGGGCCACATGCGGCCCCCACCTTCACTTAATGCGGCCCTCAGGTTAATATCGGAATACTGATATTCTATTGATTTCAGCTGTTACAATTTTAAACGTGCAAACATGATCTTTATTAGTAACGTAATGACTTTAACACTAGTCTTTTTTATGTCCAATCTATTTGCATTTAAGTTCATAAAGTTAAGTGAATATAAATGCATTTGAAATTAAATAAGAATGTTACTTTTCAGGATTAAAATACAAAAAATGCAAAAAAGAATTCTGGATTCCAATTCAAAAATAGCAAAAATAGCAGATCTTCAAGCTCAAAATGTGTCGCACTGCGACGCGTTTTGAGCTTGTAGATCGGCTATTTTTGCTATTTTTGACTGAGTGTATATGCATTGTGGCCCTCTGGAGTGAATGTAAAAATATATAGTGGCCCTCTCCATCATCAAAGTTGCCCACCCCTGTCCTATAGTGACTGACCTAAAGTAGGTTCTATGTGTCAACATAGTCTGCTTTCATCCTATGGTGACTAGGGATGGAGCCCTAAACGAGGTTAACTCGATAACCCGATAACAAATGTATTGAGTACCCGGTATCAATAAGCTTTGAGCTTATCAAATTTGTTTTTGAGCATAGCTGCCCATGATGTCATGTTTAAATAATCAAGACAAGAGGCGATAAAGGAATTATTACAGTACTATCCATAATATAAAGCCATTTAACTCTTTGTTGCACACTAATGAATGATAGTTTTAATGATATTTAACGATATACATTTTTATTTCTGTCAATTGACATATTCATAGATGGTGGTCAGCCACAAACTCACAGTCAACTGGTCAATAAATAAAGATACCAGTTATGTTCTGAATTTGTCATCTCATATCTTTCCACAAAATCTCATATCTTTCCACAAAATATTAGAAAACACTCAATAGTGTAATAATATAGCACCGAGTGCCGCGCTGCGAGCTTGTAGATCTGCTATTTTTGAAAAAGTCGTGAAAATGTGTGCAAATCTTTGAATATGTGTATTTTCAAAGCGAACGTTTGTAACTCAAAATTTGCTCATGGGTGGTCCCTGGAACTAGATATTTTGAGATGGGGGTCCGTGGCCAAATAAGTCATTTTTTTGGGGGGGTCCTTCATATGAAAAGGGTTGAGAACCACTGACATAGTAGTCTCTCAAGAACAGACTAACTGAGCTCCAGTTAAGTGAAAAGGACCTTTTCTTTGACGATGGCTAGCCAGATTGCTGACATATAGAAACATAGGTTTTTCCAAAAAACCTTTAAAGGATTCAAAAGACACTTATAGAATTGGGTCAAAATTCTAATTTTCAAAATTTTTCAAAAATAGCAGATCTACAAGCTCGCAGCGCGGCACTCGGTGCCGCGCTGTGAGCTTGTATATCTGTTATTTTTCAATAGTTAAAGCATAAAATAATGATACACAATAATGTGTACCCGTTCTAAATGGGTTAAACCAGTTTAGTGATCTAGGACTAGGTAATACTGAGGTTAGTTACCACATCATCAGGACAATTCAGATCATGTTAATAGAAAAGTTGGCCAATGACAGAGTATGCATAATCCATGTTTTGGGGTTCTTCTAAATGGTAAATGGTGTTCAATGATTTTTCGACATTCTTCTAACTCTGGGGGAGCCTGGGATCGAACTCGGAACCCTCCGTCTTCTAAGTCTAAGATGGCAACTCTACCCCTGAGCCATGCACCTCTGCCCCTTTCTACACTTTCTAATTCTCAATGTATTCTTTTGTGAGACAACCCACGCCCATGTGGCACCTATATAGTGATCTGATATTAAACAAACCATAAAGCTATATAATCATGATTTGTAACAGCCTGGTTTAATGCCCAGCCATAATTAAACATCAATAAATCACTCATACAAGTTAATTAATGAGATCATTCAAGATAACAAGATAACAGTAATGGGAAATGAATACATTAATTTCCATAAAATGACCAAAGCATGCAGATATTCTGCATACAAATACTGTATATTCTGTATTTTCTAGCAGAAAGTAATAGTTGAAGATATGGATTCTTTTCTTGTATTTATAAAGGGACAACAATTTAGAGGGGAAACCAATCATTTAAATGCTGCGCTATTCCAATTATCCAAGGTCAATACATGTTAACCCATTTAGACGTGGAATTATTTTATCTACTTTAACTATTGAAAAATAGCAGATATACAAGCTCACAGCATGGCACTCGGTGCTTTTAGATAGCTTGTAGATCTGCCATTTCTTTTTTAATCGTGAAAATGTTGCTTCTGGGGGGTCCCTGGAACTAAATATTTTGAGATTGGGGTCAGTGGCCAAATACATATAATTTTGGGGGTCGATTGACATGAACAAGTTTGAGAATCACTGATTTAAATAGCAAGATCTACAAGCTCGCAGCGTAGCACACAGTGCCGCGCTTTGAGCTTGTAGATCTGCTATTTTTTGTTAAAAGCATAAAATAATGGTTAAAGTAGGCTAATAATGCGTTCTGAGAGTGGACAACATGTACAGTACATGTTAAGCTGTTACAGTACAGCACTAAGGACTTTGTGTGGGAGCTGTTCCATTATTCATCTTGGAATACCTCCAGGTCTTCTCACTCTGCTGTTCAGCTTAAGATGACACTTAGTTCAAATTCATTAATTGAAAAGTCACAGACATCAGATATAACTAAAGACCAGACAGACCAATACATCAGATATAACTAAAGACCAGACAGACCAAATACATCAGTTATAACTAAGACCAGACAGACCCATACATCAGATATAACTAAGACCAGACAGACCCATACATCAGTTATATCTAATCTCTGCTCACAATCTATCCTATCACTGCTATGCTGATGACACTCAACTGTTTTTGTCCTTCCCCCCTTCTGCCACCCAGGTGGAAGAACGCATTGCTGCATGTCTGGCCGACATCTCACAGTGGATGTCAGCCCACCACCTTAAGCTGAACCCGGACAAGACGGAGCTACTCTTCTTCCCAGCTAAGTCTTGCCCCATGCAAGATCTCACTATTTCCATAGATAATGCATTTGTGACTTCAGTTCCTACTGCTAGAAACCTTGGTGTGGTCCTGGACAGCCAGCTATCATTCAAGGCACACATTGCATCAGTCACCCGGTCATCTAGGTTCACACTCTATAACATCCGTAAAATCAGACCCTTCCTCACTCAGGAGGCAGCCCAGCTCCTCATTCAGACATCTGTCATATCAAAGCTTGACTATTGTAACTCTCTCCTCACTGGTCTCCCGGCATGTGCACTTAAACCTCTCCAACTGATCCAAAATGCCGCGGCACGACTGGTCTTCAACCAGCCTAAGTTCTCACATGTCTCTCCCCTTCTCCGCAGCCTCCACTGGCTCCCGGTTGCGGCCCGCACTGAATACAAAACACTGATGCTGACCTTCAAAGCAGCCAAAGGTATGGCTCCTCCATACCTCCAGAAGCTGATCAACCCCTACACCCCCACCCGGTCACTTAGATCAGCCAACACAGGGATGCTGACAGAACCCTCGCTAAAAACTCCAGGGCAAAAATCCACTCGTCCGAGACAGTTTGCCCTCCTGGCCCCCAAGTTGTGGAATAAACTCCCTGTCGCACTTAGAACAACGGACTCACTCGCTAGCTTTCGCCGTGGACTGAAGACTCACCTTTTCAGACTCCACCTAAACCCTTAGCACTACAGAAAAATCAATGAATACATGAAGCTAGTTAGCATTTGTTTTGTTTTTTATGTTTTTTAGAACTTTGATTATATGGTGTTTTTCTAGATAGATATCCTTTTGCATTTGTTATATTGTTGATGATGTACTGACATATTATCTTGTTTATTATTGTGATGTTATCTGCTGATTGTAAGTCGCTTTGGATTAAAAGCGTCTGCTAAATGCCTAAACTGTAAACTGTAAACTGTAAGACCAGACAGACCCATACATCAGATATAACTAAGACCAGACAGACCCATACATCAGTTATAACTAAGACCAGACAGACCCATATATCAGTTATACCTAAGACCAGACAGACCCATACATCAGATATAACTAAGGCCAGACAGACCCATACATCAGTTATAACTAAGACCAGACAGACCCATACAACAGTTATAACTAAGACCAGACAGACCCATACATCAGTTATAACTAAGACCAGGCAGACCCATACATCAGTTATAACTAAGGCCAGACAGACCCATACATCAGTTATAACTAAGACCAGACAGACCCATACAACAGTTATAACTAAGACCAGACAGACCCATACATCAGTTATAACTAAGACCAGGCAGACCCATACATCAGTTATAACTAAGGCCAGACAGACCCATACATCAGTTATAACTAAGGCCAGACAGACCCATACATCAGTTATAACTAAGACCAGGCAGACCCATACATCAGTTATAACTAAGGCCAGACAGACCCATACATCAGTTATAACTAAGACCAGACAGACCCATACATCAGTTATAACTAAGACCAGGCAGACCCATACATCAGTTATAACTAAGGCCAGACAGACCCATACATCAGTTATAACTAAGACCAGACAGACCAATACATCAGTTATAACTAAGACCAGACAGACCCATACATCAGTTATAACTAAGACCAGGCAGACCCATACATCAGATATAACTAAGACCTGACAGACACATACCATACAACAGTCGGCGGGTGAGTTTCCAAAACAGCTGATATATATATATATTTTTTGCCAAATATTCTTTTTTTTTTACTCTCTGAAATCTGGACACAGATCCACTAGACATAACATGTGAATCCTATTTTAGGGTGAATTTCCGCCTGTTGCTGCAAAGCCATTTCTTATTTTGTATGCTTTAATTTGTTTTGCTTGAACCATGCACAGCAATTTGGTCGCAGGGCGTTACAAACCAATCCAACCCTTGTGAGTGCCAAGCTGGGAGGCACTGGGTCCCAGTCTTTGGTACGACTCGGAAGGGGATCGAACCCCAACCTCCCAGTCTCAGGGCGGACACTCTAACCACAAGGCCACTGAGCTGGTCCATTTGGGTCACCTTGGGTTGCTGTAAATGAGTTATGAATGGTTTGATTTGATTTGATAATTGTCCTACCAAGGTGAGAATATACAAAATATGCATCACAAGCTTATACCACAACATGGTATTATGATTATACTTGGAGAAAGATTTAAAAAAAATGTACAGAAAGTGTTTTTATGTGGACACACCCACCTGTTCATTAAGTGACCCTGCTGAAGTTAGCCACACCCACAGTGTTGTAGTGTGGTGGGGGAAAAAAAGAAAAAAACGGGAGGGGATGATTTTATGATGTCATTATATCAGTGTATTTCAATGGGGCTTTCAGCTTTCAGGTAGTAACCAAAAATTCACAGGGAAGACATATTTGCTTTTACCACACCTGGGGGTCTATTAGAGTAATGTTAACTCCATAGTCACATACCAAACAGAAAAGTACAAAACTATGGCACCACCATCTCTTTAGATTATTATTAAATGGTAAACTAACAAAGTAATGAACGTGGTAACGAACAAGATTCCCTTTCTTCCCCCTCTGTCCTCCAGTGACTTTCTCTCCTAGAAACACCCAGCTATCAGTTACCACGGAACAAAACAGGGCGACACACAACACTTCCTGCTGGATGAACTGTGTAACGATGACCTATTCTCAGAGAGATGGCCATCTCCAATGACTATAGTTAATGTAGCAGAGAAAGAGATTAGATGGAGAGAGAGGGAGAGAGAGAGAGAGAGAGAGAGGGAGAGAGAGAGAACAGGGGCGTCACAAGGGGGGGGGGGGGGAGTGGGACTGAGTTACTTGGGCCCAAGGTGGAGGGGTCGCTTTAACTATTGAAAAATAGCAGATATACAAGCTCACAGCGCTGCACCGAGTGCCACGCTGCGAGCTTGTAGATCTGCTATTTTTGAAAAGATGTGAAAATGTGTGCAAATCTTTGAATATATGTATTTATTTATTTTTGAAGAGAACATTTGCTCAAATTTTGCTTCTGGGGAACCAAATATGAGATTGGAGTCCGTGGCCAAAGACATATGATTTTTGTTGGTCCTTCACATGAAAAGGTTTGAGCACCACTCACATAGAAACATAGTTTTCTTTTCAAAAAACCTTAGAAGAATTTGAAACACCGGCATTCAAAGACTTTTTCACGATCTTTCAAAAAATATCAGATCCACAAGCTCGCAGCGCGGCACTCGGTGCCGCGCTGTGAGCTTGTATATCTGCTATTTTTTCAATAGTTAAAGCACAAAATAAGGCGTGATAATTATGCGTTCCCAGTCTAAATGGGTTAAACCCCCTCCTCCTCCTATGAAGAACACTCATGGGGGGCCCGCAGTGAATCCTTGTACCCAGGGCCCAGGATTTGGTGACACCCCTGGGAGAGAGAGATGGGGTGGTGGAAAGGGGGGTGGGGGGGGGGGGGGGGGGGGGTGGGGTCATTTCCTGCACTTCAACTCTCACAATGAGCTGCATACCACCCTGGATGACTCACCGTTGCCATATAAACCCTGCCAGGCAGCGCCATAAAATGTTGTGAAACGCTGGCTGTTAGTGAAGGAAACATGACATGCACGCAGGCGCGCACGCAAGCACACACACACACACACACACACACACACACACACACACACACACACACACACACACACACACACACACACACACACACACACACACACACACACACACACACACACACACACACACACACACACACACACACACACACAGGTGTGCAAAACACCCATTAGATAGGCCTACAGGTGGTTACTAAAATACTAAAGCACATAATCTATATCCATGTATCCATCCGTCAATCCATCAATCTTTCTATATCAGTGGTGCTCAAAGTGTTTAATGTCAAGGACCCCTAGAATGATATGTATTTGGCTGCGGACCCCCATCTCTAAATATTCTGTTCCAGCTAGACCCTGAGAAAGAAAGATTTGAGTTACAAATGTTTGCTTAAAAAAAAAATATATATATATATATATATATATATATATATATATATATATTCAATTTAGCAAAAAAAATAAAAAAATAAAAAAGAAGAAAATCGTGTTTTTTTCAAAAATAGCAGATATACAATCTCGCAGTGCTGCACGAGTGCCGCACTGCGAGCTTGTATATCTGCTACTTTTTAATAGTTAAAAGGTTACAACAGCAGAAAACAGCTTCTGGCATTCATTTTGACCTTCCAGAAAGTTATATAGGCCTATATGTTGTTGTACACATAGCAATAACAGATATTGTTGTCTGTGCATCTATATATAGATTTTGGTATTTGAATATAAGATGTGACATTTTTTGTCCTTAAAAAAAAGGAAGATGATGAATGAATCACCAGCTCCCTTTTGTTATCGTTCTTTTCACCAGCAGACTGGCAGGGAAGCTGAGAAGGAATAAAGGAGACAGAGGGCAGAGATGGGATTTCAATCCAAACCAAGTTCACGTGGGGCCATGGCATGTTCCTCCACATGAACAAAGCAGTGGCGTCAGTTCAGAAAAAAGCTAAGGTATGGCAACATGACTGGTGTCTTGCACGCGCGGCCGCGCGCCTTCGCGCGCGCGCAAGACACCAGTCATGTTGCCATACCTTAGCAACAGGCATGATACATTTATTTTAAGAAGTAGGTCTACATTTTGTTTTTTCCCCCGTTTTGAATGGTTGTTCAAGTGCAGTTAAACTTGGCATGATAGTAAACGTGCCACAATGAACAATAATGCATTGCACCTGTGCAGCTGACCTGCGGAACCTGGGAATACATTTTATTTTCCCCCCTGGACCCAGGGTATATGGCAGCTGCATACCCCTGCCATACCCAATTGACGCCCCCGGAACAGAGCCATGACACAACCGTTTTCATTTCTCAGAGGAGATATTTCTTAGATTTATTCTTTCCTACGTGTAGATTAAAACCAGACTGCACTCTGTCGAGGTGCCAACCTACAACTTGTGCACTCGTTGGCCATGTATGGCCTACGTGTGCGTCAGCAGAGCACGCCCTGTTATTTATATATCAGGTCGCAGTTGTTGTTGGTGATGGTAACGATACGATACGCATCACGATATGGTGCGATACATGGACAATATTGGTTCATTCATGGCGATATGATTCGATTCTATGATTTAAAATCAATATAGTAACTATTTAGCAAAGACGTTTTTTTCTTATTTCCACATAACTGAAAAGGTATATTAATATAGTTCAATATTGAAAATGGGTGATTTTCCCCTTTAACACAGACAAATGGAAACCATTATTTTGGTTCCATTTGTACACTGTCAGAGTTACAGACTTGTATGGGTCCATTTAGACCCCTCTAAAAGGAACCCACAGTCCCTGGAATCCACTGTCAGAAACGCTGCTCTATACTGTAGAAACCTGGCTAGGATTTTGCAGGAACATTGTGTGTGTCCATGTGTGTGAGAGAGTGTTTTTGTTGTGTCATAAAGTCCCATGTCATCCTAGTTGTGTGGGAAATTAAATGTGACCAACAGGAAGTCACAATGCAGCTCCATGGGCCAATCTATAAATATTCCCAAGATGACTGCAGCAAGGTCCATGTGTCAGAGAAGAGAAAATAAGGAGAAAAACAACAACCACCAGTTGGCCTCGTGAATCAGTTTGGTTGTGTGATGCAGCTCACAAGAATGCACTCGTTATGAGGAACTACAATGTGCTTGCAGTGCCATCTAGTGGACAACCAGTGGTGAAAGTGAGCCGGAACGGCCGGAACCCCCGTTCCGTTAAAACATTTGGGGCCGGAACGGAGTTCCGTTAAGACGAGGAGAAGCCAGCTGTCAAAATCCCATGTTAAATAACCTCCCACAAACGCACGTCCAGGAAGAAAACAATAGCCTATACCAAAGTCAGATTAACATACAGTAGGCTACACAAGTGTTACTAGTTAGGCTATATTTTCTGATAAAGTGCTTCTAAATTATTCCCGTGGGTTTGTGTAGGTCAGTGTGATCCATTCTGTTCGCGTTTCAGTGTTTGTTTGACACGGAGCGAATAGAGGTGGGACGTTCGCGAACGAGTAGAGTCTTTTGAACGGCTCTTTGAAATGAACGATAGGATTCGGTTCACAGTAGGGAGCCGTTCCTTTCTAATGAACAGTGGCCGTCTTTTGAACGGCTCTTTGAAAGGAACGGATCCCAGAGATCCGGCTCACTTCAAAGAGCCATAAATCCCATCTCTAGGAGGACTCGTTGTGTCTGTGCCTGCATGGATGCTATTCTGCATGTGTAGTGGAGTAGAATTAAAAGTATTGGAAATACTCCAGTAAAGTAGGCTAGGCTATACTTAAAACCTGTACTTAAATACACTACTTTAGTAAATGTACTTAGTTTACTTTAGATAACTGGTTATAATAATATTAATAATAATATGGGTAATAATATAATAAATATAATAATAATATATAGATACTTACCCTTCTGTATGGAACAATGAACAATATGAACAATATGAAGAGGCTTATTATAGATATTTCATTTAGGATTTCAATCATGTTTCATGTTACAGTAAGTGTAATGCCGTTGCCTAATTCAGGTGTAGGACCTGTAGTGTTTTTATTGTGTGTAGGCCTATAACTGTTCCAAAATGCAGTTTTCTATGCATTTCAGGGGTTTTGGGGGGTTAGAGCCTCCCAATTTTTTTCGGCCGCGCAGCTTTGCCGCGCGGCCAATTTATGACAGTTCCGGCAAGAATTTCAAACCACTTTCACCCCTGTGGACAACACTAGAAATGAAAGCAGGGGATGGACCCCCTGAGAGTACCTGTGAGAATTCCGTCATTTTAGGGGCAAGGCCACTTGGCCTTTGGTGTTGTCCATTTTTTGAGGGCACAAAGGCCAAATGCCAGGGCAGGAAGGCCATCATATAAAACAAGATTTCAGTCCATTGACAGAATTTGTTTAATTTAAGGGTTAGGGATGATAACCTAATCTGCAGTGAAATAGATAAATCATGGTATTTACAATCTGATCCATGCTCAGCCCTGCACCAATCAAAGTCACTGGATTGGTTTAAAGATGGGGACTCGGGGGAGTTAAGATTTCAAAAGACACTGGTGTCTACATGACAAGAAAGAGACACCGGTGTCTACTGTCTACATATTGACAAGAAAGAGACAGAGGAGAAAGTGGTAGAGTCAGCTAGGGCATTAAGGCCACTGTGGCCTCAGGTCATGCCATTGGTTTGAGGGGTACAAGGCCAAACTGAGGGGCAACTGGCAACATGAAATTCCTGCTCTGGAGAGAGTACAAATGGAACCAAATTTGTACTCTCGAGTTAAATCATCACTTTAAAATCATGATTTTAAAGTGTAGATTGGAGTCCATAGATAAATAATTGCATATCAAACTCATTCAGGTTAAGAATCACTGTCTAGTTGAAACATCTCTTAGATGTCTTATTTATTAACCACTTGAACCCCATGCAGCATCACCATCATGGGAGGAACGTTCGCCCCAAAATAGCAGATCTACAAGCTGATCGGGCTAGTTTTGGTGTAGAGGGGAAACGTCTCGAACAGGGACGTTTAGAGAATATTAGAGAGGCAGGGGCTGAAATTTCTAAAAGGGCCTTTTGGTGGAAATATCGAAAATAGCAGACCTCCAAGCTCACAAGGCGCGCTGTGACCCGTTGTGAGCTTGGGCGTCGGCTATTTTCGGTGCTTGATAGCACACTGAACTAAGCATAAACAAGTCAATACTGGAGATGTGGCGTAACGGCATGGGTTTCAACACAGAGAGGGCAATTGTTTCAACATAAGATGTTGCATTCAAGTTCAGGAGAGTTTGGACAAGGCAATTCTCTTGAATGCTGCCTTCAGGTATGGCATGGAAAGAGGGGGATTTCTTTCACCATAGTAAAAACTGCATTCATGGTTTGGAGAGGACACTTTTTACAGACGGATTTGATGTCCATATGTGCCACGACCCCTCTCTCTGTTGTAAAGTACATTTTGGGAGTTTGATACCAAATCCAGGAGAAATGCCAATCATCCTGGCAAATCCAGGAGCATTGGCAAGCGCAAGCCTGCCAATGAGCGTGGACAATTTGGCGAGTTGGGTTTTTGGCGAAGTGACCTGACACCGGACCCACAGGTTGAGAAACCCCGCCCTGGCCTAGATAACACAAAAGTATAATGACATAATATCCTGTTGCTGGGGGATGAAAAGTGTAGTTAGAAGTTATTAAACAGCTGGATTTGATCCAGAAACAATTACACAATATCCTGGAATGGATATCCAATTCATACAAATAGTCATACAGTATGTACAGTAGCCTAATAGAACAGCCAAAATATACATGA
Organism: Nannobrachium achirus; assembly: GCF_963921795.1. Lineage (NCBI taxonomy): Eukaryota > Metazoa > Chordata > Actinopteri > Myctophiformes > Myctophidae > Nannobrachium > Nannobrachium achirus. Next base: position 11,142,986 of record NC_137830.1, read on the forward strand.
GAACCTTTACTTACTCAACTCAGTTTATTTACAAGAGTGTTTGAAGGGGGTCCACCCTATGTTCCCCAGGTTCTATGTTCCCCACAGGTTAAAATGCACCAGGTTAGCGTTCACCAGCGTTAGTTTTACTGAGGTTATGGTTAGGGTTAAGGTTAGGTTTAGGGTTAGTGTTAGGTTTAGGCATAGTTTTACTGAGGTTAAGGTTAGGTTTAGGAAGAACCTGGGGAACATAGAACCTGGGGAACATAGGTGAAGAGCCATTTTTGTAAACGCACCGAAATCACCTACCGAACTCCTCGGCTGATTAAATGTATTTTTTTTTTCTTCACACGGGCAGACCGATTGCTCAGAATACACAGATCTAACTTGATCGTCTGAGATTGCTTGAAATTCCAGTGATTGGCTTTGATAATTGAGTGAGACGTGTTGTGATGGGGGGATCAGCACTCTAAACTGGCCAACATACTGTAGCCCCCGGGCAGGGGTGTCGCACCAAATTCTGGGCCCTGGGTACAAGGATTCACTGCAGGCCCCCCATGAATGTTCTTCATAGGGGGGAACGCAAAATATTTTAGACTGGGAACACATTACTATGCATTATTTGTGCTTTAGCTATTGAAAAATAGCAGATATACAAGCTCGCAGCACTGCACTCGGCTTGTAGATCTGCTATTTTTGAAACATTTTGAAAAAGTCTTATATTTCAAATCCTTCTAAAACTATGTTTCTATGTCAGTGGTGCTCAAACCTTTTCATGTGAAGGACCCCCAAGATGATAATGATATGTATTTGGCAACGGACCCCCATCTCAAAATATTTAGTTCCAGGGCAGGGACCCCCCAGAAGCAAAATTTTAGTTACAAATGTTCGCTTAAAAAATACACATATTCAAAGATTTGCACACATTTTCACGACTTTTCAAAAATAGCAGATCTTTTTTCAATAGCTATAAAATTTTAAATAATTAAGGCCCCTCCACCTTGGGCCCTAGTCCCCCCCCCTCCCCCCCTTGTGACGCCCAGCCCCCAGGATCCCAGTGGAATATTTAGTATTTAGTCAACATCAGAACTTGATGTGGGAACAAGCTGCTTCTGCGGAGGTCTCTGCCAGTGTAGGTTGTCAACACACTTAATAACTCATAAACCAACTCCTAACCAAACATTACATAATTCTCTGAAACCAATTAAGGACGTCGAAGCAAACATGTTTATCTGCATTATAAATCATTTAAAAGTTGCGTAACAAAAACAAGCGGGCCCCTGTTTTTTGAAGGGCCTCAGACAGAAATACCATTGATTAACATTTCCCTTGATTTTGAACTGAACGACATCAGATTAAACATCTTGTGGTAGTTCATTAAACTTGGTTTTGGGGGGACAAGCCCAGCCATTGTGAGAAAAGGACAGCAAAGATTCATTACATTTTAAAATATATATAATCTAGAAAACAATCTAACTGTCCCCACATGACAGGCATTCACTTCTCCTTCAATACTTATAATTTACAATTTAGGCATTTAGCAGATGCTCTTAATCCAGAGCGACTTACAATAAGCAGGTAATACATCAATACAATAAGCAAGATAATATGTCAATACAGCAACAACAAATGCATAGAAATATCAAACTAAGAACAATAACGTAGGTAGACCAAAAAATGCTAACTAGCTTTCATGTATGGTCATCGAGGGTAGGCGAGTGCTACGTTAAGTGTTATGGGCCAAGGTGGAGTCTGAAGAGGTGAGTCTTCAGTCCACAGCGGAAGTTAAGGAGTGAGTCTGTTGTTCTTAGTGCAACAGGGAGTTTATTCCACAGTTTAGGGGCCAGGAGGGAGATCTGTCTAGGCCAGGGGTGCCCACACTTTTTTGACTTGAGAGCTACTTTTAGAATGACCAGCTCAACGTGATTTATCCAACCCAAAAGATTACATGAGGGCCTGAGGGGACTTTGGAATAGCGGCATTACATATGGAATGGGAAATAGTAGGGAAAAAAGTCTTCATTCCATTCTGTATAGAAGTGATAGGTTTTTGGGTTCTTTATGCTACGAAAACAAAGCATTGCCCCCCAATTTGCCTACTTTAGAAGCCATGAAGGGAGATGAGATGACAAGCCCTTCTTGATGTCAATCAAGTCAGTTTAATTATATATGTTAGGGGCATGTCTTGTGGGCTACCTGCACAGCCTTTGTGATCTACTGGTAGATCACCATCTACCTTTTGGGCAGCCCTGGTCTAGGCCGAGTGGCTGATCTGAGTGTGTGGTTGTAGGGGTTGACACAAAATGTCAAAGCTACTTTTGTAATGCTGGAGTTCAGATCAATTTGATTACATTATAGGGCATAGGAGTGGGCGTGGTTTACTGGTACCACTAAAAAAAATTAATGTAGGAGTCTCAGAAGTAATGTTTGAGAACCCACGTATGTAATCTCCAAATTTTTGGTATCAGTGATGTCAGCATGCGTGACATGATCGACCAGACAGATATTCTGTCGTTTAATTAGTAGGATGACATTACATTTAATAAATACCCTTTGATTATCAGGGTTTTAATTTATTTAGTATTATTTATTTTTACAGTTGTATGGCCATGATTCACCAGGATCCTGGATAGCTTTCCAGTGTGAGTTCGCTACCGCGTGCGACAAATCTGCCAGCTGGAATCGAGGGGTAGAGAAAATGACGTCATACCTGTATCTTCCTTCCAGTCTTGTTCCTAGACAAATACCAGGCTTTCCTCCCAGGTGGAAAGAAACCATCCTCCTTCAAGGCCTCCGTGTAACAGACAATAAATAATGCATTGGTTTTAATAACTCTATGAATGTGTTGCATAACTGTAATGTTTAATAATCCCACTCATGAGACTGACGTGTGACGCGTATCCTTTTATCCACAAGTTTCCTGAGCCCTGTGGGCATCACTTCCTGTTCCCCTTATAGCTGTTTCTGCTGTCAGATTGGTTGCGGTTGCTGCTGTGAGCCTGTGACACTTGAATCTCTGCATTGTGATTTGTTCAGTGATTTGAATCAGCTGTGTGGAGGAAGTGAAGCACACATTTTCCCTCAGTGAGCTTGTTGGAAAACTTGTGGATAAGCTTCTGCTGCTTCTCAAGTCCTTAAATCAATCCTATTTCCTATTTCCTAGCTTGTATGTTAGTCCCTCCCATTGAGGAAATAGAGAAGAGGAGACATCCCATTGGCCATTTCTGATGACACCATCACAGGTGATAGGCCAACTCCCAGTGGGCAGGACTAACATACAAGGAAATAGGAAACAAGTGAAGGAAATAGGAATAATTTAAGGACTTGAGACGCCACAGATATAAAAAGCTAGATACCTCCTCCGCCGCTGCAGTTCATTGGCGCGACTGGTCAAACACCGCTGGCGGAAGTGCGTAACTGTGGAACTGCGGAAGGCACTCTGCCCCCTCCAATGGGAAAGAGGTAGTCCTGCCAGTCCTGCATCTGATTGGCCTACCGAGCTTCCCATTCTGTGACGCATAAGGAAGCGTCCTTCAGAATTCCCAAGATCCCCGCCTCAGAATTCTGGAGGCTTGCATAGAGTTATTGGGAGGCTTGCCAGCTCTCTTTGACCAACCCCATCTAGCTTTTTATATCTGTGTGAGACGCGGCTCTGGTGTTATGAATGAATGGTCCGTCACCTAAACTGTCCCCCCCACCGTCCCGAACACATTGGTTCCTCCCAACATCAAACAGTGAGGTGGGGGAGGAGTGAAGTTCAGGAAGTGACCTCACCTAATTGTCATTGTTACCTTGGTTACATAAACCTAGGCATCAATTCTATTTAACCGTCTGATTTTATAGTATGGAAACACCGGGGAGCTAAGCCCCCCCCCCCCCCCCCCCCCCGGCCCCCCGGCCTATAACCTTTTGATCAGGTAAACATACGGTGTCCTATCACACTGAGCCACCATGCTGGCTGTTCAGTCAGTTTTCTTTATTTAAACTAACAACGGTAAACACAACATCAAGATATGCAGTTAGAATGATTTTGTATCATTGATTTGTTGCTTTTTTTATGGAGCACAATGGAATTCATCAAAACTCATTGGCTGTTTAATCACTTGCCTCAAAGGCTCAGCGTGTTGAAATGCTCTCTAAGGTCCTGAGTTCAAATCCCCCAGAAGATCAAAGATCAAAGACATAATGCTAATTTGTGTCACTTTACATTTTAACCTCTTTAACCATTATTTTATGCTTTAACTATTAGAAAATAGCAGATATACAAGCTCAGGGAGGTGCAGAGAACGTTAGAGAGGCATTTCTAAAAGGGCCTTTTGGTGAAAATATTGAAAATAGCAGACCTCCAAGCTCACAACGCTTCGCGGAGGTAGGCTATTTTCAGTTCTTGATACCACACTGAATTAAGCATAATCAAGTAAATACTGGAGATGTGGCGTAACGGCATGGATTTCTACACAGAGAGGTTATTTCTTTCAACATGAGATGCTGCATTCAAGTTCAGGAGAGTTTGGACCATATAACAACTGTATTCATGGTCTGGAGAGGGCACTTTTTACAGACTGATAAAGGGGCAGGGGCTCAAGCCCCCTTAGATGTCTCTGTGTGCACGTGTCTGTACAAGCTACAAGCACTCGGTGCCACACTGCGAGCTTGTGGATCTGCTATTTTTGAAAAATCATGAAAATGTGTGCAAGTTGAATATGACCCGGTTCTATCTTCGGTTCTATCTTCGGTCTTCTAATGCTTCTTCTAAATCAGTGGTTCTCAAACCTTTTCATGTCAAGGACCCCCATCTCAAAATATGTTGTTTCAGGGACCCCCACAGAAGCAAATTTTAGTTAAAAATGTTCGCTTTTAAAAAGATATATTCAAAGATTTAAACACAAATCCTTATGATTACACACAATCTTTTCAGAATGTGTTTATAAACAGTATTTATTAATATCCCGAGAGAAGGAAAAAACTGTATATCCTGAATGATACAACCGTGATGAACAATATTTATTATGATCCTGATCAGTATTTCTACTCTGCTGTTTAGATGTTTTTACTTAAATAAAAAAAACGTACACGTACTTCTTCTATCTCTGTATTTGAGCACATAATGTAACTGCTGCATATTTTAATGTAGCCTGACTGCTAGCGTCAGACTCAACACACACCACCCACCAGCAGGGGGTGGTGATGTGCGGACTGAAGTATCAGGCTAATTTTAATGCACTTCAAAGGTGCAGATCTCCATGATGTCCAGCAGGTGGCAATGCAAAACCACAAGCCTGCTTTATTAATCATGATATATTTTCATGGAGATTGATTGATTCTCTCCCACAGTCCATACAATACAGAAGGCATGCTAAAATGATTCATATACCCTCAAAACAAATTGACATCAAGGAGAGAGATAGAATTAAGAGTCTCTGTTCGTGGACATTAATAGAATGTATAGGCTATTATACACCAGTGGTTCTCAGAGCGGGTTCCAGGGACCCCCAGGGTCCACAACTCTATTTAGATGAGAGGTCCTGCCTACACTGTAGTAATACGAACACTAATAATATAATAAACTTTATTCATAAAGCACTTTTCCCTTACGGGTCCATTTGGTTTCATAGGCCAGTGGTGGGAAAAGTACTCAATATATTGTATACTGCAATGTAGAAATACTCTTGACGTAATGTACTTGTATAAAAGATCAAAAGTATTCGTACTCGGAGTACCAAAAGTAGAAAGTGCTCATTATGCAAAATGTCCCATTTCAAGTTTTCAAAATGTATAACAATCATTTGAAAATACTAATAGCAGATCTACAAGCTCACAAAGCGTCACATCGCGACACACGTGATCTTGTATGGGCCAGTTTCAAATTCCGTTATGTACATGTAGGATTGAAGCCGTTAATGTGTGTTTCGTAATAATAGTCAGAACTAGTAATTAAAGTTTTCAAAATTTCAAAACACAGTGGAGTAAAAAGTGCAATATTTGGATCCGAGATGTAGTGGAGTAGAAGTAAATGTGGAAATACTCCAGTAAATACAAAATACCTAAATAGCTTACTTAAAGGGGTACTGTCACCTAAAGGGGTGCGGCCCGCTGACACGCCCCGAAATACAGTAGGTCCCGTGGTCTCTCTGAAAACGGTCTGAAATAGTCTGAAACTCATGTCACAGTGTAATCTGCCCCTGTAATCTGATCACAACATATTAACTAATATTTTAAGATTACTTTTGTAAGTGACAGTACCCCTTAAGATGACAGTCCTACTTTAAGTACAGTGCTTAACCACACCACTGCTCTGACCTCTAATGACCTTCCTAGGGCGGGGTTCTTGACCTCTGACCTCTAATTACCTTCCTAGGGCGGGGTTCTGACCAATGAACACTTTTGTTTGGCACTGTACTTGCCTTGTTTTTTTTCGCTGTACACAACAATACGTTTTCTTTTCATACTTTTACCTGTAACTCTGTAACTTTAACTGCTGTACTGCCTCTGGTATCTATCTATCTTCCTACACACACTTAACCATTTTACATCTGGCCATATATATCTTTGGTGTGTCATTATAAGAGGGAAAATGTCATGATTTCCCCAATTTAAAAAAGAAAAGAAAAGAAATCTGCTCATGATGCAAAATGTGACTTCTTTGATCAATTCATACTTTCTCCAATAATGTTGATGACATTATATTTGTATCTTGAAATGTAAACCATGACCGATGAGCTATGGCCATGTTGTCATGACAACACTATGAATAATTAATACCCAGGAACAATATCACACTTTTAAGAATCTGTTTATTAAACAATTACACTTCTACAGATGATCATCCAACAACATCTGAAGAATGAGAACGATATGCAAATGAAAACAAAACAACAGAATGACAGAGGAAATAATGATCTAATAACGAATACATAGATTTTAAAATGATTTGATCGTCATTAATGAATGAATGCAGACATTTAGCAGATGTTTGAAATCCAGAGTGATTCAGAAAGTTCAACATGAGAGTAAATGACATGAAGTCTAGTCAACCAACAACCAATCTGAGTTCCCACATGCTCACAGCTGTAGGAGAGAGTCACCGTTCTGCTGTTGCCATAAAAGGTCACAATTAGCTTAAAACAGCAGATCTACAAGCTCACAATGTGACCATTTGGTGTAGAGGGAGGTAAAAAAAGGAGGGTATCAAGGACAGAACCCTGTGGCACCCCAGTCAGTACAGCGGTTCAGTATAAAGGTTTTATATACAAGAAACAACAATGATACTGAGATAATTACATAATCAAACATACACTTGACTGTTCCTCTGTCTGTTGTGTCAAATATCACATATAAAACAACACGTATGATACTGAGATATTTACATCATCATCATCATCATCATCAGTGTTGGACAATATTTATGATACATATTTATAAATGATATTTACATCATCATCAGTGTTGATGGACAGTATTTATGATACATATTTATAAATGTGAGGAGTGGAGGTTAGAGCAGCGCTGTCTGATTGTAATTCATCTGATCTGATCTAATTAGTGTGGTTGCTATAGGCAACACTCTATTGTTCTGGGTCCATCAAAGTGAACCTGCTTTTTGTTCAACTTTTGCACAAACGTAAAAGAGAATATTTTGGTCCTGATGCTTCACACACTGTTGTCACTGTTGACATGACAACATGACATCACAACATCACAATATAGAATAGAAACGCTATGACAGAATTCAGTTCCCAGAGGATTCCTCATGATGACCCTCGTCAATGCAACCACACTTGCAATTTCTGATTAAGTCGAATCTAATCTGATCTCAGATCTAAAGCTGTGGTAACTGATACAAAGGAGAAAGAGGACTATATTTACAGTATATATATTTTATTGAGGTCTCATTTAGACACGGTTTGATTTCATAGGGTTAATAATTCCTTCCTGTCAGGGACCCCCATCTGTCCCCCATCTGTCAGGGACCCCCATCTGAACATATCTTTGACCAGGGAGATTTACAAGATCTGTAAGCAACGACAACGCGTTGCATCACGGTGCGTTATGAACTTGTAGATCAGCTATTTTCAAATAGCTGATGTATATATAGAGGTTGAAGTGTTTGAACTGGTTTTGATAATACATTAACACATTTAGCTGGGGACCCCCTGGAAGCCCCTCAAGGACCCCTGGACCCCACTTTGAGAACCACTGGCAGAGAGTTTGATAGTCTTTAAACGCAAGCATTCACGCGCGCACACACACACACACACACACACACACACACACACACACACACACACACACACACACACACACACACACACACACACACACACACACACACACACACACACACCATGAGTCATGTCCAAATATGGAGTTCTATGATGTCAGACTTAGCTGCTGTCATAGTATCCACTAGGCAACAGTGGTAACCATGACAACCTGGACTCACTCAACCATGTTGAGTAACCATGGCGACCTGATGTGGTCCTTCAGAGACTCTGTTCACACAGACACAATGAGCAGGAGTGGGAATTTGGCCAGAACCCAAAATAGAGAGGTTCAGTGAATGTGTTCTGGAAGGTGTACACGTGTGTCAGTGTGTCTGGGGACACTTCATAGAAGGACAGAATCCCAGCAGGCCAGTCCACATACACTCCTACTCTGCTGCTACTTGGACGAACAGGAATGGCAGTCATCTTACTATTGTGTATGAACAAGTATTTATCATAACAGTCCAGTCTCCAGGACATTTCATTGAATCCTAATTCAGTTTCATGACCGTTGCCTTTCCTCCCGATTCCTTTGTAAGTCACTCCCATATTAACATCTCCCCCCCTCTCTACCTCCCAGTAATAGCGTCCAGTCAGACCCTCTGTACACAGAACCTGAGGCCGTCCATGTTCAAACCTTTCAGGATGATCAGGATATGATTGAAGTTGCACCCGAGCCGCCTTCCGGTTGTTCTCAGACAAAGAGAGCCAGCTGTGTGCTGTGTTTGGATCCAGTGTGAGTCTATGGAAATCTGATGGGAAAACAACACAGTAAACATTAAAAACATTAAATCTACAATATTTATGTTTAAATGTGTTAGACACAGAGCCCCCCCCCCCCCAAAAAGAAAAAAAAGAAAACATACACACGCACACACTCTATGTACAGCATGTATTGATTGATTGATTGATTGATTGATTGATTGATTGATTGAAGACTTTATTAGAAGAAGTTTGCATAGGAAAAAGTACAGTTTCATGACGGTACAGTTCACTTGTACAAGGTCTACTAAAAGGAGATCCTAGAAAAGACTAAGCTTATTTCCATAGGAAAACATTTAAGTATCTCATATAACATTGAATGACAGACGGATAGAACAGAGTACTATGCAGTAGATATAGTCAGGAAAAAAAGGGGAAAACAATTTAAAAATAAAAAAATAAAAACATCATACTAGGGTTTAAGATTTTCCGGGAATTATCTCATTTTAATTCCCGGGAATTTTATGGCCTTTTCCCGGGCTTCCCGGGAATTCCCATTTAAAAAAAAAAGAAAAAAAAGTGCCCACTGAAATGCATTTATATGTAGATACTTATTTTTTCAATAGAATTTATATGTAATTGTTTAAAACGTTTTATTTGAACGAAATATAAACATGTAAAATCAAACATTGAGGCCTATATAGGCCTACCATATTCAGAAAGAATATGACACATTTGTGAACATTGAATGAACTTTATTGAGCTTTTTCTTCCTATCCTATCCTATGCATAGCACTGTCCATCTGTCTTTCAATGTTATATGAGATACACAAGTGGTTCCTGTGTAAATAAGCCAAAAAGCTTACTATAGGAAATCCTTTTAGTTGACCTTGTATCCGTGATTGTATCCGTGATTTGTACGCAAGTTGCAACAGTACAAATGGGTATCGTTCACCTCTGAATCGATACGATACCTTTTTCGATACCTGGGAATCGATACGATACCTTTTTCGATACCGTTTTCGATACTTTTTTATTTATTATTAGGGCCCGAGCACACACAGTGTGTGAGGACCCTATTGTAATTGCAAAGATTATTCTTCTTATTATTATTATTATTTTCCCGAAAGTAAATCGCGTTTTTGAGGCGCCAAACGTACTCCAAAAGTTGCGCAACTTTGCAAGCACATTACAAGTGGCGAAAAATTACGTAATAAAAAATAAATAAAGGGGGCGTGGCCTAATGGTGCAACAGCGCCCCCTACAATATTTCAACGCAACAGCCCCACTATACGGTTTCACCCACAAGTACGAAAATCGGTACACATCTGTATCGTGTCCGGACTCACAAAAAAGTCTCTCGGCGCCACGTCCGAAACCAAACAGGAAGTCAGCCATTTTGACTAATTAGTGGCGTTTTGGTGTATTTTTGGCCGTTTTCACGTGTCGCACTTTAACAAACTCCTCCTAGGGGGTTAATCGGATCAACTTCAAGTTCGCTCGGCATACTCAAGACACCTTAACGATGAAAAGTTGTGCGAATCGTGAGTTTTCGTAAAACGGCGTGCCCGTGGCGAAGGGTCAAACTTCCTTCACCGAACAGGAAGTGCCCCCTCTTCTGATTGGTCCATACTTGATTGTTCCTTTTTTTGGCTGTTACTCATCAACCGTTTATCGTATAGAGTTGTGGCTGGTATCATATGACTTGACTAAGTGTCCTTCACCTTAATTGGTTTAACTAAGCCCCGCCCCCTCTTCTGATTGGCCGAAACTTGATTGTTCCTTTTTTGGCTGTTACTCATCAACCGTTTATCGTACAGAGTTGTGGCTGGTATCATATGACTTGATTAACTCATTGAATGCCCTTTTCAAGATGGCCGCCAAGTACCAGGATGCCACGTTCCTAAATTTCTAGTGCACGGATCAATTTTTAGTGCACGGATCGTGCACGCCCATGCACCATATATGCACCATATGTGTAGTACTTTTTAACAGCTTTCAAACAAAAAAATCCGCTTGGAAATCCGTTCAGGCATTCATGAGATAGAAGCCTTCAAAGTCAGACAAAACAAACACTGCCACCTTTCTAAATTTCTAGTGCACGGATCAATATTTAGTGCACGGATCGTGCACGCCCATGCCTAGATCATGCACCATATGTGTAGTACTTTTTAACAGCTTTCAAACAAAAAAATCCGCTTGGAAATCCGTTCAGGCATTCATGAGATACAAGCCTTCAAAGTCAGACAAAACAGCCATTTTTGACATTTTGAAAGATGTGTTTGTTATGGGGCTAAACATGCAATTTCGCAATTGCGATCATGCCTAATACATTTGAGGCATTTTTAGAATTTTTTTTTTTTTTTTTAATTTTGAAAAAAAAATTTTTTTTTTTTTTTTTTTTTTTTTTCAAAATGGCTTCCAACTCGGGAAACTCGGGCTGTGGCAGCCTGGGAGTACTGTAATAACTCGTGAAACTCGTGCCTTGGCAGTCAATGAGTTAAGAGTCCTTAACCTTAATTGACGCTTCCTTCGCCAAACAGGAAGTGCCCTTCACCAAACAGGAAGTGCCTCTATAACTCATGAACCGTTTGTCGTACAGACTCGTGGCTGATGTCATATGACTTGATTAAGAGTCCTTAACCATAATTGGCACTTCCTTCGCCAAACAGGAAGTGCCCTTCACCAAACAGGAAGTGCCTCTATATCGCATGAACCGTTTGTCGTAATAATGCTAACAAATGCTAATGCTAATGCTAACACAAGCTAATGCTAATGCTAACACATGCTAATGCTAACACATGCTAATGCTAACACATGCTAATGCTAAAAACGCTAATGTTAACACATGCTAATGCTAACATGCTAATGCTAACAAATGCTAATACTAACATGCTAATGCTAACACATGCTAATGCTAACACATGCTAATGATAATGCTAACAAATGCTAATGCTAACACATGCTAATTCTAACATGCTAATGCTAATGCTAACACATGCTAATGCTAACACATGCTAGTGCTAACAAATGCTAATGCTAACATGCTAATGCTAATGCTAACACATGCTAATGCTAACAAATGCTAATGCTAACATGCTAATGCTAACACATGCTAATGCTAACACATGCTAATGCTAACACATGCTAATGCTAATGTTAACAAATGCTAATGCTAACACATGCTAATGCTAAAAAATGCTAATGCTAACTAATGCTAATGCTAACAAATGCTAATGCTAACAAATGCTAATGCTAACAAATGCTAATGCTAACTAATGCTAATGCTAACAAATGCTAATGCTGATTCTAATGCTAATTGGCTGCTACCCCTTGTGACGTGGGTAGCGCTACGAGGGCCCGGTCATTGCTGCTTGCAGCTTTATTATTATTAGGGCCCGAGCACACACGTAATCAAATTACGTAATAAAAAATAAATAAAGGGGGCGTGGCCTAATGGTGCAACAGCGCCCCCTACAATATTTCAACGCAACAGCCCCACTATACGGTTTCACCCACAAGTACGAAAATCGGTACACATCTGTATCGTGTCCGGACTCACAAAAAAGTCTCTCGGCGCCACGTCCGAAACCAAACAGGAAGTCAGCCATTTTGACTAATTAGTGGCGTTTTGGTGTATTTTTGGCCGTTTTCACGTGTCGCACTTTAACAAACTCCTCCTAGGGGGTTAATCGGATCAACTTCAAGTTCGCTCGGCATACTCAAGACACCTTAACGATGAAAAGTTGTGCGAATCGTGAGTTTTCGTAAAACGGCGTGCCCGTGGCGAAGGGTCAAACTTCCTTCACCGAACAGGAAGTGCCCCCTCTTCTGATTGGTCCATACTTGATTGTTCCTTTTTCTGGCTGTTACTCATCAACCGTTTATCGTATAGAGTTGTGGCTGGTATCATATGACTTGACTAAGTGTCCTTCACCTTAATTGGTTTAACTAAGCCCCGCCCCTCTTCTGATTGGCCGAAACTTGATTGTTCCTTTTTTGGCTGTTACTCATCAACCGTTTATCGTACAGAGTTGTGGCTGGTATCATATGACTTGATTAAGAGTCCTTAACCTTAATTGACGCTTCCTTCGCCAAACAGGAAGTGCCCTTCACCAAACAGGAAGTGCCTCTATAACTCATGAACCGTTTGTCGTACAGACTCGTGGCTGATGTCATATGACTTGATTAAGAGTCCTTGACATTAATTGGCGCTTCCTTCGCCAAACAGGAAGTGCCCCTCGCCAAACAGGAAGTGCCTCTATAACTCATGAACCGTTTGTCGTACAGACTCGTGGCTGATGTCATATGACTTGATTAAGAATCCTTAACCATAATTGGCGCTTCCTTCGCCAAACAGGAAGTGCCTCTATATCTCATGAACCGTTTGTCGTAATAATGCTAACAAATGCTAATGCTAACACATGCTAATGTTAACATGCTAATGCTAACACATGCTAATGCTAACATGCTAATGCTAACACATGCTAATGCTAAAATGCTAATGCTAACACATGCTAATGCTAACATGCTAATGATAATGCTAACAAATGCTAATGCTAACACATGCTAATGCTAATGCTAACAAATGTAAATGCTAATGTTAACACATGCTAATGCTAACACATGCTAATGTTAATGCTAACACATGCTAATGCTAACATGCTAATGCTAACACATGCTAATGCTAACATGCTTATGCTAACACATGCTAATGCTAACACATGCTAATGCTAACAAATGCTAATGCTAATGCTAACACAGGCTAATGCTAACAAATGCTAATGCTAACATAATAATGCTAACACATGTTAATGCAAAATGCTAATGCTAACATGCTAATGATGCTAACACATGCTAATGCTAACAAATGCTAATGCTAAAAATGCTAATGCTAACAAATGCTAATGCTAACTAATGCTAATGCTTACACATGCTAAGAAATGCTAATGCTTACACATGCTAATGCTAACAAATGCTAATGCTAACAAATGCTAATGCTGATTCTAAAATTCTAATGCTAATTGGCTGCTACCCCTTGTGACGTGGGTAGAGCTGCGAGGGCCCGGTCATTGCTGCTTGTAGCTTTAATTATTATTATTATTACCCTTATTATTATTAACTTTTTTTCTATAGGCTATTTTACACACCACAATAGGTTATTAAGGCCGTCTAAAGACAGTGGTTCAGCCATTGTCAAGTAGTGGGCTTACTGTAGTTGATGGAACTACTATTACTGTTAGGCTACTATGGCTGCTATTTTATATACCTACAAGTGTTTGTCTGCAATAGAACACATTCTTTATACAGCTATTATATGGCTATACTGTTGACGTTTTTTTATTATTGTTATTATTATCATCATCATCATCTTACCTTATCTTAGTTTTTCTTATTTTTATTATCACCTCAATCACAACATTGCATTTTGCTTCTTGTCCCTGTAGAGTAGTGACAATAAGACCTTGCTTCTCTTTATTCTTAAACCTCACATCAACAATTTGCGCTGTTGAATGCAACTACATTGAACGTGAATGCGCGTTCGCTTCTACTGCATACATGAACGCGCAGCATGGAGTTACAGACAGACACGGGGGCAGGGTGGCTGTGCTGGCGAAACAAACACAAACATGCTTAAAAAGTTCCTTTCAACCGATCAATTACCTTTTCTAGACGGTCGGAACTAAAGTCACATGTACCATACTACACATCTCTCCGGGGACTGTATTCTTTTTTTAATACGACACAGAAAAAGGCTTTCACGGAAAGGGTGACAGTAGCTGCCTGCAGACAGAGCAGCGAGCGGAGAGGGGGAGACGCTATGGGGAAGAGTAGCTCTGGTCCACCACAGCGTTAGCGTGGGGACTGGGGAGAGGAGAGGTGACGACGATCGATGCTCACACAGTGTCACAACCGGAGATCATAGCCGTTGGATCATCATAATAAAGTCATTCCACACAGGTGAAGGGGACGCCATGCTTGCACGGTTGGTGAAGATAATGTGGCAGGTGGCAGCAGGCCTCCTCAGCTGTTACCAGGCGTTAGTAATTAGTAGTAATTTCTAACAAGACAAAATATATATATATATATAACGGGATAACGGGAAACGGCTCATTTCCCGCGATGGAAAATACCTCCACTTTTCCCGGGAATCCCGCATCCCGGGAATCCCGGCATTAAACACTACATCATACAGTAGGTAAATACAAAGAGGGGTCAGGGGAGGGTAGGGCTGGGCTATGTTTGTTTTTACCAGTTGCGAACGGCTGCTGCCTGTAAGTGGTTTTTCAGGGCGATTTTAAAAGTTGCTAGTGATCCACACTCCTTTAAGGCCTTCGGTAAGGCGTTCCACATTTTTGTGGTATAGCAGAAGAACGAGTTTGACCCTTTCTTTGAGGTGACTCTGGGTTGAACGTGATCTGTCGCGCTGCCTCTGGTGCGACAGATCACGCAACTTGCAGGCCCATTGCAAGTTGCTGTACTCTTAGGCCTGGATTAGATAAAATTGGTACTACCCAAGGTGACCATACATTTTTGACATTTTTGACTTCCTACATTTCTCTAGTTTACATTTTGGTATGATAACCCTTTTTGAGACCCAGCTTAATTGATGTTATCAGCCGCTAGAGTCTGTCTCCCATCGACTTTCTATACAGGAGGAAAATACCCAGAAAACATTTTTTTTCTGGGTATTTAAGTAGCATGTGAGGGGTCTAACTAGGGGTTTGTCATGATGCTGAATCCATTGCAAGCATTTGTTTTGCACAAAAAACATTCCTTGGGCTACAAATGGCCTCAGAAAACGATGGTTTAGTGATGAAAAGTGATGAGTCATCACTTTTCATCAGTTTCATCAGTTTTGTGGGCGTTTTGGAGCAATGGAGACGGCTGAGTCTCTAGGAAATCTAGCGGGAATTTTATCAAGGTCAGTGGCCTTGTGTTGAGGTAGGGCGCTCAATTTTTTAAACACTTCATCAGTTGTCACTGTGGTAAGTTTAAAACTATCTTTGCTAACCCCCAGTTTTTTGTAGTGTTTTTTAACAAATTCTACACCATACTGCCCAGATGGGGCGACCAGTCTTTTGACCAGTGAAAGGGCTGTGGTGGTAAAGGTTTTGTTAAGATGGGTGGCCACTTCACATTTGTCAGAAATGAAAGCGGCGTCCGTTTTGATGTTTATGTTGTGGCATATGGTTTTAGGTTTTAAGCCTAATTGGTTGTTAAGCAACTTCCATAGGTCACGTGGTTTGTTTTTGTATTCGTCGATTTTGTCGTCGATTTTGAGTTTAACGCAGCACTTTAGTTTTTCGTCGTATTTATTGTCTCTGAGTTTAATTGATTCATCAATATCTGAGTTAAACCATGGCTCTTGGCGGGCTTTGACCCTGGTGGTTTTCAAGGGAGCCATGTCGTCTAAAGTAGCATTAAATTTGGTATTAAAACCAGACCATACTTCTTCGACCTGTGAATTCTGGGGACCAGTCTAAACTGGCCAGATTCTGATTTAAAGCCTCACTGGAGCAGTTCTTAATGGATCTGGCTACGACTGTTTTATGGCCACTGGCTTTGGGTTTGTGTATTTTTCGGGTACAGTAGATCATGTAATGATCACTAAGAACGCATACAATAGCCCCGCTAGTGGTGACTTTGGACTTGTCAGTGGTTACGATGAGATCTATGAGGGTTTGGGAGTGCTCTGTCACCCTGGTGGGTACAGTGACGAGCTGAGTGAGGCCATATTGATTACATAACCCATCAAAGGACTTGAACACGGGTGCTTCTTTACACAAAACATCAACATTCCAGTCGCCGATAATGTGTTGCTCAATACCGTCCACCTTTGCTAAGCTCTCTCTGTACAGTACACACACACACACACACACACACACACGCATGTGCAGATTGCGCACACACACACACACACACACACACACACACACACACACACACACACACTAACTTGCAGATCTGTTATTTTTTGTTATTTTAAAATAAAGCTCATCTACAAGATGGTCTACAAGCTCACAACGTGTTAGGATGTGACATTTGTGTGCTTGTAGATCTGCTATTTTTGCCTTATAAATAAAGATGATCCAAAAGCTCAATGAATAACGATGCAACGTGTCGTGAGCTTATAGATCTTCTATTTTTATTCATTTGAAACAGCCTATCGACAAGCTCACAGACAGACAGCAGACAGACAGACTGATCAATAGCAAAAGAAAGCAGATCATTAATGTGTTAAAATTATTCTTTTTTTAATTAAAACAACTAGCTTCCCCCCACTGTGTCACAATACCACACTCTGAGCTTGTAGATCTGCTATTTTGTAATATTTTTTTTTAATGTAGACAATCTACAAGCTCTCTGTGCGCTTGTAGATCTGCTATTTTTATTATTTTATCGACAAGTTGATGTACATGCTCAAAACACTGTGTGATAAAAGACGCATAGCGCGCACGTACACACACACACACACACACACACACACACACACACACACACACACACACACACACACACACACACACACACACACACACACACACACACACACACACACACACACACACACTAAAATAAAGCTTATCTAGAAGATGATCTACAACTTCCCAACACATAATGATGTGACATGTTGTGAGCTTGAAGATCTTCTATTTATGCCATGTTCAAATTCGACAGTCTAAAGCTCACAGCGACCATTGAGTCCTGCCGCCTGAAAGAGTAAAACTACTCATAAAGTACTGCTCCGTTTCTGATGGAATTGGAAGCCTGTCTGTACGGAAAAGACAATGTTTAATTAACAGACAAATTAATTAAGTCACTGAACAGTCAGGACGACATCCAGGGAGGTTAGAAAATGTCAATGTATAAAATTTACATACAGACAGAAAGACAGACAGACAGACAGACAGACAGACAGACAGACAGACAGACAGACAGACAGACAGACAGATACTCACATCTTGTAAGGAGTTGAGGATTAAGCCAGTCTTCATGTCCTCCATGTTTCACTCTGTAGAAAGTACAGGTACATCACATTTTTCAGGGATTAAGTAATGGGTACGTGTTTAAAGTCGTTACTGTAATTGTACAACGCTTTGGAGTAACGGAGTAACCTAACGTGTTAGTTTGGCAGTAATCAGTTAATAGATACTATTTTCTAAACAATGTGGATAATTGGTTACATTTAAGACGTATATTTCCCTCTAACATTACCCAACACTGCTTGTAATGTAGTTACATTAATAAAGGAGACAAAACTGTAAGAACTGAAAGAACATGAAATTATTGCTGGGGTTGAATTGAAATACAAATTAAAAGTTAAAATAGACTCAAATCAGAGCATATAAGTAAGTTATATGCTCCAAGGACGAAAAGTGAGCTCGCCCGCCACGCAGGACTGAATTCATTTGCAAGCGTGATTCAAGTTGTGGTTGGTTGTTTAAGTTGGACAAAATGTGGACAAAATATTTTCCCAAATATGGATATGACTGACGTCATAGATGTCTTAGGTTACAGACCACATGAGACTCACACAATATGTCCATATATGGCATTCCAAGCTATGGGCTTAACATTGATGACATCAGGCATATCCATATATCCATATATAGGCATTGCCAAATATGGGCCAACAATTTGATGTCACAACAGGCTTTGACAAATATGGGTCCACAATGTGATGTCACAACAATGTGATGTCACAACAGGTCAGCTATAGACATTGAGGTCAGATAGACATTGAGGTCAGCTATAGACATTGAGGTCAGCTATAGACATTGAGGTGTTAAGGAATAAAGGACGTACGGACAGGATGTGCCAGTTTTCATAGTTAACTGTGACCTAAGGTTGCAATCATTAATAATAATCATCATCGCTCTTCGCTTATAGTTGAACGTTGATGCTGTTTTCCTGTTCGCTTCCACGCTCTCTCTGTTCAGGTTTAATTGTAGTTTCCACTGTTGCCCTTTGAGGATGTGTTTTCTGTTTAACGTTTAATTCGCCCTGCATGGCTGCAACTCAGTTTGTGTGATTAAGTTCTATAGTAAAGTTTTGTTTCCTTGCAAACCTGTTTCTTTTCTCAGCACTTTTTAACCTTGTTCCTGAAGCCAGTGGCTTAACAATCTCTTTTGATATGGATACTGTATTTCTGGAATAAAGCTGAACGCCAAAATGCATGCACCTTGAGTTATAACGTAAGGGTCTTTTTGCCTTGTATTGCTGAACACAACAGCACTTTTTATTTTCCTTACCCTTTACCTGACACTCGATGTAACCTTTAACTGCAGTGCCGCATCTGGGCGACTACAGTTTCCCAGCAGGATAAATTAAAGTATCTGTGTATCTACCAACCATTGACACATTCTAATAGAAACAGTGAACAAACAAACATGGACACAGTTCATTCTACTCACTGGAGAGTCTTCAGTCCAGAGAAGAGCTGCAGTGCCGAGTCATTTAGGACGTTGAAGCGCAGGTCTAGTTCTTTGAGATGGAGGGATGGATTCGATTTTAGAGCTGAGGCCAGAACTCCACAGGATCTCTCTGACAACCAGCAGTTAACCAGGCTAAATGAAGAATCAAACATTAGATGTTAATAATTATTATTAATAATAAAGCATTGTATATCAACATGGCTTTATAAACTGATCAGTGTACTTCATCATTATTCACATAATAAAACAGAACGGTATAAAAAACAAAATAAGTAAATGACTCTGACCTGAGAATCTCTAGACAACAATGTGAACTCTTCAGTGCAGCACACAGCTGCAACAGTGAAACTTCCTTCCCCAGGTTGTTGTAACTGAGGTCCAGTTCTTTTAAATGTGAAGGATCGGAGCTGAGAGCAGAAGCTACCACTTCATAGTGTATCTCTTCGAGGCCAATGCCAATAAGTCTGTAAATACAGATTAAATGTAAAATCAGATATGAAAAAATCACTGTCAAGCATAATAGAATGCATGTGTCTGTCTGTCTGTCTGTCTGTCTGTCTGCGTGCGTGCGTGCCTTTTGATGCAGTTAGCAGTAATGGCCTTTTTTCCATTTAATTTATTTGTTGGTATTAAACATGTCTCAAAGGTCCTTAAATTGTCACTTAAAGGTGATACACCATGAAATTTCACTTTTCCTATTTTAAAACCTTTTTTTGGGGTCCCACTAGCACCTTCTATCCTCACAAAGTCCCATTTCTGACCGTTGTGTCTTTCTCTGGTTTTGAGAAGGCGAAGGTTAAAAGTACCCCACAGGTTCTCAAAACAGGCTATCCAGATTTTAAAATCTTTTTAAAGGGGGGGGGGGGGGGGGGGGGGGGGCGCAGTTCAGGCCAAAGGTGGTACTGCAGCTGAAAAGCCATTCAAAAATGAGAGAGTTTCTCTATTCAGGAGTGGTAATTTAGCCTCAAACCTTTTGAAAAACGTTTTTGGGACATAAACAATATGACATAAATACTTTTTAAATGCATGGTGTATCACCTTTAACTGTCATCTTGGGACCCCCTAGGAGGTCCCGACCCACAGCTTGAGAGTCACTGTGCTAGGGTACTACAGTGGTAGTAAGCATGCAAATCACCCAGGAATTCACGGTCACTCTGCTTGACTTGATGCAGAGTCCTGCAACGGGCCAGGTACCCACGGATAAATATACTTGTACAAGTCTGTGGGTGCAGGGACGGGTGATACAGGACTAAACGCGTGTGACTGTCAGAGAGCACTGTTTCCGCCCAGACAACATCACCTCACAGTAATGCACACAGTGAGCATCAGGACACACACAACCTCAGCATGCTGCATGAATTGTGTCAGCCCACGTTCTCATCTTAGCAAGGGTGGTTTAAAAGGCTATCTAAAAGAACTACGTGTGGCAGCCCACCTGGCGTTTATGTAAATATATTGCTTTGCAAACACTGAGGATGGCGTGCATGCGGGGACGATAAGAGTGTGTGCTTCCAAATGCTTCAATTTGGAAGCACGTACGCACATCTGTAGGCTATTTACTTTATTGCTTGTAATCACGGGTAGCTGGCGGGCAACGGTTCTGTTTTTTGACAGGCAGGGCGGGTAAGGTTTAGACTTTATATAATTGAGTGTAGCGGGTCGGTCCGTGAATCTGATTAATGACGGGCTGGGTGGACCCGGGTTGTCAAAATTGGACCTGTGCAGGACTCTGATGTGATGTACGGCACACACACACACACACACACACACACACACACACACACACACACACACACACACACACACACACACACACACACACACACACACACACACACACACACACACACACACACATAAAAACACAAACAAAACAACAAGACAACTAACCGAGCCTTTCTGACATTCTTCACAGCTGGGACCAGTCTCCGTTGCGCACTGGAAAATGCTCGGTATTTATCCACGTCCAACTCATCCAAAACCTCTGCTGACATCTGCAGCATGGTGGCCATAGCCGAACACTGCGTCTCAGATAGTTTCTTCCCTGAGCTGTTCTCTGACTCCAGGTACTTCTGGATCCCCTGACTTAACGAGGGGTCCTTCATTTCCATCAAACATTGGAAGATGTTGATACATCTGTCAGGAGAGATGTCTTCATCATTCATCTCCTTCAGGTTGTCAATGGTTCTCTGGATCTCCTGTGTACTGTTTTTTTTCTGACCCAATAGGCCTCCTAAAAGACTCTGGTTGGACTCCAATGCGAGACCATGAAGGAAGCGGACAAAGAGGTCCAGGTGACCACTCTCACTCTTCTGTGTTTTGAGCATAGCAGCCTTCAGGAAGTCAGAGAGGGACCTGAAACTGTCTGAACTGTCACTGTCTGAACTGGTGCCTTTCAGGAATGTTGCCAGTACATCCATCTTCCTCTGTGTGAAACAGTGGTACAGGTAGACTGCAGCCAGAAACTCCTGGATGCTCAGGTGAACAAAGCAGTAATTTGTTTTGTGGAAGCAAGAACCATCTGCTCTAAAGAACCCTGTGCACGTGCCTGATTTCAGCACGTCTTCCAAATCAAGACCACAGTCTTCCAGATCTTTCTGGTAGAACAGGATGTTATCTATGACCAGTTGGTCAAACGCCAGCTTGCCCAGCTTCAGAAGAACTTTTCCTTCTGCCTCCATGAGCTTCTCTTTATTTGTCTCGCCTGATGCACCATACTTCTTCTTCTTCTTCTGCTTAGTCTCACCTGATGCACCATACTTCTTCTCCTTCTGCTTTGCCTGAGCCGTCAGGAATTGACTGTACATCTCAACCAGGGTCTCAGGCAGCTTGTCTGTCTTTGTGCTGTGCTGAACAACAAAAGCAAGGATCCAACAGAAGACAGGAATTTCACACATGGTGGAAATGGTCTTTGATTTCTTGATGTGTGACATGATTAAGTTGGCCTTTGAGCTGGCCTGGTCCTCGTCATCACTGAAGATCATGAACCTCTTCTTGAAGTACTCCATCTTCTGGTCATCTGTGATGAACCCTCGCACTTCTGTCATCTTGTCAACAATGTCCTCAGGGATCTGATCGACTGCTGCAGGCCGTGAGGTCATCCAGATGTGAGCAGAGGGAAGCAGTACTCCCGTGAGGAGGTTTACCAGCAGTTCCTCCACTGGGAAGGATTTGGTGACTTGATCCGACTTGGTGACTCTGCCTTTTTTGGTGAAAGGTAACAGCAGCCGATTTTCATCGAGCCCATCAAAGACAAACATCACTTTGAAGGGACTTTTGTTGTAGACTCTTGACTTCTGCAATTTGGTGAAGATGTCATCAAGCGTGCCTTTCTCAATGCAGCAGGCGTCCGGGATGCATTCGTGAATTAGCTCTGACAAACTAAAGCTTTTTCCCTCGAGAAGATTTAACTGGCGGAACTTCAATGGGAACAAGAGATGGGGGTCTTGGGGGAAACTTTTCAGGGTCCACTCACGAATATATTTGTGTAGGAGGAAGGTTTTTCCAATTCCTGCAACACCAACAGTCAGCACTGTTCTTTCATTTATTCCAGAAGGGTCTTTAAATAGTTCACTCATTTCGATTGGTTTTCCTTGTACAGCATTATTCATCTCCATCTGTCTGACCTCATGATTTCTGAGCATGTTCGTGAAACTCGTGTTTATGTTGTAGATGGGGACATAGACGTCTTCAAGCTTCATCTTAGGCTCATTGTCCAATTTTACACATAGAAATGTGTTTTCCATCTCTTCCTGAAGCAGTTCTTCATAGAAAATAATGGGACGCCCTGATATGTTGAAATCTGTAATGAACAAAGCAATTCTTAAACATCTTTAGCAAAGGAAAGAACCAGATCTATGAGAGACTTAGGCTCCTACAAGAGCCCTAACAACAACACAATGAAACATTTGTCATATCAATCTCTCTATTTTTTGTAAGTTTGAGATGTTAACAATGTTGCTTGGAAAACAGAAATGAAGACTAATCTCTGAGTCTGTTAGAATTAACTGGTGATCTTTTGATTCCCAGAAGGCCATTCGCCTATGTTATGTTTCTGTATTGACACAGTTTAACCATGCCACGCACACGCGCGCACACACACACACACACACACACACACACACACACACACACACACACACACACACACACACACACACACACACACACACACACACACACACACACACACACACACACACACACACACACACACACACACACACACACACTTCTGCTTCTAAGCCCTTTCTGTTTTCAGATAAGACACTTATTGCCAGCTCACCTCCATCCTTCGAGACTCCTTCCTTTGTAGACGTTGAACTGGAACTTGGTTGGCCAGCTCCTGTAGCTCCATCCTGGTCTAATTTTAGTCAGAAAAGACTTGTATAAGAAACCCAGTTTCAACTGTAGTAATTACCCTAGTTGATTAGATGTGGGTTTTAACAAGGTGATTAACTGTTATCTACCAACAGTTCATCCGCCATCAGGAAAGACAGACTTTTATATGACTTATTTTACTGCACTCATTAGGAACACACAAATGACTTGTTATAATTGTTTTCTCTAGTGTGTGTGTGTGTGTGTGTGTGTGTGTGTGTGTGTGTGTGTGTGTGTGTGTGTGTGTTTGTGTGTGTGTGTTTGTGTGCGTGCACGCATGCGCATGCATGTGCATGTGTCGATTCTCATAAAATGACCAACTGATCAACTTGTGACAGGCATTGCTCCTATTAATTGAAAGATTATCTATTTATGGAATAAGTAAATTATTTAAGGTGTTTTTAATTTCACATTGTCGTTATAGGGGACAATTATAATGTATTTTTGTCTGCATATTTGTCGTATTAGCCAGGGATCCTTTTAATGAATAGCTGGCAGTCAGTGTGTTAAATGTAATTAATCCCAAACCTGGAATGAGTCACAACACACTTTAAAGATTATTCTCCCTGATTATTATCTGTCTTCACAAAATAAATGATAACATACTGTAATAAATAAGATAAGAAAAATGTGTATATCCTATGGAATTATGCATTATATCGTGTGAAGATAGTGCGTCTGTACCTGGAACAGGAGAGCTGTTCTTGTTCTCTGTTTCAGTTGGTCCTGTGGAAGAGAGAAGTGAAAGCCTTCATTGCAGAGTTCACATTTCATAACTGAGACATACAATCTGAACTTTTCATACTTGAATTATTCAGTTAAACAAAGAAGACATTGCACCTGGCACAAAGAATCAGCCTTTTTATCTCTTATTTCTTTTTTTACCTGGCAGCACAAAAGAAGAATTCCATCTCTTGAGTTGTGGGTACGTGTCGAGAATCTCTGTTTTTTTTAGAAGTTTAAGGAACTGAGATGAAGTTCCCTCTCCGCTATTAATTATTTTATCAATAAGTTGAATACACGCAGCTTCAGGGTCTAATCTATTCAGTTTGTTATATACTCTTGTATTAATAACTCTGTCAGCATGTGCGTGCTGCAAAATGTAGAGATCGTTGCTCAGCCACTCGATAAGTTCCACCTTGTTGGCGACCAATATTTTCACCGACGGGTTCTGTGGAAATGAGTAGCAGGTATTATTGTTTGTTTCAGTATGCAACAATTGTAACAATGACAGATTAATAAAGTTGATTATTTCTTGTAGTTCCAGACTGAGGATGAATGTAGAATAGATACATGTAGAATGATGAATGTAGAATAGGACATTAGATGAATGTAGAATAGGACATTAGATGAGACACACATCAATGATGAGGCTTCTTCTGATGAGTTTCTGTACACAATGCTTATGGTGTGGTTGTGCAACAGTTTGTGTGTCCACGGCCAGATGTTAATGTACATTAAAACAATTGATCTCTTTGAATTCATGTAAAATACTAATGCCTACAGTCTTTATACTTACAGTGAATGTTTACAATACATTTAAAGGACAACTCCACCACACTAAATAACATCTAGGCTAATTTTCCTGCTTATATTGATCTCAAATGACTGTCCATTGGGTCTATTAGGCAGAAATGCCCTTATTGTCTAATTTTCCCAGCAGCTCTCAAAGCATAGAGTGGAGCCTATGGGCCTATCGCTTTTACACTATTTGTTGTGGTCAAAATTATGTGATTTCTTTTTTCATGAATGTGTGACTACTAGTTGTCATTACAAACACAGCCATGCCTTCACTGGCGTTTTATTTTATTATTATTTTCTTTTCAGTAGCGAAGCAGAGCCCTCTAGGCTCTTGCATCAGTGGCATGAAGTAGGGGCTGTCTGGCTACTTCTATTTCCAGTACAATTTCAAAATAAACGTGTTGAATGATCGATAGTATGGATAAAAAAAAAAATATATAGCTTTCAATGGAGACCCCTGTTGACGACCGTGCGTCTATCTTTCCATGTGCGTCACGGTGCGTGAAAACAACGGATATAAAGGAATATAAACAAACCACCAAGCAAAGACAGGTAGGCTAAGCAGGCAGCAGCTGGTGAGTGGTGGCTAAATGTTAGAGTAATGATAATCTAAAGCTGCACTGTTGTTGCCTGGCTAGTGGCTACAGAATGCCACTGTTTCCAAATACTGGGGTCGGGACCCATGCGTGGGTCGCGGACACATTTTTATTGGTCCTGAAAATAGCTGATCAACAAGTGAACTTGTAGATCTGCTATTTTCATTACTAATAGTTGGGTCCCAGGCAAACCTTTAATTTCTCTTGGGTCACGGGCTAAAGTGTAGTTGTTGAAAGTATAGTTGGCGTTTGTTCTGCTGTAGGCATGTGCTCTTCATAAATGAATCAAAAAGAACTAAAATGATTGGTTAGGTATTTAATCCCAACTAAAATTACAACAAATATGCTTGTCATGCATGTGTTCTCTGATTGAATGCTGTTGGTTTTGCACTTGACTGACAATGATGGCATGTGATGTATGTATGTATAATGACACACACACACACACACACACACACACACACACACACACACACACACACACACACACACACACACACACACACACACACACACACACACACACACACACACAACAAATAGCGTAAAAGCAATAGGCTTATGGGCTCGACTCTATATGAGGGCTGCTGGGTTCTGCTGGGGAAAGAGGGGCATTTCTGCCTAATAGACCCCATGGACAGTCATTTGGGATCAATATAAGTAGGAAAATGAGCCTAGATGTAATTTAGTCAGGAGTTTAAACACTCAACTCTGGTCTGCAGGTATTTGGGTTTGTAAATAAACTTACCTTGGGTTGGCGTCGGTGTGAGTTGTTGTTCCCCATCTTGAGGTCCTTCTCGCGTCTTCTTCAAATGGTTCTGGTGACAAATGACAACAACAAGAGTGGCATTTGAGCTAATTGTGAAGCCTACTGGTGTTGTCACAGTCAGGGGCGTCACAGGGGGGGGGGGGGGGGGCAAGGTGGAGGGGCCTTAATTATTTTATACTTTAGCTATTGAAAAATGGCAGATATACAAGCACTCGGTGCCATGCTGCAAGCTTATAGATCTGCTATTTTTGAAAAGTCGTGAAAACGTGTTAGAAGGATTTGAAATATTCAAAGACTTTTTGAGATTTTTTCAATAAATAGCAGATCTACAAGCTCTCACAGCATGGCACCGGGTGCCATGCTGTGAGATTGTATATCTGCTATTTTCAATAGTTAAAGCACAAAATAATGCGTTATCAGTCTCCCTTCCCCTATGAAGAACATTCATGGGGGGCCCACAGTGAATCCTTGTACCCAGGGCCCAGAATTTGGTGCGACACCCCTGCTCACAGTCTCTGTCAGTGTGTGCGCATGCATGTGCGTGCCTGTGTGCATGTGTGTGTATGTGTGGTCGTGTGTTCTGGGCATAGGCTTGGCTCCAGCTTGCATGAAAGTTGGGCACACTTTTGCCCTACTCATATCTCCGGTACCGTTGCCCTATCCATGCCAAACTTTGCACACACACTCCTTGGCTGCCAAACCACAACCTCCACCCCTCATTTCTCACACAAACACATTTTTGGACACTGCTCCTACACATTTTGCCCTAAAATCACGCAAAGCGGTACACAGTATGTCTGCAGTCCTGTCATCAACATGGATCTGTCCCATTTAGCGCCACCATCAGGCCGATTCTTTTAAACACATTTTTGGACACTGCTCCTACAGATTTTTCCCTAAAAACACGCAAAGCAGTACACAGTATGTCTAGAGTCATGTCATCAACATGGATCTGTCCCATTTAGTGCCACCATCAAGGCCGACAGGCCTATTTGTGTATACATGTGACCTGACAGTTGCTTATCTCCTGATTAGGGAGTCTTACTCGTGATTATACTAGGAGGAAGATTATTTTTTTCTCCAAAAAAGTAGCTGACTTCAAAGCTCACATCGTGTCGCACTGCAACGCGTTGTGAGCTTGGAGGGCGGCTATTTTTGATGGTTGATTTCTACACAGAGAGGGCAATTCTTTCAACATGAGATGCAGCATTCAAGTTCAGGAGAGTTTGGACAAAGCAATTCTTATCTTAGTCTTGAATGCTGCCTTCAGGTATGGCGTGGAAAGAGGGCATTTGCTTTTCTTTAACCATAGTAAAGACTGCTACTGCACACACACACACACACACACACACACACACACACACACACACACACACACACACACACACACACACACACACACACACACACACACACACACACACACACACACACAGTTTGTTTTTTTACTTTTGATGCAGACATGGTCTTTTTTTTTATTTTTATCAAAACTTACTTAAATTGTCACTTTACTACTACCATAGGTTGAGAACCTCTGGCCTAGAAGAAACCTTTATGACCACGGTCATTAAATAGCAACACACAGCTGGACTATAGGAACCACTAGCCTAAAGGGTCATTAAATACAACACTCCTACAAAGAATGTCAGAGCTGGACTTATAGGAACCACTAGGCCAAAGGGTCATTAAAGTCACCTAAAGGGGTTGAGGGACAGATTACACTGTGACATGAGCTTCTCTGAAAACGGTCTGAAACAGTCACAGTGTAATCTGCCCCTCGCCCCCCAACAACAGCTGACCAGTACAGTAAGTAGTCATACAGTCAGGCTATACAGACAATTAATTTGATTGGCTTATAATTGCGCATCACCACAATGACAACATAGAAATATTAACTTAACCGTTTCGAAACGGGTCACCATCCGGAATCAATGGGGGTAAATTTACTCAAATCAAATTTTTGTCTTAGGAATGCGACAAAAACCAAAAAATATTATTGAACTCTACTCTCCATGGCATGACTAATCAATAGAAAAAAAGTCATTTTGGGGGTGAACTACTCCTTTAAGTTAACACCACCACTTTAACTGAAAAACATTCCTCCATGTCCTGAAGCCTTGAGTACAATTAATACGTATACAACCCATACATTTACAGTTAAACAAATGATAACTACACCCAAATGCATTTGGGTCCCCATCCGGAATCATTGGGGGTAAATTTACTATAATCACATTGTTGTCTTAGGAATGCGAAAGATATTATTGAACTCAAGTCTCCATGGCGTGAGTAATCAATAGAAACATTTTAGTTTTGGGGGCGAACTACTCCTTTAATGTTGTATAAGGAAGGCATACAGTCCTTCTGTTGCACCTCCTTCACTTGCTAAACTTTCCTTTACTTACTGGACATTAATACATTATTCAATTGCCTCTCCTCTCTGTTCCTCCTATCCCCCTCTCCTCTTCCCCCCTCCCTGTGTGTGTGTGCGTGTGTGTGTGTGTGCCTCTCCTCTCCTCTCGGCCCTTGGGGGACACCAGTGGATGAGATATGTATGACTGTAAAGTTTCAACTAGTTTAGTCCTGTGCTGAGAGTTCCAGACAGTTGTTCAGTCTGATCACTATCACCTTAAAATGTCCTGAAGGGTCAGTCAGGGTGGGCAGTCGGTCGATGGAGGACGACACTGGTAACCCTAATGCTCTGCCATCAGAGAGGTCACTCCATGACCTGACATGACTCCCACAGGACACAGGCACACTGTTGATACAATTTGAACCAAATAAAATTTATTCAAGGATCGAGGAGAATTCACACCAATATAAAACACAAATGGAGCAACAGCAGTGTTTAACATTTTAAATAGACATACCTAGATGACTATTGCTGTGATCAGCACAATATAGGAGTGGGTTTTCAGGCCGCATAGCAGCCTGGACATCTAGCAACAAATGGTAAATGATGCATTTATATAATGCCTTTATCCAAGACACTTTACAGAGATAGTGCATTACATTAACCCATTCATTACATTCACCCATTCTTCACACACACCAATTCATTACATTGAACCATTTATACACACATTCATACACCGATGGCAGAGGAAACCATGAAAGGCACCAACCTGCTCATCAGGAGTAGCAGTTGTCAGAGTCTTGCTCAAGGACTCTTCAACACTAACTCTGGGGGAGCCCGGGATCGAACTGGGAACACTATGTGTTCTAAGACAGCAACATGCACAGTTGCACACGTGCATGTGTGTGTGAGATGTCTGACACTCATTCTTTAAGTCAGGGCCAACAGAATGCCATGAGCACTTGCCCGGTGGGGCCAGTGAAAATAATGCCTTGAAAATAGAACTAAAACATTTAATCATTTCACATAATTCCCACCGTAGTGCTGTGTGTTCTGTTAACATTTTCTGTCAAATAGTCTAGTTAATTAACCGTCAAAACATATAGTGTTAGTGAGCCCTGTCATCTTTTGTATTAAAGACTCCGCCCCCAGACCTCACAGTCACAGTGCACCTCGCTGCAAGGCGCACATTCATTTACCAGAGCAGGACAGGCTCACAGAATAGCATTTTCCTCTCATCCTTTGACCTTTTCATTCATTTACAAAATGTTTTTAAAACCACCAGTGTCTGGTGAAACACCAGGTAAAGGCCGACAAAGAAAAAGTTTGCGAGAGTGAAAAGCAGTATGAGACGAAAAAGAGGGAGAGAAAGTTTCCAACCACAATGACCAGACCACTGGAAATGGCTGCACACGACAAGTTAAAAGCAAGAATGACAACTGTGTGAACGGCCACACTGAAGAAAGATATTGTTGTAAACATTGCAGAGAATGTTAGAGAGGCAGGGGATGACATTTCTAAAAGGGACTTTTGGTGAAAATCTCTAAAATAGCTGACCTCCAAGCTCACATCGTGTCACGCTGCAACGCGTTGTGAGCTTGG
Organism: Nannobrachium achirus; assembly: GCF_963921795.1. Lineage (NCBI taxonomy): Eukaryota > Metazoa > Chordata > Actinopteri > Myctophiformes > Myctophidae > Nannobrachium > Nannobrachium achirus. The sequence goes on from NC_137830.1 coordinate 11,173,593, forward strand.
AGGTTGATTTCTACACAGAGATGGGAATTCTTTCAACATGAGATGCTGCATTCAAGTTCAGGAGAGTTTGGGCATTCTCCTGAATGCTGCCTTCAGGTATGGCATGGAAAGAGGGCATTTGCAGTTCTTTCACCATAGTAAAAACTGCTACTACACACACACACACGCACGCACGCACGCACGCACGCACACACACACACACACAGCAGCCACATATGGCAGAGACGCTGTTACTTATACCATAGAGCTGCTTATTGTATCATGAAGACATGCCTTGATTTTGATGTTGTGCGTGTTCTCACACTCATTTCTAGCACTGCACTCAATAAAGACATTGTCACATTTACAGTACAATCCAGACTGGCACCAACCTGCTCACCGGGAGCAACTAGGGGTTCAGAGTAGTCAGGTTCACTATGTATTTATGTTGGATTTCTTTGGGGATTTGTAAAACTATACATTTTTGGAATCTTCAGAGCATGGGGAATCCAAAAATCTTTGTTGGCATTTGCACAGACACCTGCAAAGCCGTCATTTTGGACGCTCAAAATGGCCGACATAAAATACATAATTTGTGCTATCTTGGCTTCTAGACAACCTAGAAATTTTATTAAACATGCCAATCCTATATTTTCTGGGTCAAGGAATTGAATGAGTAAATGATGGGTGTAAAATGTTCCGGACCCCCACCCCCTTTCTTGAGGTTATCTATTTTGGGACCTCCCAGAACAGTACGCCAGCCAGTTAATGTCCGATTTTCATAATATTAGAGTTGTTTTGTAGGTTTTTAAACATCCTGAGTTCATTTATTACACTTCTAAAGCAGACTGAATAACCCTTCTGACTTTTGGTTGGGGTCTTTCCTCACCTGGGACCCCCTAGACCAGCGCTACTCAACCCGCGGCCCGCGGGCCGCCTGTCTGTGCGGCCCGTCATGACCATACCAATGAAAATATGATTTTTCTAAGCCTGTCAAAGTTAACGCGCAACGCAAAATGCGGTGATGTTTGAGCCTCGGTGGACTCCGTAGTCAGGAAGCGAATACAGTCAATGCACAGAGCACAGACAGCAGTGCGGAGATGCTGGCGGCTACACTAGATCTATTGTACAACGAGACGGTCAGACAGGCGGAGATTTTGCAGCAGACAACCACAGTTGGGCTCACTGGAGTGGAGACGCATGACGGTCGTGCGATATGAACGCTCGCGACCATCATGTTTTAGGCTAGTGAAGACGTAGTCCTTGTCTGTGCTTGTCTCTGCCTCCGCGGCTCCGCCAGTCAGCACCGACAGACAGTGCACAAATTCCAACAGATTGTAGCAGCCAGGGAACTATGCTTGTACCCCAAATGGGGAAGTTTTCTCATGCCAATAACGCTCCTTTTCATTAATAGGACGGATTTAAAATAAATAGACGTTTATACTTATTATTCAATCACTCAAACCCCAGCATCCCTATTCTTGGGAGACATTCACCAAAAATAGCCGATCTACAAGCTCACCACAAGATGCATTGTGAGCTTGTAGATCGGCTATTTTTGGTTAAGAGTTGTTTGTTTTATAGAAAAATAACTCAAGTAAAGCAACTCAGCCAGTTGTACTGTACTTGTAAAACAGTTTGATGCTTTGAGCTTTGTAATTTAAACACAACTAACTGCTCATTGAAGCAGATTGACCAAAAATAGCCGATCTACAAGCTCCAATGCATCTTGTGGTGAGCTTGTAGATCGGCTATTTTTGGTGAATGTCCCCCAAGAATAGGGATGCTGGGGTTTGAGTGATTGAATAATAAGTATAAACGTCTATTTATTTTAAATCCGTCCTATTAATGAAAAGGAGCGTTATTGGCATGAGAAAACATACCTTTACATTGCCAAAGTTCACTCGCCTTGCATACCCATACACAGGGGCGGTTCCAAAACGATTGAACCAGTTCTGTTAATTTTCACTTCACATTTTGTGAATAAAGCCTAATTTGATCAAATTCGATAATTTCTTCATTCCATCCATAATCTTTTGGTTCAATGAGGTTTGGCCTGGCTTAAATAGATGGAAATGTGGCTATTTTCTGTGTGTTTCCTTAATTATTAAGCTTGTCATGAAGCCTGTTACAAAATCATTGTAAACGTCCAAAATAGGACCGTCATTTTTAGGTTGCGGCCCTTTGGACTTTTGGTATTTTGCTGAGTGGCCCCTGAGCCTTCCTAAGTTGAGTAGCCCTGCCCTAGACAGACCCCTGAGCCTATCTCAGTAAACGCTCTGCTCCTGTTCCAGAACAATGTTAAATTAGATCATAGTTGAAGCATAAAAGTTGTTGTAGCTGGGCTCTGAAAACAAAAATGAGTTGTAGTAAATACCAGGGGTCTTCCACGGGGGGTTCGGGACCCCTGGGGGGTCCTCAGAGTCCCATCAAATCTTGATGGGATCTTTTTTTTTTTTAATGTAATGTTTTCTGGGGTTATGTATTGTACTTTGATGCTTTATTAGTATTCTCACACACACACACACACACACACACACACACACACACACACACACACACACACACACACACACACACACACACACACACACACACACACACACACACACACACACACACACACACCTCTTTGTTATTGTCACCCCAAAACCCTCACCCTATCTTCTTAAAGAACCCATGGTCAATTATGCCCAAAGAGATTCACTACAATACAGTAATTTCAGACATGCACAATCTATTCGTCTTCATCATCGTCATCTTCAATGTCCAACCTAATAGTGTTGACACAGTCGCCACCATAGCATAGAGTGAAAGGCAGGTTATTTGAGCAGCTGCACCGTCCCTTGCAACCTGCTTAAAAGCTACATTGAGCTCACGTACTGCCTTTGGAGCAGGGAGGGCAAGACACCTGACTGGAACAATCTCCAATCTCTGAATTCCATCTTTTTACTTTGATTGGTGGAAGCTCAGGGCAATTTGTCAGGTATGATTTATCCTGCATTGTGACGTAGTTGGCACAGAGGATATGGTAGCAGTGCAGCACAAGTTAAGTTGGAGGTAGCATCTCACCCTCCAAGTTCTTTGACAGAAATAGTTCCCATCTGAGTAATCGCAGGGTTGTTGGACCTTTTGAAATGTAAACACGGCATGCAAAATGCTTCAATGACTGCAATGTTGATGGAAGCTCACCATTAACAAGCTCAGGAGGAATGGAACCCTTGCTAATGGCTTTTTCATCATTATCAGGCTTCAATTAAGTAGGTGCTGACCAATGTCTTTTTTGGAGATTCCAACAAATGTTCTTCCCCTGTCAGCACCAAGAAAGAATGTGTAGGCCAAGGAACCCTTGACATTTGTGACATAACTTGAAAAGCAGGAGGACATACAGTATGTCTCACAAAGCACCATAAGCAGCAGAGGCAAGGACTTGATGAGGAATCAGGGTATCAGCCTCTTCATGTGTGTGCACTTCCTCAAAATCATGTCCCTTGATGAAGGTATCATATTATGATTTGTCATACCTGACAAATTGCCCTGAGCTTCCATCAATCGAAGAAAAATAGATGGAATTCAGAGAGTGGAGGGTATGTTCCTCCCTGCTCCAAAGGCAGTACTTGAGCTCATCAAATGTGGCTCCAAAGCAGGTTGCAAGGGTATGCTACCGGTATGGTAGAGACTGTGTCAACACTATTAGGTTGGACATTGAAGATCCTGCATGTCTGAAATTACTGTATTGTAGTCAGGGACGTACTGGGCCCCTGATTCAGCCCGGCAAAAAGAGTTGGAGAGGCCCTCATTGCACGCTATAGAGAGAGATCTCTCTCTATAGCGCTGCTGCTACTCAAAGATTTGCCATTTCAGATCATGACAAGTGACAAGCCAGTGGGCCAATTACTGTCCATGAGTTATATTTCATCGTTGTCAGGTGGAAACCTTGTACGTCCAAAACCGTTTGTTTTGTATTTATCATTTTAAAATTGATTTAAACTAGTGAAAACAGCCGATCTACAAGCACACGCCTCGTGTGTGCTTGTAGATCGTCTGTTTTCACTACTTTTGTGCGACAGCCTTGTATGATGAAGCAGGGCTTTGCTTTGCGAAAACAATTACAAATTTGAAACTTGGAGATACAAGGTTTCTGCCCGATAGTGACGATTTACTTTGTTGGCCGCCCAGCCCCCAAAATGGAACGAAGGCCGACATTTTATTTTTAAATTTTTTCCTAATGGCCTGGACCGGCCAGGAATGAACCGGCCGTTCGGGAGTTGTCCCGCTTTTCCCAATGGCCAGCACGTCCCTGATTGTAGTGAATCTCTTTGGGCATAATTGACCATGATGGGCTCTTTAAGGATAGGGTGAGGGCTTTGGGGTGACAATAACAAAGAGGTGTGTGTGTTGTGTTGTCAGTGTGCGTGCAGTGCAATAAATGGACACGTTGTTCTGCGCGCCCAACGTGAGAAGTTGCAATACCTTCATTATTGCAATCCCTGCAGTAACAGCTGTCGACCATAACTGTCTAACACAAAAATTGTATAAATAATGCTGAGAATACTAATAAACCAAC
>NC_137830.1:11183138-11358138 GCF_963921795.1 Nannobrachium achirus
AATAAACTCCCAGGTTACACCCCGCCATTCCGAAACACCGCCATTCCGAACATTGACTTCTAACCCTAACCCTACCCCTACCCCTAACCCTAACCCTAACCCTTACCAAACATAACATAAAGAGATAGAGAAATGTACAGTAGTGTTTGTTATAAACATTGTTTAGAAGTTGAAGATGGTTTAAACTATATGGTTTTAGGAATCAGCCCGAGGAACATAATTAAAACTACAGGGTGGCCAGAGAAGTGTCCTGACGTACATAACTTTTAGTGTGGGGTTTAGCTGGTTTCAATAACTAAGGTATTCTTGACCTGGATGGTGTATGATCATTTGGGTATGCGGTCTAGTTTTTAATGGGCTCAAGGAGTTGGACGTCCTTGCCCTGCACAGTCTCTCAGGTTTAGGTATAGTCTTATTGGTTTACATAGTATTATTCACGTTTTTCAATGTGGCTTGGGGAGTGCTTGAGTCAAGTTTAACCAGTGTTGGCGGATGATGGAGAGCCCTTGTAGGCCAGAGCACCAGAGCAGTACACTGTCTCTTTAAGCGCAATCAGTTCATTATAAATCCTAACCCTAACCCTAACCCTAACTAACCCTAACCCTACCCCTAACCCTACCCCTAACCCTAACCCTAACCCTAACCCTAACCCTAACCCTAGTCAATGTTCGGAATGGCGGTGTTTCGGAATGGCGGTCTGACACCAAACTCCCAGTTGCACTTTAAACTACAGACTCACTCCCTAGCTTCCGCCGTACGTGGCCTGAAGACTCACCTATTCAGACTCCACCTTAGCCCATAGCACTTACCGTAGCACTTGGCTATCCTCAATGACCATGACATAATTTAGATTGCATTTTTAATATATATATATTTGTTTACATTATAATTTAAATAAAAATATGTCCGCGACCCACAAATGGGTCCCGACCCACTGTTTGGGAAACAGAGATGTAAACCACACACAGCCCAGGTTGAATATGATTATAACTCCTGTTCATTTATTCCATATTTTACATTATACATATGATTATAAATCATGTTGTTCATTTATTCCATATTTTACATTCCAAGCTCATCAAGTCTTACCTGTGTTCTGCTGCTGTCATAGAGGTCTGTAGGAAGTAAGCTCTCTCATGGACACAGGACCTGTCAATAAAGACCACATGTTACCACTTGTGAGCTTGTAGATCAGCATGCAACCAAATACAATCAGACACTCGAACGTGTATGTATGTACACACACACACACACACACACACACACACACACACACACACACACACACACACACACACACACACACACACACACACACACACACACACACACACACACACACACACACACACACACACACACACACACACACGTCCCCCTCATTATCATACCACAACAGGTATGGGCTTGATGTGTGTGTGCCTTAAATTCTGTCAACATCAACACTGCTTGTCAATCCTGCGTGCGCACGCACGCACGCACGTACGCGCACACACACACACACACACACACACACACACACACACACACACACACACACACACACACACACACACACACACACACACACACACACACACACACACACACACACACACACACACACACACACACACACACAGGTGTCCCCCTCATTATCATAACGCAACAGGTATGGGCTTGGTGTGACAGACACCGGGCTGCCAGTTAGAGACCCCTGGCTTACACCTTTGGCTTTCATAGGAAAAAATCTGAAAAACAAATTATGTTGCTATAATAGCAACGACAACACAAACGTGTGTTCCCATCCTGAAGAGTAAACTAAAAACACAAAAAGGGTTTCCTGTCCTTATTAGGAACACTGCACTCAATGAGGACAGCATCACTTTCACAATAAAAGCCAGACTACAAGTCCTTCTCACCAGACTCATTGCTTAATGCACCACACCACAGCACAGAACAGCTCACTGAAACACTGTCACATCTATCTTGAATGACTGCTATGCATAAAAGGCTTGTACATACACACATAGCACAATAGAAACAAGTCCCCAGGACCTTTAGACTCAAATGTCTTACTGTACCACTGTGCTGTTGACATTACTGTCTAATAAGGCAATCAATCAATCAATCAATCAATCAATCAATCAATCAATCAATCAGAAATACTGTTGTGGTTGATGAACAGTCCAGAGAAGATACTAACCTAGAGCAGTGGTTCTCAACCTTTTCAAACATTCTTAAGCGGGTTCCACACTAGCCGCGGTCACCACCTCCTAGCAATTCATTTTCAATGGAAGGCGGGCGGCTATTTTGGCGGCTATTTCGCGGTCCCGTGAAATCCCCCACGAGCGTGCTCGTTTGTGCATGCGTACGCGGGCGGTGAGATATGGATTGTGTTCATCTTTGTGAAATACCGCGCAGCGTTTACTCACTGAGCGAGTGTGTGTTTGTGTCTCACCGCGGTGCGGCCACCGCTGATCCTAGCGCCCCGACGGCAACCGCCTGTAATGTGGAGGGCACCTAATTGTATCATGAAGATGATACATGCCTTGATTATCAATGTAATCATAACTGTTACTTTAATATCTGTGTCATTGTATATTATCTCCTCTGTGTGGAAATGAAGACATTGTTAAAATGTGATGAAATGGCCTCCCCTGTCTTCTCTTCCTCTTTGTGTGTGTTTTGACATCTTTTCAAAGGTAACACATCCTCCCACCCCCTCTCTTTTGTTCCCCCTTTCTCTCCAACCCTGTGTGTGTGTGTGTGTGTGTGTGTGTGTGTGTGTGTGTGTGTGTGTGTGTGTGTGTGTGTGTGTGTGTGTGTGTGTGTGTGTGGGTGTGTGTGTGTGTGTGTGTGTGTGCGCGTGCGTGTGTGTGCTCATTTCCCAACAGTGGTGGGGGCGAGGGTGGGGTATTTAACTCAACTCCAACACATCCACCAACAATTCCAACGATACACAACCCAGGTTGAATATGAATATGACTCCAGTTCCGAAGTGATTCCATGTTTTCATTCAGACATGAAGTTCTTACCGTTGAGGTCTCAGGAAGACGTCTTGCAGTCTCAGAGCAGGATTGTCACTGACCGGACTCAACTGGTCTTCACAGCTATGACAGGACTTGACACCACCTGCATGTCCATATAAGGAAAACACATTCTCATTTGATGATGCAGGCTTATTGACCAAAGATATGACATGTACACAATATGTTGGTCACTTGTTCTCATGTTCTTCTTGGTTACATTTGTTTTGATGACCACAGTGTTAAACATGTAATGTAGATAGGACGCTATTGTTTACCTCCTATCCTATAGTGTCCCTGCCTGTTTACTGGGACCGTTGTAATGACTTTATTTTAAAGAATAAAAAAACACAACTAAATAACTGTAACATTGTGAAATGATCAGTTTAAAAGTCACCTTTGAGTGCCTGTATGCCTGTGTGTGTGTGTGTGTGTGTGTGTGTGTGTGTGTGTGTGTGTGTGTGTGTGTGTGTGTGTGTGTGTGTGTGTGTGTGTGTGCCTTAATCTCTCCTCTCCTCTCCTGTGTAAAGTTTCACTGTCCTCAAATTGAAACAAATAACTACAACAAATAGGCTACTAAATAAACAATAGGTTGACTCAAATCTTAGTCAACTAAACATAGGAAAAATATAATATGTCTAAAACTAAATGTATTCAAAAGACAATGACTGGAACAGTGGAACTAAATAAACATTTGCTGCTGTCTCACTCACACACACACACACACACACACACACACACACACACACACACACACACACACACACACACACACACACACACACACACACACACACACACACACACACACACACACACACACACACACACACACACACACACGTCTAATTTCGCTTTTAGGTCAAAGGCTAAAAACATTTAGGAAACACTGCATTAGAGAATTGGTTGAAATATGATTATTTTGAAAAGGATCCACTGGCTTATGTGCTGGTAGGGTGGGGCAGTTGAAATATGATTATGTTGAAAAGGATCCACTGGCTTAGCCTAGCTCAGCTAGACAAATTAGAGAGAGAGAGAGAGAAATGGGATTCTTATTTCATGTCAACATAAAATAAGAATCAAATTTCTCAAGCATTTAGTGTTTCATTAGCGTGATTGTGACAAAAAGGGCTACAGCTGATCATGAACACAGCCACACATGTTGTTACCAGGGCTAGGATAAAAACACCAAGGATTCAACAGTGATGTCACTCTTTTGCAACACGGAAATAGGAAGTAGCATGGGCGTAGTAGGCTCGAAGCAGTTCATATTACAAACCACTGTGTGACATCACTGACAAATCCTCAGTCAACTTGTTTCTAGCCTCGCATCACGGCAGAGAAGTGAAAGGACTTTTAGGCTAAAAATGGAGGGCCATCTGAAAACAAAGGCGAGAAACACTTTCTCCCTGGCCTCACACCCTACACAGAATTGTTTGATTTGATTGAAGACTTAATTAAAAGTCTGCATAGGAAAAAGTACAGTTTCATGACAGCACATGTTATGCAAGGTCAATTGCAAGGATAAACCCCTAAAAAAAACGTTTGGGCTTTTTTCAATTGGGGTCGTTTTTTTAAATATATTGAATGACAGACACATAAAACACACTATTACGAAACGGTACCTTTTACCATGCAATCTTCTAATAAATACTTCATCAAAACACTGACTGACTGCACAGTTCGTTTCAGGGCAAAAACAAATGAATACCCACAATAAGTGTCAACAATGCATCCGTTCTATGAATCAAAATAAAGTTTAAACATAACAAAAATAAGCATTGTCTGTGATGATCTGGATCAGTCCAAAACAACATAAATAACTGTTCAATCAAACTAGATGTTTTTCTCAGCGAGAGAGAGAGAACAGACAATTAGAAACGATAACAAGTATAGTGTAAAACACTTTAACATTCATAACAGCAGAGTAGTAGTATGATTACTTTAAATTATCAATAGGCCTACCATTAATTAATAACACTCACCCTCAATCCGTCTTTGAGCTGAAAGGTAAAACGACATGGAGTCCAGAGTGCTGTTCAGTGTTCTGGTCTGTGTTCTTACTTCTTACAGTGTGAGAGTTTTTAGGTTTAAACTTCCCTTTAAACAGCCAACTCCCTGCCTCGGGTGATGGGGGAGGGGAGAGAGAGACAGACAGAGAGATGAACTGCACATTCCTGACACTGCTTCGTTCCACCTACATTACATTGTTAAATCTTTTTTGATTGATTGATTGAAGACTTTATTAGAAGTTTGCATAGGAAAAGGTACAGTTTCATGACGGTACAGTTCACTGGTACAAGGTCTACTAAAAGGAGATCCATGAAAAGACTAAGCTTATTTCCACAGGAAACCATTAAAGTATCTCACATTGAATGACAGACGAATAGAACACAGTACTGAGTACTATGCAGTAGATATGTAAATAAAAATAAAAATGAGAGAACAAAAAAAAAGGAAAACAGTCATTCAAAACAAACAGTAAGTATACAAAGAAGGGGCAGGGGAGGGTAGGGTTGGGCTAGGTTAGTTTTTTACTTACAGGCTGCTGCCTGTAAGTGGTTTTTCAGGGCAATTTTAAAGGATGCTAGTGATCCACGCTCCTTTATGGCCTTCGGTAAGGCTTTCCACATTTTGGTGGTATAGCAGAAAAAAGAGTTTGACCCTTTGTTGGTTTTGACTCTGGGTGAAAGTGATCTGTGGCGCTGCCTCTGGTGTTGTAATTATGGACATCCTTAATGTTTATAAAGTATTTTGACAGGTACTTGGGTATCATAGTGGTGTAGTGTATCTTGTACACCAGGCCCATTGCAAATTGCTGTACTCTGTCATCTACTCTGAGCCACCCCACTCTTAACTGGTGAGTAGCGGTGAGGTGAGTCTGATAGGGAAGGTTAAGCAGGACCCTAATTAGTTTATTTTGGGCTGTTTGGAGTTTAGTTTTTAGGGCTTGTGGGGCGTCACAATACCATACGTGGACTCCGTAGTCAAAGAGGGGCTGGATTATTGCACCAGCTATGGTCTTCAGTGTGTTGAAATTGACCATTGGGCCGATCCTCTGTAGGAAACGAGTTTGTTGGTTGATTTTATTTATTACTTTAGAAGTCATCTTTTTGCTGGAAAGATTAGCTTCAAGGATACGTCCTAAGTAAGAGATTTCGTTTTTTCGTGTTATGACCTTGTCACCCACTTTGATTGTGAAGTTATCGACTTTTTTGAGGTTATGATTTGATCCAAAGAGGATGGACTCAGTTTTTCACAGGTGAATTGATCATTTGTTGTCTTTAAGCCATGTGCAGATCTTACTTAGTTCAGAGTTAAGTGACTTTTCAACCTGCAAGTGGTCCTTGCCTGAGACTAGGAGAGCCGAGTCATCCGCGAACAGGAACAGGTTGCAGTCACAAGCAGATGCCATGTCGTTCACGTATATTAGGAACAACAGAGGTACCAGTATGCTACCTTAGGAACACCACAGTTTACTGGGAGGGGTGGGGGGGGGGACAGGGTACCGTTAATCTCCACTACCTGTTCCCTCCCCACCAGGTAAGATTGCATCCAACTCACTGCTGCGATGTCAAGACCGATGGCTTTTAGTTTCTCAATCAGAATAGAATGATTTACGGTGTCAAATGCCTTCTGGAGGTCGACCATGCCGCTATATTTGCCGTCATCCGCTTAGCGTTTGATTTGGTCAGTCAAAACACTCTAGCACCAATCAAGATAAACCAGTTCCAGTGGTTGTCTTAAGATATCTACGCCATCAGCGTGATTCAAAACAGCGGCGCAGTTCGGCCAGTGGAGACGCCCCTCTTATAGTCGGGGACCCAGTCCTCAAAATGGGAGGGGACCTGTGATTTTCTGCCGTACTTTTTATTTCTGTTTTATCTATTAGTTTGATCAGTAAGTTCCACAGAATGAGAGGCCTGCTCTGCCGGAAACATCGCGAAAAAAAGTTATGGCCATTTGTATATCACTGTCCCATTGACTCCACTATAAATAAAAAACATCTGCTTTAATTAGCATGTGAGGGGTCAAATTAGGGGTTCTTCATGATTCTGAATCCATTGCAAGCATTTGTTTTGCATAAAAAACATTGCTTGGGTTACTTTTCGGCAGCCCAAAACTGTGAAAAGTGGAAAAAAAGTGATTACTCATCACTTTTGACTGTTTTGGGGGGTTGATATCTTGCCCAAGGAATGTTTTTCATGCAAAACAAATGCTTGCAATGGATTCAGAATCACGAAGAATCCCTAATTTGACCCCTCACATGCTAATTAAAGCAGACTTTTTTTCTTTTTTTAATATTTCTAGTGGAGTCAATGGGACAGTGAATATACAAATGGCCATAACTTTTTTTCGCGATGTTTCCGGCAGAGCAGGCCTCTCATTCTGTGGACCTTAATGACCAACCTAATAGATAAAACTGAAATAAAAAGTACGGCAGAAAATCACAGGTACCCCTCTTTTCTTTGAGCTTTTGGCCATGTGGGTCCTCGACTATTAACAACACACACGCATAAAAACTGTTAAAGCCTGCACTTGACACTTTTGTGCTGTGCTCAAAATAAACTTGACACTTGTACTGTGAAGGGCATTTTATTTATCTTCTGTGCTGGGTGTTTTTTTAATGGGTTGGCATGGTACAAAAGAGAATTTAAAACGGCTCACAACACACTTTGAAAAGATAAAAATATACTGTCTTGTTTTGTTCACTACTAGAAAATGCAGACATAACTTAGAAAATGCAGACATAACTATTGATTTACAACAGCCAAATATGTAATACATTTGTAAAACATGGGCTGTAGGAAACAATTAAGGAAACCATAAAATGTGAATTAACGTTCATACTCTGCATGTCCTTAAAGCTTTATTCGAATTCGCCTTTACTTTAACATTAAACCCCAAACTACTGTCATACTTATTACTCAAGATAACTTACGGCCGGACTACACCAAAAATGCGCACATACGCGCGTACTGTCCGTGAAGACGCTCGCGTATGAGTAAACGCTCCAGGCTACACCAAGGAGGAAGTATATGTGAAGACCAGATAGTCTGTGTACAAAACGCATAGGCGTGCTTAAAAAATAGAACCGATCCTATTTTTAGGGAATGCGTATCCGTGGTTCGTGCTATCCGTACGCCTGGTGTAGCCGGCTGAATTGATATACATTGGATCTATCCAAAACGCGCATACGCGCGCGCGCCCCGCATACGCACGCATACGCACTGACGCGCGCGAAACGGCTTGGTGTAGTCCGGCCGTTGTGTCGGGTTATTAGCGAGTTTAAGCTCGCTACGGCAACGGCAGATGACAACGGTAATCGGAAATGATCCGCGCTCGATAGATAAACCTGCCGTCGCCGCGGCCGCCTCTACTACGGCAGAAGGTCCCTTCCCACGTAGCGCCTACTCCGTCTGCTGCGTGTACGCGTCGCCATGGGAACCAAAGCGTTCAGTGAAAGGGGTGGGGAACCCGTCGCCGCCGAGGCTTTGCTTAACCATTTTGATTACGTCATAGCAGCCGTAGTCCCGCCGCCTCACGTCGCCGTATTAGAAATGCGCCGCTTAATTTCCCTATTGTTAAAGTAACGCGCTACGCGCCTGACAGAGATGACAGCGTCCCCACCCGGGTGCCGCCACGGGCTTAGGCCAATCAGAGGCAAGCGGAACGAGAGGGGCGTCTCCACTGGCCGAACTGCGCCGCTGTTTTGATACACACGCACCATCAACTCCTGGCAATGATTTAATTCAGGCTTTTGCAAATCCCGCCCCATTCTGCCCTGTTACTATGATGGGACATTTGACCCTGGGCAGATTGTTTTTATAGTGGCAGTGAATGGGATTTTTTTATTTTTTCATAGCCTCATTACAGCTATATAAAGTACCAATGGAAAAACATCTAGGTGATATTAATAAAAAGGGAAGACAAAGGTACAGTAGTTACATTGCAAAACAGGGGGTTTCCCCGAAAATATATGTTTTAATTTGTTTAATCCCAGTGGGACAGAATCACCTTTGCAGATTATTTTATAGTGGAAGTGGATGCGATTTTTTTTATTTTCATAGCCTCATTACAGCTATATAAAGTACCAAAAAAAACACATCTACGTGATATTAATAAAAAGGGAAGAAAAAGGTACAGTAATTACATAGCAAAACAGTAGTTTTCAAAAAATATATGTTTTAATTAGTTTAATCCTCTGGATCAGAGATAGAATAGAAATAGAAAGAGAAAGCGCATTGCATCTTGGGTAGGAAGAGGACAGAACTATAATGTTTCTCCTCACATAATAGGCTGGCTTTTCGTAATTCTGCCCATTTAAATTATATGTACCCAATCGTGACTCTTAGACCATTGATAAGGTCCATGTGAACTAGTTTGTTGAAGCTTATTCGTTATGATGAGCGAGATCGCTTGCCGTCGCTATCACCTCCCGCGGCCGTACCGGGCGATCTCCGTGTCGCGCAGTGCGGACAGTTGTTGAAAGACACATTCAACATTCTCCACTGCACAAACTCCACCCCCGATAGCAAAAAGCGAATGGTTTTTTCTGGTTGGCCAGTCAGGGAGTCTCAGGGACCAATCAGAAGGCTGACAAACGGTGAATTGTTGACCCTACAGCTACATTTCATTGTTATTTAAACTTGCGCGCGCACGTGCGCGCACACACACACACACACACACACACACACACACACACACACACACACACACACACACACACACACACACACACACACACACACACACACACACACCATAATGCAATGTCATTGGAGGAGGTGAAATGTGTTTGTTCAGCAACTATGCAGAGATGGAGAAGAAGGGAACTTAAAAGACTCACAGACCAACCACAAAGTCTGGTGACTCGGTTTCTCCTCTAAAAAAAAGGAGAACTGAGAAAAAAAAGAAATAAGGCACTGAACATCAACTTCAACCTTGTGATCCCAACATGAAACTACAAACTACAAACTACAATGACCACCGGAGAGACGGGTGACGGCCGGATTGTAGACGACTTTCTATCAAGAAATTCAGTTCAGCTGATTTTTCTATTAGTGCTGGAGTTTGGAAGTCACTCAACGGTCCCATGTACCAGCTGGTTCTAAATGTCACATAATGCAGGAGGCAGCGGGACGTTGCGTTATAGAAGACGAGCGCTTCCAAAGTTCAACACACACACACAAAAAAAAAACATGTCTGCTCGGATTTATTGACAGATAGGCTACTCAGATAGTAATTCATAATATGCCTACACTGGGTTTTTATGAAACAAAGACTTTGCGGATAGAAAGAGGATACTCCAAGCTTTCCATACGGCCCCAATTTTGGTGATAGTCCTGTGCCCGGGCCGGGGATGTGTGATGAGGGATTGAATGTAGGAGTCTAGAAGTAATGTTGGAGTTTGCCATAGGCTATATGGTGTTCCGTGTCCAGGGCTCCAGGCCAGTCTGTGACGTCATCTCCAAATGTGGGCACTGTATAGTGATGTCAGTCAGTGATGTCAGTTGGGCATTGTTACCATGGTATTGCACAACTCACATGTCTCTCCCCTTCTCCGCAGCCTCCGCAGCCTCCACTGGCTCCTGGTTGCGGCCCGCACAGAATACAAAACACTGATGCTGACCTTCAAAGCAGCCAAATGGCTCCTCCATACCTCCAAAACCTGATCAACCCCTACACCCCCACCCGTGCACTTAGATCAGGCAACACAGATGCTGACAGAACTCTCGCTAAAAACCCCAGGGCAAAAATCCACCGAGACAGTTTGCCCTCCTGGCCCCCAAGCTGTGGAATAAACTCCCTGTCGCACTTAGAACAACGGACTCACTCACTAGCTTTCGCCGTGGACTAAAGACTCACCTTTTCAGACTCCACCTAAACCCTTAGCACTACTGGAAAAATCAATGTCCATACATGAAGCTAGTTAGCAATAGTTTTTAGGTTTTTTAGAAACCTTTTTTCTTTACGGATTATATTGTTTTTCGAGATAGATATTCATTTGCATTTGTTATATTGCTGTTACTGACATTTAACCTTGTTTATTATTGTGATGTTTTATCTACTTATTGTAAGTCGCTTTGGATTAAAAGCGTCTGCTAAATGCCTAAACTGTAAACTGTAAACTGACACTGTTTAGTATGTCAGCATGCAGACAGACGGTCAGACGGCGGACGGACAGACATTCGGTAAATGAATAGTTTGATGTTTTTGTACAGACTAGTCCTTACCCGTTCAAAGATATGAGCTCCGAAATGATGTGCAGTGTGTGGGTTATGGGGTGTGCACTGTGCACATGCACAGTATATGAGGGATGGAAAGTAACTTTCTGGTGCTTGCATGATAATATGTAGGAGCATCAATGTAAGACACCCGTTTCGTTTAATGGCTACAGAGATACTGTGTACTGATCTGCATGATTTTTGGACAAAATCTGTAACAGGGCCAGACAACCAGATAGATCACAGAGTTCATAACTCTAGAACACATAAAAGTTCACCGCTTCACTTCGAACCAAGGTTTGATTTTTTGGAAGATGCACCCTGTTGTGCTTGTTCTTTTCAGCAGCAGACTGGCAGGGAAGCTGATGGGATTTCAATGCAAACCAGTTCACATGGGGCCATGCTGATGTTCCCCCACATGAACAAGTCATGACAACCATTTCCATGTCTTAGATGAGATGTGTCTTAGATTTCTTCTTTCCTACGTTGATTGCGACCGTAAGGTCGCAGTTTAGTATGGGCTTACAGTTAAGAGATCTCCATATATGGGCATATCAGAAAGCCCATATATGTTCATATACTGATGACATCAGGAATATCCATATATGGGCATAAAAGGGACAAGGACTTACAGTTAAGAGATCTCCATATATGGGCATAAAGGGACAAGGACTGTTACAGTAGATATAGAGATGTCCATATATGGGCATAAATGAACAAGGACTGACAAACACTGAGATCTCCATATAACCTATGGGAATATAAGGGACGAGGACTGTCAGCTTGTAGACCTATTTTCTAAATATTGTTGTACATTAAAAACTTGAAATGGGTCGTTCTGCATAGTACTTGGGATTTGTTGATGTAAATGTTCACATAGAGTGTAATAATTGGTAAAACAAACTTTTGGCCTATTTGTGGAGATAAGCGACCAACGGTCGCTTATCTCCCGGTTAGGGAGTCTTACTGGTTGCGACCGTCAGGGAGCAGTTTACTATGAAAACCTCCACCGGCCGTCCGTCCGTCCGTCGGTCGGTCGGTCGGTCACACGTCACACGTCACACCTTTGCCCTGCTCATATCTCCGCAATCACACTGCTAGCTTCGCTGCTGGTGATGTCACTAGCTATGATGTCACTGTGACTGTGCACCATGCCCAAATTTGGAGATCATGTGTGGCAAAATATCAACAAACGAGTGAAAGGCCTTTATCAAGTAACCATAGCAACTAAAAATCAACAAATTGTGCAAAGTGAAATATCTTTATCTGGTAACCATAGAAACCAAAATAATCAACAAATATGAGTATTTGTCCCCTTGTAGTATGTCACTAATTTGAAATATGTGGGAATGGCTGACACAGAACTCCATATTTGGACATAGAAGTGACAGACAGATGATATCTCCATATATGGGCATAAAAGGGCATGGCTGATGATATCTCCATATATGGGCAATTGGGCATAAAAGTCGCAATGAGTAGTATCATATATGTCTCTATATATGGAGTTATATGTTGTTCGTGTCCAAATATGGGACTTGTGAGGTCAGACTTAGTGAGATTCGTCGGTTATCTCCATATATGGAGGGATGTGTTGGTTATCTCCATATCTGGAGATTCAACCTTCAACGATTTTGACATCTTGTTACTAATCTGTCGGTAGATAATGCCGGTCTTATATAAGGGTCATTTGTGTACGGTGTGATGTCATACTGCCAGCATGACTCACACCATCCTTCCTAGACGATTTTGACATATTGTTTGTGGAGATAAGCGACCAACGGTCGCTTATCTCCCGATTAGGGAGTCTTACTGGTTAAAATGTCTGTAGTAGTAGTTGCGACCGTCAGGGAGCAGTTTACTATGAAAACCTCCACCGGCCGTCCGTCGGTCGGTCGGTCGGTCACACGTCACACCTTTGCCCTGCTCATATCTCCGCATCAGTATGACATCACACCACATGTGTACACAAACCTTTGTGTACGTTGCTGTGGCAACAGTCTGTTGTTGCTGGTTTGTTAGTGTACGTTAGCAACCACCTTAGCAACCATGGTTTTACCCTAGCAACCAACTGTTTACCCTAGCAACCAACTGTTTACCATAGCAACCATGTTTTTTTACCCTAGCAACCAACTGTTTACCATAGCAACCAGATACGCAGAGCAGGGATCTCCATATATGGGCATAAACAGGTGACATCACACTGATGTCAGATACTCAGAGCAGGGATTTCTCCATAATATATGGGCATAAAAGGGATTCTGTTAGGGATCTCCATATATGGGCATAAAAGGGATTCTGTTAGGGATCTCCATATATGGGCATACAAGGGATTCTGTTAGGGATCTCCATATATGGGCATAAAAGGGATTCTGTTAGGGATCTCCATATATGGGCATAAAAGGGATTCTGTTAGGGATCTCCATATATGGGCATAAAAGGGATTCTGTTAGGGATCTCCATATATGGGCATAAAAGGGATTCTGTTAGCTGTTAGTGATCTCCATATATGGGCATAAAAGGGATGCTGTTAGGGATCTCCATATATGGGCATAAAAGGGATTCTGTTAGGGATCTCCATATATGGCCATGAAAGGGATTCTGTTAGGGATCTCCATATATGGGCATAAAAGGGATTGTATCCCAGATGATGCCCTGTTAGGAGATCCACACTAACAGAATCCATATATGGTCCTACCGACAGCTGCTATAAGCCAACCCTGGCGATAAGGTCTGAGTCGAAGAAATGCTTCTTTCCTGGCAAGAATTGCCCCTTTATACTGTAGGGCTCGTTTGTGTATTGTATGACATCACGCCACATCATCGGCTGAGGACTGTGTGATGTCATCATATCTCCATATATGGAGACATAAGTTGCTCATGCCCAAATATGGGCTGGTGAGGTCAGACTTAGTGTGATGCGTAGGTTATCTCCATATATGGAGATTCAACTTCAATGAGTAACCATGGCAAACTGTCAACTGCCCGTATGTCTTGATAATTGGTAAAACAATTTTTTTGGCCTATTTGTGGAGATAAGCGACCAACGGTCGCTTATCTCCCGATTAGGGAGTCTTACTGGTAGTAGTAGTAGTAGTAGTAGTAGTTTATTTTGGTCATTTAGAAATAGAAAACATAGATTTCATTTTCACATGAATTTTCATTTTTTTTTTTTACCAAAAAGGTATAGGCTGAAGCCCATTGGCTTATTTTGCCTAACCTTGTCACGATCACTCAGATAACCGCAGTAAACTCTTAAGGAAAACAAAAGAAACAAGCAAAACAAAAACAAACAAAAAACAAAGCTCTGAACATTTTTTTACAAAAAATAAATAAATAATAATGTATACTTATGTATATACATACACATACATATACAACCACAAAAACACCAATATATGTTAATATATTATCATCCATTCTTTAGTTTATATATAATTCTGTAATAGAAAAGATAATCATGATAGCTCTCTATACTTTATTATTATAGTCTTGTATTTAAAAAATGTTTTGAACCCATATATCGTACTGCACATCCTTAGTTCCTTTTCACAGTCTTGCCCCAGGCCTCGAATTTCAGTCTTTTTAGGGGCAACTTGGCCACTTGGCCTTTTTTTAGGGTGCAAAGGCCAAATGCCATGGTAAGAAAGTCATCAAATAAAACACGATTTTAGTCCATTGAAAGAATTAATTGAATTTAAGGGTTGAAGATGATTCAAAATGTATGACTATCTATGTGCATTGAAATAAATGATGGTACATTTACAATCTGATCCATGCTCAGCTATGCTGCACCAATCAAGTTACTGGTTTGGTTTAAAAATGTTGACTCAGGGGAGTTAGGAATTCATAATCTCAACAAAAGTCACTGGCATCTATATTTTGACAAGAAAGATACATTGGTGTCTACATGGCAAAAAACACACACTGGTGTCTACTGTCTACTTATCGACAAGAATGACACTGGCGTCTACATACCATCAACCTTGATGTGTCATCCTAGTTGTGTACAGAAGCAAAAGGGAAATTGAATGTGACCAACAGGAGGGTACAGTGCAGTCCATGGGCCAATCTATAAAACAACACAACCACCAGTTGGCCTCATAGGCGGCGGGTGAGCCAAACGTTTGGTGAGGCTGCACCCCGCCGAACCCCCCCCCCCCCCCCCCCCCCCGGTGGAGGGGG
The DNA here is from genome assembly GCF_963921795.1 of Nannobrachium achirus. Taxonomy (NCBI): domain Eukaryota; kingdom Metazoa; phylum Chordata; class Actinopteri; order Myctophiformes; family Myctophidae; genus Nannobrachium; species Nannobrachium achirus. Next base: position 11,198,560 of record NC_137830.1, read on the forward strand.
GGCGCGCCTCCACCGGCTGTGTCAGACACTGCCTCCATGCCATTTATATACAAGAATACAGCGACCCAAACAGTTACAGACCTATCTGACACAATGACAACAATCTGTAGGTCTACACAATAGACAACAGTATGCACACACATCACATCTTATGCAACCAAATTACGCACGGTGACGGCGCAGCCGCGCGCGCGCGCGCACACACACACACACACACACACACACACACAATTATTCTGTTGATACAGGCTTTCAGCTGCGCGATAGAGAGGAGAAGTCCTAACAGTTGACTGTTCAGGCAATAATACTCACAGATGAAGTGTTCCACTTCCAGAATCAGAAAGTATCCGTGATGATGATAATATCATTGTATAGTTTCCTCGCTGGCGTAATTGTCCAATGTCGACGCCATGATTAATGCCTTTGTTTGCTTGTGCATCGCTGCCTGTCTCATTTGAAAGTGTCTGTGGTATATTTTAGTTGATACAAATTACAAAAGGTTTTGAAAGTGCGCGGTCCACTGCAGCCATCATCACTACACTTCTCACTAAACGTAAACAAAACAACATTGTCTGTCTGTGAATGCTCTTCCTGTTGTCCTTCACAATAAAGTGTCCCCCTTTACTTCTTCCCAATGCGTGACATTTTACTCAGAAAAATAACACGAAATAGGTGTAACAGAGGCAGCGCGATGACGGTCAGGCAGGTTCATTTGGACTGAGACTGACTGTCAGTCGGAGGCTGACGGCCGGGCCCCCGCGGTTCATATATTATATAATTTGCAAAATACCCAGCGTAGCATTTGGGAAGGCACAGCCTCCCCTGGCCTTATTGACCCGCCGCCTATGGTTGGCCTCATGAATCAGTTTGGTTTTGTGACGCAGCTCACAAGAATGCACTTGTTATGAGGAACTATAATGTGATTGCAGTGCCACCTAGTGGGCAACACTAGAAATGAAAGCAGGGGAATGCTTGTTACAACAAGACCCCACTAAGCAATTTGGGGGTTAAAACGCGTTCAAATCACGTCTTTGCCGTAACCGGACGTCTAGCTAGATCCGGTCTGTGACGAGTTTAAATTTTAAAGTTTTTTCACCGGCTATACATAGACAAGACATTGTATCACCGTCATTTAAACACCGTTAGCGGCCGCTAGCGGCCGCCGAAAGTAGTGAAAATGATGGCAGCCAGCAGGGTTTAAAATCACTATTCCTTGGTTATGAGAGCCGTATGCTACTCGAACCACCGCAGCTGATCGTATTTGTAATGATTTCTTACACTGTTATTATTTGAAAACTGGGAGTCAACGGGGTTTGAACTCCGGACCTTCTGTTAATGAAACCTGTGCGCTACCGCTAGACCACGGCACAGCTTGTTACTTGTGTGTATTCCAGCAGCTATTAGTAGTTGACATATCGCCTCCCGCTGTTCGTTTGAGGTCGGTGCATTTTGTTTGACAACACAAACTAACTTTATATTGATGCATAGCTATAAAACGATTTTATTTAATCATTATCGTATGGTGGGGGTGGGGAGACATGCAGTCTTGTGTGTTTGTGTCTGTTGGTGTCAGAATGAATTATGTAACTCAGAGAAGTAATAGTATGCTGTCATAGCAGCACCACGGCATATGCCATTATTTATTACACTTTTAGAATTTTTCAAAGGTATTGCCCAGCACGTCTTTTAGACGGCTATAAGATGTGCAATGGCCAGAAAACTGCTCAGTGGATGCAATCAACTATTAAGGTAGAACCGGGAGATACTGTTAGCATCCGATAATGAACAACTTGATAAAAATGTATTAAAAAAAAAGATGGTCTAACACACGTTTGTCCTAAACGGTGTTATATCGTTTAAATGGAAGCGTTCAGATGACGGCTACAACTAAACTAGACTATATAGTGAAATTGTCTCTTAAAATTACTTTAGTCCAATATTTGAAAACCAGGTGTGGATATTAAAGCTGTTTTTTAAATCAACAAGTATGGAATAATGGATTAAATGTAATCAGCTACAATCGGTCTATAGACAGACTGACGATAGACGGTTCAAATGAGGGCTAACCATAACCATTGGTCTAAATGACGGCTAGTGTTTACTGGGACTAGAACAGTGGTCCAGGGACTCTGTGGGTTCCTTTATGGGGGTCTAAATTGACCCATACAAGTCTGTAACTCTGACAGTGAACAAATGGAACCAAATGAACCCTAAAGGGTCCAGTTGGTTCCATTTGTACACTGTCAGAGTTAGGGGGAGACCTTGAAATGTGAAAGTTTGAAAAACCCTGGACTAGAACAATGTAGCCCGTCTCACAGTAGCCATATGATAAAACAGATATGAGATATCTTAATGTCTGGGGCACAGCTACTGAAAAGTGGTTAAGGACCACCACATAAAATAAAATAATAATGAAATCATGTGGATCTTGGGATGGACCCCGCTGTGAGTGTGTACAATTGGAACAAAATTTGTACTCTAGTAGACTGGGGTCAAACGAAACGAGGGGGAATAATGCTAATGCACATGAAACTCCTCCAGGTTGAGAATCACTGTCTAGTTGAAAATCGCATATCTCTTATTTATTAAGCACTTGAACTCCAGCATCACTATCATGGGAGGAACGTTCGACCAAAAATAGCAGATCTACAAGCTGATTGGCAAGTTTTGGTGTAGTGGTTTTGAACCTTTTTCACATCGAGGTCCATTATTTATTCAGCATTGGAGCCACGAACTGACCACCATTTGATGAGATTTTGCCTCTCAGAACCAGGAATTAGAAAATGTTATCATTGGATAAGATTGTGTCCAGATAACAGGCACACATTGATCAAAATAACAACTATTCTACATTCTCTAATTGTATCCACAAGTTTCCAACGTCCCAGCGTGCATTGCGCAGAAGGTGTGCGGCATTTCCCGCGTCGCAGCCGAGTGTGATCTACAAGCTCAACGGTTGCATAGCGACGTGACGTGAGCTTGTATGTCAGCTGTTCAACGGATGTGTCCCACACATAATGCTACAGTGAATTCTCCTGGAAACAGGTGGATAGACTTCTTGTAAATTAAGTGATGCAAATGTTATTAAACAATCATTTAACTCTTGAGAGTGTAAAATGAAACCAAATGGACCCGGAAGGGTCCATTTGGTTTCAGTTTACACTCTCAAGAGTTAAAGATCTACAGTATAAGAATCCATTTGGTTAAAGCTATACTGTCAGTGTAAGTTGCTCAACTAGTGGTCTGTAGCAGTATAGCAAACCGCGGTCGTGTCTGCTTTTTTCGGCCGTTTTTCGCCGCGGACCGGGCCTTCAGACCACCGCATCTATAGAGGGGTCTCGTGTCCCTCTACGAGCAGCGGTTGGGGAGTTACATGCTAGACTTCTAGACCAGTGTAAACAAAGCTGTTGAAGCAAGCTATTTCCTGAAAAGACGCAAGATGCACTGTAATTGGCCGGTAGTGTATCATGTGTGTATGATCTGCGATGTGATTGGCCAACGTATACAGATGATGCAGATTATGTCATTTTGACGCGAAATTCTACCCCCCTCACGGCTCATAGAAAACATATAAAGAGAAGGCTTCAGAAGCTGAAAATAACGGAGTGGGTGTTCTAAAACTTTAGCGATTTAACAGTTAGGACAATTTTAAGATTTGTTTTATAAAAAAAGTTACATAGTATAACTTTAAATTCCCAAACCGGCGCAAAAGGTTTGGAATCTCCGTATGCGCAGCTAATTGTTGACACAGGCTCTGACATCACGTACGCCACATGAGTCAACAAAAAATCGCTGTGAGTGTGTATGTACATATTTATGTATATTATGTATGTAATGCGAGGATCTCAAGAACCATTCGTCCCACCGGCTTCAAACTCGGCACGCATGTTCCCCACCGCAGCAGATAGTCCAGTGCCTGGCCTCGACCCGATGCGTGATTTTCTGTCTGAAGGGCGGCCGAGTTTCTAGTTGGCTAAATGTTACATATGACCTATGGTGACGTATGCCCACAACATCAAAAAGTTGCTTTTGTTGCTTCGTCATTGGTTAAATGTTACTCTGTAAGGTTAGTCGATTGGTCGCACACCACAAGACATTTTTGCTGCTTTCTCGTTGGATAAAAGTTACTCTACCCATTTGACTTGAATGGGGAAATACAAAAACGGCAACCACACTTGCACAGGGGTCATCGCTATTCTGGCTTGTGGCAGATTGTGTCAACAGGTCTGTAACTCTGAGAGTCTAACAAACAAAACCAAATGGACCCTTACAGCTCTGTAACTCTGAGAGTGTACAAATGGAACCAAATGGCCCCTTACAGCTCTGTAACTCTGAGAGTGTACAAATGGAACCAAATGGACCCAGCTCTGTAACTCACCTTGCTGTTGTCTGCAATTGATGTATTACATTGTTCTGTTTTTATTGTTGTTCAGCACTTTGGTCAGCATTGCTGTTGTAAATGTGCTCTATAAATAAAGGTTGATTTGATTTGATTTGTACAAATGGAACCAAATGGACCCCCTTGCAGGTCTGTAACTCAGAGTGTACAAATGGAACCAAATGGACCCTTGCAGATCTGTAACTCAGAGTGTACAAATGGAACCAAATGGACCCTTACGGGATCCTTACACACATTTGAATACTTTTATTTGGATCTACAACAACATTAACATGCCAGATCCAAACATTTTTGAAGATGGTTTCAAATGATGGCAAAACCAGACGCTGCATGCAGTATGTTTAACACACAAAATATGGAATGCAATGATTATACTCTATCTATATGAAGAAAATGTCCACTCAAGGATAAACAAAGCATCGCATCACTGAGCAATACTTGGCCAGTCTTTTTGCAGCAGTTTTCTGCAGTCCTCCGAGTTGCAGTCCACAGAGCACAGGTCTGTGGACATGCCCCAGGCTTCCAAACACCAGCACAATTAATTGGCGGTAATAACCAAGTGACTTGATGCGCTCTACCAAGGGCTGATGTTTCATACGTTTGGATATGAAGCAAGTTTCCATATACCGGTACAAATCAAAAGAACAACCTATTTCAAAGATGACAACTGATTTACTTGTTTCGTGAATGAAAATAATATCTGGAGCATTTGGAATATTACAGAACATATTGTCATCGGTGGAATTGTGTTCAAACCAGTCTAGATTAACAGTGCTGTACAAATACATTTTAGATGTTGTGTCCTGTCCTGTGCATGCTGCCCTCAATTGAGCAGTGCGACTTGTGCACTCATGGCCACGTATGGCCTACTTGTGCGCCAGCAAAGCGCATCCTGTTATTGTGGGCTCGCGAGCACACTTTAGATATTGTCATTATTAAGTGTGCCTGCCATGCAATGGCAAAACACTTATTGTACTCGCTCATACTTATGTCAGACAGACGGACGGACGGACGGACAGACAGACAGACAGACATAAAGTTTGGCGCGTAACTAGTGCCGCACCATTTACGCCACCCCCGCAATATATACATCAAAACGTGCGGCTCGGTCGGGAATGGTGTGCTATTACCTTTCGTTCCTATCCGCCTTACCGTGGCTACGTAATCGGCAAAAAACGACACGTAATTGTCCCCATTGACTTATAATGGGACAATGCAAGAAATCACATTCAAGTATTTTTCTCTCGCAAAGCATAGGAGCTACAGTTTCAAACCTCGGAGAGGAGATTCATAATAATTGTAAGAATGTATCGAAAAATATTTACATCACTCGGCCTCATGGTGGCGCTATAACGGCCCACTTTACCTTTTGCCCTGTAACTCTTGAACCGTAGATCGGAAAATTAAAATTAGTTTTTCCCTAGATTCCTTGGGTTGAGACGCATCTCCCCATATAGGGTTAGCCTGGCCCATTTGCGCCAGGCTAGATTTTCCGCCATCTTGAATTTTCTCCAAAACACACTTTTTGCTCTTTTTCCTACATATTTTTTTCAAATGTCACAAAAATCGGTACACATGATCTATGAACCCCTGCAATGAACATACTCAAGGGATATTTTGATAGTCGATACCGTTCGTTCGTAACGGGCTTCCAAAGTTAGCGGGAGGGGCCCGTTTCGCAAACAATAGCCATAAATCACAAACAAAAGGTCGAGTCAACACTGAATTTTAACCACAGGTCGCGGGTGGCATATTCAACAAATCCCCAAAAGCATTTCCACTCGGCCTCATGGTGGCGCTATAACGGCCCACTTGCCTCGTAACTCTTGAACCGTAGGTCGGAAAATTAAAATTCTTTTTTCCCTTGATTCCTTGAGTCAAGACGCATCTCCCCATATAGGCCCCGCCCATTTGCGTCAGGATAGATTTTCCGCCATTTTGAATTTTCTCCAAAACACACTTTTTGCTCCTTTTCCTACATATTTTCGTCAAATGTCACAAAAATGGGTACACATGATCTATGAACCCATGCAATGAACATAGTCAAGGGATATTTCAATAGTCCATACCGTTCGTTCGTAACGGGCTGCCAAATTTAGCGGGAGGGGCCCGTTTGGCAAAAAATAGCCATAAATCACAAACAAAAGGTCGAGTCAACACTGAATTTTAACCACAGGTCGCGGGTGACATACTCAACAGATCCCCAAAAGCATTTCCACTTCGACCCATAGGAGGCGTCACAAACGCGCCAAACGTAACCGTTTCGTGCCAGAAAGCGTTTTTCAGGGGGACCGACCCTCTCAAAACAAAACAAAGACAATTTGGCGGATTGTCTCACCGTCCAAACCGCTACACAAGGTTGCACATTTAGCGAGCTGCAGGCACACTTGTAAAAATTGACTCAATTCTAGTTTATCTATCAGTCATGCAGTCAGTCAACAGTAGACGGGAACTTCGGTTCCTTTCTACTCCTACATACTTAGACAGAAAATGAAAATAAAAACATCAATGTGTTCAGCTTACAGTGGCGAAGTGTGCTATTATTTTTTACAGCAATCGGCCAAATGGTGGCGCTGTAGGAAGCCTTCGAAAGTGCGAACTTTGAACAGGTAGAGCTCATGCTCTGTTTGAGGTACAGCCATGAAACCTGTATACATGTATGCGTCTCCTCATGCCGAACAACCTTTACGCTCTGACTTTTAACCTCTGACCTTTAGATCCCCCAGAATTTTGAATTATATGAAAAACAGTAAAAATCTATCTCCTCCTGGGATTTTTGCGTTACGCGCACAAAACGTTTTTCACATGAACTTTGGACCAATACGGTCAGATTGATCAACCAGATTTGTTTTAAAGTGAAATATAATTTTTTAATAATTCAATCAATATTGCGGTTTTATGCAAATTATTCTTCGGCCTCTAAATCATACATGCAAAGTTACACGTTCATGGCATTTGGCAAAGATGTAGAGGGTTAGTCAAAGTATCACTGAAACCAATTTTATTCCAATCGGCCAAAGGGGGGCGCTATACGAAGCGTTTGAAAATTCAAACTTTAAACGGGCATTAGTCATGCCTCGTTTCGTTTGAAGACATGCAACTTGCTTACACGCCGCACGCGTGCTTTGACTCAAGCGGAAGACATCTGTGTCTTTGTTAAGTAAGCTCCGCCCTTAGATTTTCCGCCATTTTGAGAAGTTTGTAAAACGCTTAAACCCGCTTTTATTCTGGAGTTTTCGCGTCACGTCCACAAAACCTTTTTTACATGAACTTTGGACCAATATCTAAAGATCTGTCAGATCGGATTTTTTTTTAAATTGAAACATGCTTTTTTAATAATTCAATGAATATTGCAGTTTTATGCAAATTATTCTTCTGCCTCTAAATCATACATGCAAATTACATGTTCATGGCATTTGGCAAAGATGTAGAGTGTTAGTCCAAATATCACTAAAACCAATCTTACTCCAATTGGCCAAAGGGGGGCGCTATATCATTTTGAGCAGTTTGTGAAACGCTTAAACCCGTTAGGATTTTTTTAGCAATTTGCATGACACATTCTACACACAATCTAAGGACCTTTATCTAATATGCCTATGAAGTGCACACACACAACAAATAATAATAATAATAATAAATATAGCTGCAAGCAGCGATAAAGTGGCCAAAGCCAAAAACATCTCAAATCATGAACACAGCCTGCAATGTGCGTGAAATCTTTGGACCAATCTTTGACGTCAGTAACGTCAAAGAGAGCACTGCCTGCGATCTTGATATTTTGTACTTTCATAGCCATTGTTTTCTGGCTTGAAGCGAGCCCACAATTGTTTCGAAGGAACAATATTTTCTAGTTTATATATCAGGTCGCACTTGTTGTTGGTGCAGTCACCAGGAATGCTGGTCCTTCATTGGCTGTTGATGGTGACGTCACCCGGAATGCTGGTCCCTGATTGGCTACGGGCGTAAACACAGACAGATACGCAACAGATATGCCACCGAACACAGTGCTTGCGTGCTCTGCTGGTGCCCAAGTTGGGTGAAGTCGCCAAGAATACTGGTCCCTCATTGGCTGTTGATGCTGACATCACCAAGAATGCAGGTCCATGATTGGCTACGGGCATAAACTGGGCTCGCTGAAAGGCGACACCAGTATGGTCTCCCAAATCTTTATAGACTAAATTTATTCTCCTAAAAAAAAAAATCAAAAAATCACAAAGGCAGGGCCTTAAAGGAGCTATAGTTATAGTCAATGTTTCGAAAATATTTTATAAAAAAGAAAAAAAAAAGTTTCTTTTAAAAAATGACCACAAAAAGCGTAAAATAATTTCGTTATTATAGTAAGACTTAGTTTACATCCCACTTCTATTATTTTATATGGATATTTATAAAATAATTAGTGTCCGTTTTTTCAAGAAAAAGTTGACTATAGCTCATTTAAGCCAATGAGGAGAAGCGTTCTTGGTGACCACCAACGAGTGCGACCTGATATAAATAACTACAACACCCGCATGAAAACTTGTGTAGTTTGTTCTCCCAGATCTTTATATAGGGGGTCTGAGGGGATTGAATGTAGGAGTCTCAGAATGTTGGAGTGCCTGTTGGGCAGATCTTTATGCCCATACATGGTGTTCCATGCGAGTCCACACTGTTTCGTAGGAACAGTATTTCTAGTTATTGTTTGTTAGTGTGGATCTTTCTAGTTCCTATCTGTGGTAGTCGTAGCTGCCAGTTCCCACTTGATGTTGTGTGGGAGTCCAGTCTGATCCAGACCGTACTGAATAACTGCTAGCTTACAGAAAGTCTTCAGGCTAGGACTCAAGTCTAAGACATCAAGTGTGTCCTCTCGTCCAAAGAAGATGATACGATCTCCCACCATGCAACAGCAATTCCCATACATCTGAGATGGGCGTTTCTCCTTGGCCTCAACCTTCTTCCAGCAGAAGGTCTCTGGACTGAATTTCCACAGATCTTTGATGTGCCTGTTCCATCGGTGTTCACGCAATGTGTACAGCTCTCCATTGTAGGCAAAAACTAAACGACTCAGGTCTTCTTGTTCTTTTGGTTGAAGATGTGCAGGTGGTGTGTCCAGCCAGCAGTTGGTCTCTGTGTCAAACACTCGGATGGGGCTGTAGTACTTCCAATCCCCAAGCAAGTCACACCAGTACCCCATGGCCCTAAAGCCTCCAGATACAAACATCTTTGTCCCGATGATGGTGGCAGAGTGGCCGAATGAATCAGGAGGTAGAGTTCCTCTGGTGTTAATTAAAGACCAGACCATTGTGCTGGTGTCCAACTTGTAGACGTCATTAGCGCTTCGCTCGGTTAAAATTCCTCCGTGAATAAACATGACTTTCCACAAAGCACAGGCTGAGTGGTTGTACCTTCCCTCTGGAAAAGTCCCAGAAACCTTGGGTTTGAACCACATGTGGGTGACGACATCAAACCCATAAAGCAGGTTGCGGTCATGACATCTGCCCCACGTGTAGACCACATCTCCGATCAGCACAGCTGTGAAGACCTCACTCTTGTTCATGTATGGAGCCTCAAGTTGACGTTCTCCTCCTCCATCTGTCTTAGGGGTCAACTTCGCCAAGCGCAAAGTCACTGTGTTGAAGACGAAAACCTCAAGCTGATAAATGTTGTCGTTGTTGTTGTCGTTCCCTCCGAAGGAGTAGACCTGGTTCTGTACGACCACGGCGGCTTCATGGGTTGATCTCTGAGGATCTGCTCTTCCTTTCAGCTGAATCCAGTGAAACATTTCACACACCAGCAACAGCTAGAAGCAATGTTTGGCAAAATGGCTTCCTGAATAAAATCACTGGTTCAACTCGCCGGCTCTAAATGACATCGTGTTTATTTGAAAATTCATTTTAAAAGCACAATTACGTGGTTGTGATGACGAAGCTGTGACAACACCTGGTTATCCCAGTACAGCCTCACATTGTCTGGTCAGAATCACCAGCCCAGCAGCTGCAAGAATAATGTACAACACACACACACACACACACACACACACACACACATGCACACGCACCAGTGTAAAGCCCTTTGCACACAGGCGCGTTTATCCGTACGGATAAAACGGACAATTTCACTTTTTGAAGCGGTGAAAACCGCTTCCAATGAGTGGCTTTGTGTGTCCCACGCCCATATATGGTCATTTCAGTCCAGAATGAACAGGTTTTTTCAAAAACAAAATGTGTGTTTCATGTCCATATATGGTCATCTTAACCTGACTTGCGTCAGATGGTGGCAGTAGTGTGTAGGCTACCGCTCTACTTTACCATCTGAGATCTCTCGGTGGGAGTTGATAACGCTCGTAAAGCCCCGGGCCGGACCAATCAGCGGCAGCTACGGGCGGGCTCTGAGCGGCTCTGAGCCAATAGAGTCTGATTGCAGACCACGTGGATGCAGACAGGCCAATATGAGTGGTTGGAGTTGGCACTCCCAGACTGTGATAGAGAGACGGCCACATCCAATCACCTGCTAAAGAATTTCAAAAAATGGCCCGCCCCTTACATCGAGTCTGCCCGAGAGGTCCCAGATGTAAGGCAGAGCGTTACGCACTGCTGCAACTATCTGGCGCAGTCAGGTTATGGTCATCTCAGTCCAGAATGAACAGGCTTTTTCAAAAACAAAATGTATGTCACCTCATGTCCATATATGGTCACTCCAGTCCAGAATGAACATGTCTTTTCTGTCCCGTACGTCCAGAATATCAGTCCAGAATGAATAGGCTTTTTCAAAAAGCAAAATGTGTGTCCCATGTCCATATATGGCCATTTCAGTTCAGAATGAACAGGTTTTATCTGTCCTGTATGTTCATAACTCTAGAACACATAGAATAAAAGTTCACCGCTTCACTTCAAACCGAGGTTTGATTTTTAAAAAGAAAACAATGATTCTCTACGACCTCATGCACACCGGATCCGAATTGGCGGTGTGACGAGTGGCTGCGGCCATGCGTTTTTTTCTCGATCGAACCCAGTTCGATTCGTGCGTCTTGTCGCATGCGGTAAAAAAACTCATCACTCCTTTTATGACTCCTTTTGGGATCCGCAGCGCCGATTCCGCACAGCATTGCACACCAAATCCAATGCGTTATATTCATGCAGCAAACGAAAAAAACGCAACTGTCCTGTGTGCAAAGGGCTTTAGTCCCTCCCTAACATTTTTGAGCGGTGGTAAACCGCTCCATAGAGTGACTGTGCGTGTGTCTGTAGCCACTTTTCCTCAGCGTTTTGCCATAGCAATGTGTTTTCCTCAGTGTTTTGCCATAGCAATATGTGTGTGTGTGTGTGTGTGTGTGTGTGTAGCCATATTACATCACCAATTACATCCTAGACTTATATCCTAGTCTTTTTCCTCAGCATTTTACCATAGCAATGTGTTTTCCTCAGCGTTTTGCCATAGCAATGTGTGTGTGTGTGTGTGTGTGTGTGTGTGTGTGTGTGTAGCCTGTATTACATCACCAATTACCAATTGAAGATGTTATGCAAGCACGACCACCGCTCACTTCACATTGGGTGTGATCTTTTTATTTGTTGCCAAGGATTATTGAATGCTTTAACCAGTGAAAAATAGCAGATATACAAGCTCACAGCGCTGCAAGCTTGTAGATCTGCTATTTTTGAAAAACCGTGAAAATTTGAATTTTGACCCGATTCTATAAGTGTCTTTTGAATCCTTCTGAGGTTTTTTGAAAAACCCATGTTTCAATGTCAGCAATCTGGCTAGCCATCGTCAAAGAAAAGGTCCTTTTCACATAACTGGAGCTCAGTTAGTCTGTTCTTGAGAGACTACTATGTCAGTGGTTCTCAAAACATATCATGTGAAGGACCCCCAAAATGATATGTATTTGGCCACGGACCCCCATCTCAAAATATTTAGTTCCAGGGACCACCCAGAAGCAAAATTTCAGTTACAAACGTTCACTTAAAAAAATACATATATTCAAAGATTTTCACACATTTTCACAACTTTTAAAAAATAGCAGATCTACAAGCTCGCAGCGCGGCACTCAGTGCCGCGGTGTGCCACACACACACACACACACACACACACACACACACACACACACACACACACACACACACACACACACACACACACACACACACACACACACACACACAGTGCTGTGGAAGTGGTTTAGAATCTCAGAGATGATTGCTGCCCCTCTGTAGTATCTGCTCAGACCAAATATGCTTGCTAAATTCGTTATAATATCGATTATTCTCATCCAGGCATATGATCTTGAAATTTGACCCGTCAGACCAACAAATGGCATCTCTCCATTAAGATTTCAAGTGTATTTTATGTTCCACACTGTATTCAAATGTTGTCCTTTGAGGTTCATTCAAGTCTTTGAAGCATGGGTAGGTGCCAACACTGATTATAATAGTCTTTGTTTAAATTTAGGCCTATAATTATTGAATGCTTTAGCCAGTGAAAAATAGCAGATATACAAGCTCTCTGCGAGCTTGTAGATCTGCTATTTTTGGAAAAAGTCCTGAAAATGTGTGCAAATCTTTGACTATACAGTATGTATTTTCAAAGCGGACGTTTGCTTCAGGGTGGTCCCTGGAACTAGATATTTTAAGATGCGGGTCCGTGGCCAAATAAATATCATTTTGGGGGTCCTTCACATGATAAAGTTTGAGAACCACTGACATAGTAGTCTCTCAAGAACAGACTGACTGAGCTCCAGCTAAGTGAAAAGGACCTTTTCTTTGACGATGGCTGGCCAGATTGCTGACATAGAAACATAGGTTTTTCAAAAAACCTTAGAAGGATTCAAAAGACACTTATAGAATCGGGGCAAAATTCGAAATTTTCACGAGTTTTCTAAAATAGCTGATCTACAAGCTCGCTGTGAGCTTGTATATCTGCTATTTTTCAATAGTTAAAGCATAAAATAATGATACACAATATAATGTGTACCCGTTCTAAATGGGTAAACCTAGAGACAACCTAGAGAGGAGCTCTGAGCCTGTCTAGTTCTCATTCATATTAGTCTAGATGTACAGAAGGGTCCACTCCACGCGCATAGGGTGGATTTTTCTTAATCCTTGAAGGGTATATTTTTGAAGGGTATATTTTAAGATTCTGCCAGGTACCAAGCTGAAATTATGTTCTCATGGGGTTCATTTCTAATGATTTCTTCAAGAAATCATTAAAAATTCTATGGCTTTCTCTGGCTGATCCTAGTGTAGTGAATGTTTGACTGAAGCAGGTTGAATTCAACAACACTGAAATTCAGAGATACATCGATGTGGCATGATGTTGATTTCATAATGATTACCATATATTGTCCGGAAGAGGGCAAAAAACACTTGGCCAGGGGCGTCACAAGGGGTAGGAAAGTGGGACTGAGTTACCAGGGCCCAAGGTGGAGGGGCCCTAGTAACTTTAGCTATTGAAAAATAGCAGATATACAAGCTCAGTGAGCTTGTAGATCTGCTATTTTGGAAAAGTTGTGAAAATGTGTGAAAATCTTTGAATATAATGTATTTTTTAAGCGAACATTTCTAACTCAACTTTTGCTTCTGGGGATCCCTGGAGCTAAATATTTTGAGATCGGGGTCCGTGGCCAAATACATATCATCTTGGGGGTCCTTGACATAGGTTTCTTATACACATTTTCACGATTTTTCAAAAATAGCAGATCTACAAGCTCGCAGCGCGGCACTCGGTGCCGCGCTGTGAGCTTGTAGATCTGCTATTTTTCAATAGTTAACATTCATGGGGGGCCCGCAGTGAATCCTTGTACCCAGGGCCCAGAATTTGGTGTGACGCCCCTGCACTTGGTTTCACCATTGCTGCTCAAGAGTTCCCCTTGAATTACAGCCCCATCACACAAAATAGTAGATCTAAAAGCTTGAAGCAAAAAAAAAAAAACAGGAAACTCAATATGTGACCAGGCCCACAGTGGGCATGGCCAGGGATTTCTAGATTGCTTACCAACTCTGCAATAGGCTCTATGCATATACACCATTTTGTTCTACTTCTGGGTGTCTTTCGACTTCCTTCACAGGTGTTACTGATGATACTAATGAAGGCTCTGTTTGATTTATTGTACAGTGGTTCTTTCATTTCAAGGACCCCCATAACGCTCAACAAATGGAATCAAATGGACCCTTGCGGGTCCATTTGCTTCCATTTGTACACTCTCAGAGTTACACACCTGTATCGGGACATTTGAAACCCACTCAAGGACACATTTAGACCCACTGGTGTAGCAGAGTGTTTCCAGTGAGCCAACATGCACAATAGACCCTATTCACAGCCCGCCCACGCACTCAGCAAATTTCTCAGCAACTTCCTGGTGCTGACGTCAGCTTTTGAGGGTAAAATAACATAGAAATAGCTGGACTTAAAGCCAACAAATCATTATTTCGAACGGTAAAGTAAATTATACCGCTTTGTGCCTTTTACTATCTTGTGTTCTTGATCATGCTAGCCGTATTTCATACATTACTATTCGGAAATTGCATTAAATTTGTGATTTCTGTTTTAACTCTATGGGATATTAGTAGTTTTTCCCCTTCTACCGTGACGTCAGCGCCAGAAAGTTGCGTAACGTGAATTCGGTCAATAGCAGCACCCTGACTCTGTTTGACCAGAATGGAACAGACCCTTCATTAGTATCATCGGTAATACCTGTGAAGGAAGTCGAAAGACACCCGGAAGTAGAACAAAATGGCGTATATGCATATAGCCTATTCCACATCAACCAATGGCTGATGAGCGATGACTTTTCCAGAGCAGCTCCCCAGCTAGCCTCGGAAACCCAGGCTTCATGCTCCCCAGCCAATCAGTGTCCTATAAAAAGAGGGCTGTTAGTCAGTAATCAAGGAGTGTCTGTTTGTGGGAACAGGAAGAAAGTTACACCTCAACCTTTCTACGTTGTGGTTTTTGGGCAAACTGACAAAATGGTAAGTCACTGCTGACTATCTTAACTGGTGTCCAAAACTACTGATGAATAGGCTATGCATTTATTCATGGGTTTCATTTGTAGTCCTACCTGCTCCAACACGTGTTGAGCAGTGAGCACCAACACAGCCTGGTGTTTCAATTTGTCTGATTGGCATAGAACTAATATTCTACACCAATCTGAACACTTGTGTTGGTCCTCAACATGGCCTGTGTAGGACTACAAATCAAAGCCATGAATAGATAAAACACGAGTACCTGTGTGACTCAATAAAACCATGCATGCAGCGTTCCTTTCTTCTGTTGTAGGGGGCTTTGCATTAGAGGATGACACGGGAGTGGATTTTCAGTCCTGTCCCGTCCCACTCCCGCAGAAATAAATCCTGTCCCATCCCAATCCTGGGCCAGAGTAAAAAAATAAATCCCGTCCTGTCCCACTCCTGTACAATGTCTCCTGGTCCCATCCCGCTCCTGGTCAAAATCACTTCCGTCAAAATCACTTCCGTTCACATCCCGCTAAAAAATAAAATAAAAATCGCGCAGATGTTTTTCTATTTTGATCCATATTATATTTGATATCATGTTTATTATATAATGTATCATTTTATAATGTTCGCAGTTCAAAGACCTCACTTTCCTGTGCAATTTATTTCTGCGATTTGATGAACCGGCGTACACATTATGTTTTCATGGGGGGACATTGCAACCATGTTGACATGGCTAAATATTTGTATAATATTAATTCATTGACACGTAATTTGGATGTAAAACCAGCTCAGTAGCCTTGTGGTTAGAGTGTCCGCCCTGGGACAGGGAGGTCGGGGGTTCGATTCCCCAGCCGGGTCATACCAAAGACTGTAAAAATGGGACCCAATGCATCCCTGCTTGGCACTCAGCATCAAGGGTTGGATAGGGGGTGGGGGCTGATCACCATTACTGATTCCCGAGCGCAGCACGGCTGCAGCTCACCGGTCAAAGGTGGAGACCAAATTTCAAATCACAGCAATTTGTTTGACTAATAAATAAATTATTAATTGTTATAGTTTGTGTTGAGGCCAAACCCTAGTGTTCCCGTTTAGGTTAATTTGTTACAAAATAATATAGCCCATGTACAGTATAAGCTCAACACTTTGAGAGCTTTCGTTCAGTTTGACCTACAAGCAATTGGCAACACTTCTCAGGCTGGGCATTGGCTCACTGAAAGCTATGTTACTCTAAATGGAACACAACCTTAATGTGTAGCATTGCTAACACCTGTGAAGGTGTTGTCAACAGCTGGTAGGTTAAAAGCACAATATGTAGCACAGTGTAGGTTAGGGGTGGCCAACTTTGATGGAGAGGGCCACTATATTTTCACACACACTCCAGAGTACCCAGGGGGCAAAGGAAGGTGTGCTGCATTTGCCCCGACATACAAAGTTGTCCACCAGAAATATTATCTATGACCCAGTAGGATCACAACCTATATGGACAACCCGGTCAATTTGTACAACAAAGTCCAATATGGCCGCCTTTAGTTTTAATGGGGGTGTGAATAGGGCAAGATTTTAAACTGAGGGATATTTCCACGAAACTTCACAGGTTGATCAATGGTATACATATGAACATTTTTTGTATTGCAAGTTTCCATGAAATCCAATATGGCCGCCACAATATGGCCGCCATAATGTAAGGACCCAGAAAATAGGTTTTGCCTCTAACTTCTGAACCAGATGAGCTAGAAACGCAAACTTGGTGTCTATTTCATGGTGTCTGACCATGGGAGACTCAATGGAATAGCAAATTTTATTATTGGGTGTGTCTGGACCTTTATTGTGCATATTTGCAAGATGGTGGACTCCCAAAATAGAGCTTTAACATAATTTCTACCATGATTGTTGACTGCTTTTGCAAATACAAGCAATATGAATCCATTTGCTAAGATTTATGGCACAGAAGGGACTTATACCTGTATTATTCTTGAGTTTGCATGTTGTCAAAATGGCTGTAAACGAGATATATTTCCTGTCCGATTCTACTGTATGTAGTTGTAGCAATGACTTCAGATAAAATCAGAGACCAAAACAATGTATCTTAGAAATTATTATTTAATTTTAAAAAAAGAAAAAAAGAGAGAGATTATCTCAATGAAATGAATGCAACTGCCTTTTTGGGTCTTTCACACATAGACATGCACATGCTTTCCAACAACTTCAGCTTCAGGGAAATTATAATGAACACATGATTAAAACAGGCTGCATTATAATGCAAATAATTGCTAGTCACTATCACTGTCATGTGTACCTATCCTGCTGCATCTTGTCTCCAGTCCTTGGCAACGACACCCCAAGTAGCATGCAATTCCCTTCTTCGCACATGAACAGTTTTTCTGGCAGCCTTTGATACAGCTACATGATATTGCCTTGTCCATTGATATAGGCCAGGCTGGCTCTGTAGATGGACAGGGGACTGCCTTCCCATCACTGAGAGACCATCCATATTCAGTGAAGCAAGGGATGTCTGGCTTCGCGATGTGTGCAGTTTTATGTATTATGGCTGCTAGAGCAGCTCTTTTCAGGTGCAGGCCAAAGGCATTTTCTGTAGGTGGCAGCAGCTTCAACAGGGTTGATCGGTTATTTAGGAACTTGTACACTCTCAGCTTTGCCAGGTCAAAGTCCTCCGAATGGTCAGCTTTTGATGCATATACAGCTATTGTGAGGTCTCTAGCCTGATTCTTGACATCCTCTGAGAGGGAATAAGAGGAATTTTCACCAAACTCCTGAAGTGCAGGGCGATCTAGACCCATGCTGGTCTTGAACCATGCCTTCTTTCCAGTGAAAAAGGGATAGCTGGTGGTATCTCTGCCACTCAGGCTGTGAATAAAGGGCAGGGCAGTGGACCCAGTCTTAAGACAGCTGAGCAGGAACACAGGTATGTCCATTCAAAACCTGCAAAAGAATATGAAGTCTCTGCACAATATACAGCTCCTGATCCTCAAGAGTTTTTTGCTTTCTCTGAAAACAAAGCAAACCTTCTAAGATTCCTCTGTGAAGAATGGTGTCAAAATGAGACACTTAAGTCTGCTCTTGGTACAACCCATCTTTACCTGAGTGGAGGATTTAAAGAAGAGACAAGGAGTGTGGTGATCAAGGAGGGGGGTGTTGTTGATGTCCCTGCACTAGAGTCAACACAACAGGAGGCCGACACAAGGGTAATTCTACACACCATCTACAGTGTCCAGGCTCACAAAGTTGACAGAGTTGTCATCCATGCTAATGACACAGACATCATCATCATGTGCCTATATCATGCTGCCACCCACCTCCTAGACCTTCCAGAGCTGTGGGTGAGAACAGAGCAGGATGCATATCTTCCTATCCATCACATGGTCTCAGCCCTTGGACTCGCACAGTGTCGTGCCCTGCCCTTTATTCACAGCCTGAGTGGCAGAGATACCACCAGCTATCCCTTTTTCACTGGAAAGAAGGCATGGTTCAAGACCAGCATGGGTCTAGATCTCCCTGCACTTCAGGAGTTGGGTGAAAATTCCTCTTATTCCCTCTCAGAGGATGTCAAGAATCAGGCTAGAGACCTCACAATAGCTGTATATGCATCAAAAGCTGACCATTCGGAGGACTTTGACCTGGCAAAGCTGAGAGTGTACAAGTTCCTAAATAACCGATCAACCCTGTTGAAGCTGCTGCCACCTACAGAAAATGCCTTTGGCCTGCACCTGAAAAGAGCTGCACTAGCAGCCATAATACATAAAACTGCACACATCGCGAAGCCAGACATCCCTTGCTTCACTGAATATGGATGGTCTCTCAGTGATGGGAAGGCAGTCCCCTGTCCATCTACAGAGCCAGCCTGGCCTATATCAATGGACAAGGCAATATCATGTAGCTGTATCAAAGGATGCCAGAAAAACTGTTCATGTGCGAAGAAGGGAATTGCATGCTACTTGGGGTGTCGTTGCCAAGGACTGGAGACAAGATGTAGCAGGATAGGTACACATGACAGTGATAGTGACTAGCAATTATTTGCATTATAATGCAGCCTGTTTAATCATGTGTTCATTATAATTTCCCTGAAGCTGAAGTTGTTGGAAAGCATGTGCATGTCTATGTGTGAAAGACCCAAAAAGGCAGTTGCATTCATTTCATTGAGATAATCTCTCTCTTTTTTTCTTTTTTTTTTAAATTAAATAATAATTTCTAAGATACATTGTTTTGGTCTCTGATTTTATCTGAAGTCATTGCTACAACTACATACAGTAGAATCGGACAGGAAATATAATATCTCGTTTACAGCCATTTTGACAACATGCAAACTCAAGAATAATACAGGTATAAGTCCCTTCTGTGCCATAAATCTTAGCAAATGGATTCATATTGCTTGTATTTGCAAAAGCAGTCAACAATCATGGTAGAAATTATGTTAAAGCTCTATTTTGGGAGTCCACCATCTTGCAAATATGCACAATAAAGGTCCAGACACACCCAATAATAAAATTTGCTATTCCATTGAGTCTCCCATGGTCAGACACCATGAAATAGACACCAAGTTTGCGTTTCTAGCTCATCTGGTTCAGAAGTTAGAGGCAAAACCTATTTTCTGGGTCCTTACATTATGGCGGCCATATTGTGGCGGCCATATTGGATTTCATGGAAACTTGCAATACAAAAAATGTTCATATGTATACCATTGATCAACCTGTGAAGTTTCGTGGAAATATCCCTCAGTTTAAAATTTTGCCCTATTCACACCCCCATTAAAACTAAAGGCAGCCATATTGGACTTTGTTGTACAAATTGACCGGGTTGTCCATATAGGTTGTGATCCTACTGGGTCATAGATAATATTTCTGGTGGACAACTTTGTATGTCGGGGCAAATGCAGGTTTCCTAAAAAAAGGCTGGTTTGCCCCCTGGGTAGAGGGCCACATGGCATATAGCCTACAGTCAAAAATTGCAAAATAGCTGAACTTTTTTTTGCCATTTTTGAATTTGAAGCCTGAAAAGTAAAGATTTTAAATTTGGAAGCCTGAAAAGTAAAGATTTTAAATTTCAAATGCGTTATGTTTACTTAAAAAGTAATTAAAGGGCCACTTCACCTCTGGGACAACCCCATCTTATTTTATTGTTGTTTGGGACACGATCAACACAATCCTGAGTTATGTTTTTGTGTTCAATCTGTGTTTTTAGATATATTATTTCAGCATGATGACTAGTGATGCATTTTGCATCGTCAGTGATGCATTTTGCATTATCAGTGATGCATTTTGCATCATATGATGCAAAACGCATCACTAGTACATGCGTCGGCAGGTTAGCCTACTGAGGTAAGGTTACTGAGGTTAGGTTTAGGGTTAGGGTTAGGGTTAGTAGCCCGGTGGTCGGTGGATTTAGCGACCCGGTCCGTGGATTTAGCGTCCCGGTTGGTGCATTTAGCGTCCCGGTCGTTCGATCCCCCCCCCCCCCAATAAATGTGACAATAGATTCTGAATGTTATTACCAGTAACACTCCATAATCGGGAGATAAGCGACCAGCTGACATCAGTATGACATCACACCGTACACAAATGACCCTTATATAAGACCGGCATTATCTACCGACAGATTAGTAACAAGATGTCAAAATCGTTGAAGGTTGAATCTCCAGATATGGAGATAACCAACACATCCCTCCATATATGGAGATAACCGACGAATCTCACTAAGTCTGACCTCACAAGCCCCATATTTGGACACGAACAACATATAACTCCATATAGAGACATAGCTGCTGACATCAGTATGACATCACACTGCTGACATCAGTATGACATCACACCGTACACAAATGACCCTTATATAAGACCGGCATTATCTACCGACAGATTAGATGCAAGCAGGATCTCGACTCTGACACAACTCATCGGCTCATAAGCTGGTTCTCCCTCCATATATGGAGATAACCGACGAATCTCACTAAGTCTGACCTCACAAGCCCCATATTTGGACACGAACAACATATAACTCCATATATAGAGACATAGCTGCTGACATCAGTATGACATCACACTGCTGACATCAGTATGACATCACACCGTACACAAATGACCCTGACGGCACACACCAAGCAGTGTGATGTCATACTGATGCGGAGATATGAGCAGGGCAAAGGTGTGACGTGTGACCGACGGACGGACGGACGGCCGGTGGAGGTTTTGATACTAAACTGCGACCTGACGGTCGCAACTAAACTGCGACCTGACGGTCGCAATTAGAAAGTCTAGATGTCCCCGAAAGTGCAGATAAATGTGCTGGTTGAGGTTGGGCCTTAAAGGAGTAGTTCATCCCCAAAATGACTTTTTTCCCCCTATCGATTACTCACCCCATGGAGGGGTGTGTGTGCGTGTGCGTGTGTGTCTTCTCCTCAAATTATTGTCTTAGGAATGCGACAAAAACTAAAATGTTATTGCAACAAAGTCTCCATGGGGTGAGTAATCGATTGGGGGTGAACCACTCCTTTAAGCTCTGCAACATTTGTCATTATCTTCAGAATTAACATTACCCCCTCTCTCTCTCTCTCTCTCTCTCTCTCTATGCAGCGTGAGTGTCTGTCCATTCACGTTGGCCAGGCTGGAGTCCAGATTGGAAACACGTGCTGGGAGCTGTACTGTCTGGAGCACGGCATCCAGCCTGACGGAACCATGCCCACTTGCCCAGTGATAAGACCGTTGTCGGCGGCGACTCCTTCAGCACATTCTTCAGCACATTCTTCAGCGAGACGGGAGCGGGAAAGCATGTCCCCAGAGCTGTCTTTGTTGACCTGGAGCCCACGGTCATTGGTCAGTTATAAACTATTTACCGATCCAAAGGAATACTTCACCCAAAAATATTACTTTTTCTATCAATTACTCACCCCATGAAGCGAAATTGTTTGCCGCATTACCGAACTGAAAATCCAGTGTTTGATTTTAATGGGAGATGAATCTTAACGAGAGCAAAACCATATTTAAAACATTCTCTTTGAACCTGGCTCATAGGCCTCTCAGTGATTACACTTGAGTGTTGTGGAGTTATTATATCTTTGTATATAGTTTTGCATTGGTCTCTTCCTGCCCTCACCGTGAATATGTAATTATTGGCACAGGAATGCAACAAAAGAAAATAATGATCCCTTTATTATTTTTGCGGTGAGGTATTGCTTTAATAAAAACGTAGAAAAATACAGGACAAATGATTGTCAACCACTTAGTTTAAACCCTCTATTCACAGATGAGATTCGTACCGGAACGTACCGGCAGCTATTCCACCCGGATCAAATGATCACAGGGAAGGAGGATGCGGCCAACAACTATGCCCGCGGACACTACACCATCGGCAAGGAGGTCATTGACCTGGTTATGGAGAGAATTCCCAAGCTGGTGAGGGCCTCGATGAGTTGACTTTTTTTATTTTTTTATTAGTGAACTGCTTAACTTCTGCTTTAACTGATTAAAGACAACTTTAACTGATTAAAGACAACTATTTTTTATGTTTTTCAGGCTGACCAGTGCACTGGCCTCCAGGGCTTTCTCATCTTCCACAGCTTCGGCGGTGGCACCGGCTCTGGTTTCGCTTCCTTGCTGATGGAGAGGCTCTCTGTCGTCTATGGGAAGAAGTCCAAACTTGAGTTTGCGGTCTACCCGCCCCCCCAGGTGTCCACGGCTGTAGTGGAGCCCTACAACTCCATCCTGACCACCCACACCACCCTGGAACACTCGGACTGTGCCTTCTTGGTGGACAACGAGGCCATCTTTGACATCTGCCGCAAGAACCTGGACGTAGAGAGGCCGTCCTACATCAACCTCAACAGGCTCGTCAGTCAATTTGTGTCTTCGATCACCGCCTCCCTTCGCTTTGACGGAGCCCTGAATGTCGACCTGACAGAGTTCCAGACCAACTTGGTGCCGTACCCTCGTGTCCACTTCCCTCTGACCAGCTACGCCCCGGTCATCTCTGCCGAGAAGGCCTACCACGAGCAGCTCACGGTCCCAGATCACCAACGAGTGCTTCGAGCCGACCAATCAGATGGTGAAGTGTGATCCCCGTCATGGAAAATACATGGCCTGGGCACGCCTTGACCATAAGTTTGACCTGATGTATGCCAAAAGGGCCTTCGTCCACTGGTATGTCGGCGAGGGGATGGAGGAGGGCGAGTTCTCTGAGGCTAGGGAGGACATGGCTGCCCTAGAGAAGGATTACGAAGAGGTGGGCGCTGACAGTGCTGGGGCAGAGGACGATGAGGAGGAGGATTACTAGGCCACGTGTCTTCTGGTTTGCCGTAGGCTGGAAGTGATGGTCCTTGCTGCTGTTTTCTTCCATTCCTGTAATTTGTAACTTACTGTAATACATTTGTCTTTATGCTTAATTTGCTTAGTCTTTTATTTTTTTCTTCAGTTCAGCTGGTACTCGTCTCAAATATGTATCAGTGAAATCTGGTTATAGTATGTTTAAAAACCTGTGTTGGATATTGTACAATATTAGCAGAATGTACATTCTGCTAATGAGTAGTTAATGAAAAGTGAAATGCAAAACGTTTGCATAGTTGATGTAGGCTACAGCTGTGACTGACATGTGTGATCTTTTTGGGTACTTGTGTTGGGCTATAACATACAACTTGTTCTGCTTCATTTTCTGTCCAGCTGTCAATAGAAGACCCAAAATTTACTGAGTAGCCATACTGACATGGCTTAATTCAACCAACAGCCTTTAAAGCACATTTCAGACATTTTCTTGTCTGAAATGATTGATGGATTGGTCAAATACTGCACAATCTACCTGATGATGAACACATAACTCTAAGAGCACCTGTTCGATTCTCACAGACAATTAACAGCCAACATAATGTTGAATTGACTCTGCAAAGACTGGATGGGAGAGTTGTAAATGTGTACTGTGATTGTATGGCTAACAAAGGGAAGTGTTGCAGTCACACAGCAGGTGTACTGTACAAGATTAAATATGCTGTGACCCAAGGCCTGACAGGAGTATCCTGCACTGACAAGCTGTGTGCTTGGAATCAATCCACTTGGAAAAATGTGATACCGGACACAATTGAAAACATTCAAGGGCCAGAGCATGCACCCAAGAAAAGTATGAAAGTTACATCCTTGGCATTTGAGACTGATACAGATGTCATTCAACACTTCTCATCCCCTGAGTTGGCTGGCTTAGCAATGATACCTGGCAGCATTTTGCACGTATTGACAGCACAGCCACAGAGGAAAACAACTGACCCACAAACTGAACTTCCCAAAGAGCATTCCCAATGTGCTGACCGTAAATGCACACTCTGCAATGTAGTGTTTGAAACATATGTGAAATGTGGGGAAGATCAGAGAGAGAAAATTGAATTAAAATCAAGGGGCCAAGATGGACAATTTTGGCTAGACCAGAGAAAGGTTAGGATAACCAGTAGTGAAGCATCCGATGTGCCTAAAAAAACAGACCCAAGTAAGTGGGTGGAAAGAAAACTAAATGCTGTATTTGGAGGCTGTGCAGCTACCAGGTATGGTCAATCAGCTGAGCCTTTGGCTAGAAAATGGTTTGAAGAGACCACAGGGCAGACAGTGGAGACCACGGGTCTCATTGTACATGAGAATGAAAACTGGCTTGGTGCAAGCCTTGATGGAATTATTGATGCCAATACCATCCTTGAGATTAAGTGTCCTACAGCAAAGAAGCTTGAAGCACATGATGGCAGTCTGCAGAAAATGATTGAATCAAACAAATATGATGTGAAGTATGTTAATGGAAAGTACATCCTTAAAGAAACTGCATCTGGATTAGGCTACTATTATCAAGTCCAAGTTGCAATGCATTGTGCAAACAAAACAATTTGTAAATTCCTGGTATGGACCCCAAATGAACAGGTTATCGCAGATGTGCCATACAATCAGAAGTGGACTGAAGAACACATCTGCCATCTGAAGGTGGTTTACTTTGAGCACCTGCTACCAGCAATTGCAACCAGAATATCACATGGAGTAATGACAGTGTGTGGACCCAAGTGAAGTACCAGTCTGGACTTTAATGAAGGTGAACTGAAAATAATTCAGGTTAATGGGTTATCTTTCATGTCATGCTGTTCACTGTTGAAACATACATATGACATGTGAAAACAATGTTATTTTTCATTTCATGCTGTTCACAGTTCAAGCATACACAATACGTGTTAAATAAAATTGCAGACAATTTAATTATTTTCCTTGTATGGCGATCAACTATATCATTTAAGAATAATGTACCACTAAACCTAGTTCCACTCAATCTCCTCTGCCATATCCCATGAATATGCATCACCTTCTTGATCAATATCCTCACCTCCATCCACTTCTTCCTCAGTTTCCTCCCGTATTAACTGAGGTTGCAAGTTACAAAGACCTGCACAAATAGCTACTATGTCATCAACATGTTGTACCCTACCAGGGATTACATTACTCAAAATTTTAAAAACCTTTAACCTCCTAATAGCTCTCTCCACATGAATTCTGACATTTGCTAAGCGACGCGTTTGTGTAACTTCATGCTCAGGTAGTTCTTTACAGCCACGTGTAAAGGCAGGCATGGCCAAAGTCACTCCTAGAGGCAAAACATCTGTAATAGTGAACCCACGGTCCGCTAAAACTTGATCACCAGGAAGCAGGTTGCCGATAAGACCGCTGTTCTTTGTGATAAAAGTATCACTGGCCCTCCCACCAAACAATTTAGATACAAACATCACAAAACCATTGGGAGCAATGCAATAAAGGGCTTTGTATGTGTTGTGAGATTTGTAATTGCTATATGTTTGTGATCGCTTCATGAAGTTCTTTGGCCTCTGCACAAATATTTCAGTACAGTCTATGATGCAGGTTGCTTTGGGATAATTCATACTGAAACTCTGAGGCCTTATTCTTTTCAGAGTATCTCTAGGCAACCAAGCAATTATCTTTTCATTCATAAACCTTGCTAGTATTGATCTCCAGACAGCAAATATATCACAGGCTGTGGTCCTACTTATTCCAAACCTTTTTCCCAAATCTGTGAACATCAAACTAAGACGGAGCCTCATTAGAACTAATAACAGTTGGTCATGCACTGCCAACTTGAAGGTCTTTGAGTGTGGGAAAAAAGCTGTGACAGCATACAAAAGCTGCCAAAAACTGGCAATACCTATGCCTGTGAAAAACCTACAGTCATTGTCATCTAAATCATAGGCTGAGACTGATGGTGTAGGATCTGTTTGTGTTGCGCTGTCCTTTGTTGACTTTGTGGAATAGTAGTTGTGGTCTGTGAGATCTGGCCACTGGATGCCAACGTCACACTTCTGCGGATGAATATTCTCCAGGTTATTGAGATCCTCTTCTGCATGAGTAGGTTCAGCAGCACATCTGTTAACCTTCGAGGCGTTGACTGTAAGGGGTGCGAGACATCTTCTTTTGGGCGGGGCACGGACAGATGTCACAATCCCCTGTGTAAAGAGACATAAGAAGAAAGAAATATGGCATTAATTTTCAAACTGCATTTGATCCCTGCCCCATCCCATAATGTTCCTTGTGCCCCACTGCCCCAGATAGGAATATGCCAGGAAAAGGAATAAAACTTACAATATGACGATGTTTATATCCCATGTGCAATACTGGGTAGGGATGCTCTTTGGTTGGTCTGCCATCAATGAAATGTATTCCACACACCTTGAAGAGGAAATAATAATACAATAGTACATAAGTTACCCAACAATACACCATTATCCATGATTAGGCTACATTACATTATGCGTGCTACTGTGTTTCATGTTGACTCGACATTGCTTTGCAATAACGTTAGCAAAAGGTTAGCTGACGTTAGCAGCAAGCTCGGTAGCCTAGCTAGCTGGCTAATGGCGTTAGCCTCCACGTTAGGTGCATGTTGCACAACAAATAAACATCTGCACATGCTGGATCGTCTCAGTTATTGTTCATTTTATTAAATATTAAGCACAAGAGCAGTAGCCTACCTGCGTTTACAGCTACTGCTGGTGGCTACTGCTGGTGTGCTTGAAAATTAATAAAGAACAATCAATGAGACGATCCACCGAGTGTGGATGTTTATTTGTTATGTATTTTACATTATCTCTGCACCTTACTACGAGTCGACCTTCCTGTCCTTGCAGGGGCTTTTGTTCCAGCAGGACTGCTACGAGATAACGAGATTAAATGCTGTTAACCAAAACTCACCCTGCTGTGTTGATTTGGGACAAAGTCCTTTCTGTTGATATTTTTCACCCACGTTTTCTTAACTTCTTGGTCCTCTGCGCGTCCAGGAAATCGATGCAAACTGTATGGCAAAAGACAGGGGCAATCTTCGTGCAGTGAAGGCTTGTGTATTTCACAAACTTTCTTCTTCCATTGTAGGATTTTCACGCTATTGTTGGCACAGTTTATGACGGAACATGTATATCCACTCGACATCATGAAAAAAAAAATATTTGCAGAAAAAGAAAACAGAGAGGTCGAATTCCGTGGGCGAATTTAGTTAACAGTGCAAAGCTGCTGCTGCGGTCTGCTCCTGCTCTGTTGTTGTCTGCAGCAGTTGCACAGCATCAATGGCGGACGGGGTACTTCCGGTCTGTTTGCTCGGTTTTCCTCTAGTCTCTAGTAACAAAATAAGTGCAGCTGAGCCATCTACTACCCATATGTCCGCAGGTCTTCCCCTCTCTCTGTTGTATTATTTCTGATGCCAGTCATGTGGAATAGATTTCAAATTGCAAAAAAGACTGTAGGTCCATTATAAAATAATTCATGAAGGGTCTTTGGGTGCATAAATAAAGGAGGTTGGCTACCCAGTTTTAGTTTAAACCACTTTAAACCTGTTTTACACTATATTCGTAAATAGACGATTTACAAGCTATATAGAGCTTGATTATTATTATTATTGTTATTTTTTTATCAAAATATGTACACATTTGTGTGTCCCTGGCTGGCACAAAATATTTTGAGAAGGGGGTCCGCGACTACATATCAACCGGAAAAGTGTCCTCCTTTCTGAGGTCCTGCTGGTGGCCAACCTAGTGCAGGCATGTGTGTGAGATAGTGCGTAGGCCTACATATTTGTGTAGTTGATGGGGTTCATCCGAATTTATGTTTTTACTTTTTGTGTGTCATCCTAGTTGTGTACAGAAGCAAAGGGGAAATTAAATGTGACCAACAACAGGAAGGCACAGTGCAGTCCACGGGCCGGTCTATAAATATTCCCAAGATGACTGCAGCAAGGTCCATGTGTCAGAGAAGAGATAATAAGGGGGGAAACGGCGTGTATCAAAACAACATCCCGGTTCAAACAACGGAACAAGGGCGGAGCGCTCGTTTTCGGTGGAGATGACGGAGGCGTTATATTATAAACACAATTAGATCTAGTTATAACAGCAATCATGACATAGGCTATTTATTATAATCACTAATTCAATATGAAGTGTCTTTAATTATAATTAAATTAAAAATAATCAAATAACAAGGGCAAATTGTTCTGCCCACAACCTTATCAAACCAAAATGCCTAACCTACTGTCAATTTTAGGTCTATAACTATGATAATGGTTCTTGTGAGTCCCAAATATAAATATAGAATGTTTATAATGTGTTATGATTATTTATTATGTTATAATTATGTTATGAAACATGTACACGAGTGAGCTCTCGGCACCTCCGCGCAGTCCAGGCGAACACAACAGAGCGCTCCCCAGTCCCCACCTCCAGTTCAGCCATTCACAAGCTTCCACTGCTGGAAGCGGGATTGATTGATTGATTGATTGATTAAAGCATTTATTATTAGTTTGCAATAGAAAAAAGTACAGTTTCATGACAGTACAAATCACTGGTACAAGGATGTTGTTTTGATACACGCGAAAACAGCATGCAGCTCACAAGAATGCGCTTGTTGTGAGAAGCTACAATGTGCTTGCAGTGCCATCTAGTGGGCAACACTAGTAATGAAAGCAGGGGAATGCTTGTTACAACTAGACTAGAACAGTGGTCCAGGGACTCTGTGGGTTCCTTTATGGGGGTCTACATTGACCCATACAAGTCTGTAACTCTTGACAGTGTACAAATGGAACCAAATGAACCCCAACGGGTCCATTTGGTTCCATTTGTACAC
The DNA here is from genome assembly GCF_963921795.1 of Nannobrachium achirus. Lineage (NCBI taxonomy): Eukaryota > Metazoa > Chordata > Actinopteri > Myctophiformes > Myctophidae > Nannobrachium > Nannobrachium achirus. The sequence continues at coordinate 11,228,016 of NC_137830.1, forward strand.
TGTCAGGGTTAAAGGGAGACCTTGAAATGTGAAAGTTTGAGAAACACTGGACTAGAACAATGTAGCCTGTATCACAAGAGGCCATAATGAATTCATTACCTATTTTATTGATTTATGAAAGTAATACTGTGAGTTTTAAGAACATTTGTATTTGTTCACACAAGAAGTGATGTAAAAGAAAAAAAGAGCTATCAATATCCCACTTGACATGTTGAATTTGTACTGTGGAGCTATCAAGTGTATTAGACAGGTTATGTCTTTTTGTATTGTACTGTTGTGTATTGTATGAATGGAATGTACGTTTTTATGTAAAATAAGCTGATGTTGTTGATGATGACATGTTTTTAAGAACCCAGGAAGAGTAGCTGCTGTGACTGGACAATAAGCTAATGGGGATCTAATAAATACATCACATCAAATATGATTAGACAGATATGAGATATCTTAAAGGACAACTTTAGTTTTTTACAACAAGGGTTGATATTTTAGATTGTAATTAAAGAATATAAAAGATGAGTGTTAAAATTGTTTCATTTACTTCTTTCTGTTGTTTTAGAGATTCTTATTTCCGTGGTTGGGGCATGCGTACAAGTGGCTAAATGTGTCATTTTACACAGAATAAGCCCATTCGCAAGATACAACTCAACCTTTCATGGTTGGATGTGACTTATGGGGGCTAGAAGTGTTACTGTAAACTGCTGGCTTATTGTGTCTAAAAAGACATATTTAGCCACTTGCACGCATGCCCCACATTTTAGCAAGGGAAGCGCGATAAAACAACTGAACAAAGCCAATGAAAACATTTATTTAACACTCACTTTCTCTTTTCTCTAATTACAATCTAAAATATGAACCCTTGTTGTAAAAAAACTAAGTTGTCCTTTAACATCTGGGGCACAGCTACTGAGAAGTGGTTAAGGACCAGCCCATAAAAATAATAATAATTAAATCATGTAGATCTTGAAATGGACCCTAAATGGAACCAAACTTGTACTCTTGAGTTAAAGGGATATTCCACTTTCAACAGGGAAACGCTTATGGGCTTCTCTCCACATACACACCCATTGTAACTTCAAACTCCATTTTAAAATAAAATAAAAACACGACATGTATTAGGATGGTATTATGAGTCAATAATGGGTGTTTTTAACGAATCTATCATGGTTAAAATGGAGTTTGAAGTTACAATGGGGAGAGGCCCTGGGCCTGGTAACATTTACATCAAATATCTAAATATTGAATCAAGCAAATTAAAAACTGTCCAGGCCGATTAGACAATACAATTACCAAACGTTTTTTGAAAGTGGAATATCCCTTTAAATCATCACTTTTTAAAGTGTAGATTGGGGTCCACAGATAAAGAATTGAGTCAAACGAAACGAGGGGGCATAATGCTAAATGCACATGAAACTCCTTCAGGTTGAGAATCACTGTCTAGTTGAAAATCTTAGACGTCTTATTTATTAAGCACTTGAACTCCAGCATCACTACCATGGGAGGAACGTTCGACCAAAAATAGCAGATCTACAAGCTGATTGGAAAGTTTGGTGTAGTGGTTTTGAACCTTTTTCACATCGAGGTCCATTATTTATTCAGCATTGGAGCCACGAACTGAGCACCATTTGATGAGATTCTGCCTCTCAGAACCAATAATTAGAATATTTTGTTATCATTGGATAAGATCGTGTCCAGACAACAGGCACACATTAATTAAAATAACAACTATTCTAATTGTGTAGACTTCTTGTAAATTAATTGATGCAGATGTTAAACAATAATGTAACTATCGAGAGTGTAAAATGAAACCAATTGGACCCGTAAGGGTCCATTTGGTTTCATTGTACACTCTCAAGAGTTAAATATCTATATCATTTGGTTGCCAACTCTCCATCCTTTAGCTGGGGACCAGCTGGAACCCCCTCAAGGACCACTGGTGGTCCCTGGACCAGTGGTTGAGAACCACCGGCGTAGAGGGGAAAAGTGACGAACCCCCTCTGTTCGTTAAGTGCAACGTCGTCACGCATGAATGACGACGTCGGGACACAACTCTTTAGTCCCGGACCCACAGCTTGAGAAACCCTGGCCTGGCCTGGATAACACAAAGTATAATGACATAATATCCTGTTGCTGGGGGACGAAAAGTGTAGTTAGAAGTTATTAAACAGCTGGATTTGATCCAGAAACATTTACACAATATCCTGGAAAGGATATCCAATTTATACCAGTAACACTCCCTAATCGGGAGATAAGCGACCGTCAGGTAGCATACACAAACTTTAGAAGGCAATGGTGGCCAATCAGGAGGGAATATGGGAAATGGGACAGATCCATGTTGATGACGTGACTTCAGAGATACTGTGTACCGCTTCGTGTGATTCTAGGGCAAAATCTGTAGGAGCAGTGTCCAGAAATGTGAGAGAATTTGCCTCATGGGCTACGTGAGAAATGAGGTTGTGGTTTGGAAGCCAAGGAGTGTGTGCGCACAATTTGGCATGGATCGGGGGAAACGGTGGCGGAGATACGAGTAGGGGAAAAGTGTGACAGACTGACAGCCGGTGGAGGTTTTGATAGTAACTGCGACCTGACGGTCGCAAACAAATAGTCATACAGTATGTAGCCTAAGAGAACAGCCAAAAATATACACCAGAACCTTAACTTACTCAACTCAGTTTATTTACAAGAGTGTTTGAAGAGCCATTTATGCAAACGTACCGAAATCACCTAAAGAACTCTTCGGCTGATTAAATGTATTTTATTTTCTGCTTCACGCGGGCGGACCGATTGCTCAGAAGATGCGGATCTAACTTGCATCGTCTGAGATTGCTTGAAATTCCAGTGATTGGCTTTGATTATTCAACCCATGAGGAAACAATAAGTTATAACGGACTTGATTAATGTAACAGTTTCCCCTTCACAATGGCTTTACCCCATCATGTGTATTAGAAAAGTACATGTACAATACTGTCGTAGCACTAATATAAGAGGTACCTCGATGCAGTCGTCTGCGCACACGCACACACACACAATTTAGTAATATAATTTAACAGCCAAACAGTATTAGTGCGTACTTGCACTCTTGGGTTAGTGTCCGAATAAGGCCATTGGAATAAGGCTATTGTAAAGTAATCGGTAAAACAGTTATCAGGGTATGAACCAAAAAGCCCCCCCCAAAAAAAAAAAAAAAAAAATAGTTAGACGGGTGAGATCTGCGAAACACGACTGCACAAATCAAATGAAGAAAACCCAGCGCTTAACAATTTCTTTACTAAAACAACAATACAAAGTCCTCCCCACACACACACACACACACACACACACACACACACACACACACACACACACACACACACACACACACACACACACACACACACACACACACACACACACACACACACACACACACACACACACACACACACACACACACACAGTATCTTAAGAGCCACACGTTGTTTTTGTTTGTTTTTACACCTCATTTCAAGTCATAGGCTGCACTTCCCACAAACCCTACACTAAAACCTTTTTTTATTATCTTAATCTGTCATAAATCGCTAGATAGTTTGTGGGGAGTGTATGAATTTTTTTTTAAATCTATACATTTCAATCATTTAAAAAAAATAGCTGATCCACAAGCTCACAGCGTGTCGTGAACTTGTAGACAACCTATTTTCGAAACGTTTCGAATATGGCTTCAGTGGTTTAACCCATTTAGGCCTAGAATTATTGAATGCTTTAACCAGTGAAAAATAGCAGATATACAAGATCACAGCGCGGCACCGAGTGCCGCGCTGCGAGCTTGTAAATCTGCTATCTTTGAAAAAGTCGTGAAAATGGGTGGAAATCTTTGACCATATGTATTTTCAAAGCGAAAGTTTGTAACTCAAATTTTGCTTCTGGGTGGTCCCTGGAACTAGATGTTTTGAGATGGGGGTCCGTGGCCAAATACATATCATTTTGGGGGTCCTTCACGTGAAAAAGTTTGAGAACCACTGACACGGTAGTCTCTCAAGAACAGACCAACTGAGCTCCAGTTAAGTGAAAAGGACCTTTTCTTTGACGATGGCTGGCCAGATTGCCGTCATAGAAACATAGGTTTTTCAAAAAACCTTAGAAGGATTCAAAAGACACTTATAGAATCGGGTCAAAATTCTAATGTTCACGATTTTTCTAGCTGTGAGCTTGTATATCTGCTATTTTTCAATAGTTAAAGCATAACATAATGATACACAATAAAGTGTACCCGTTCTGAATGGGTTTAATAACGACGGGTGCCAACAACGCATAATAAGGCATTTCAGGAAAAGCTGACGGTGGGTCAGCTGTGGAAACTGCGGTCCTGCGATGCAATGTGACCGCTGAAAGAGAATATAAATGTCAAAATGGTCAAGATATCCATTTCGAGAAAAGTCAGCACCTCTCTCTTTCCACTTTCACAATCTCTAAAAGGGAAGTTTTGTATTTTTACAAGGCCTATAGTTTACGAATCAAGATCCACGTACAGACAGCAGAGAAAAGTTGTCTATCACAATTGGGGGGGGGGGGGGGGGGGCCCATAAAGAAAAAAATTGGCATTAAAACTTTATTTTTTATTGCTCTTGATTAGAGACTAGTCTGGCTTATAAAAATGTGGAACCTTCCCTTTAAATAAGACCCTAACCCAGACTCTAACCCAGTCAACTCGTATTAGCTTTGATCTTGCTTTAGTTGTGATGCATGCAGTTTTCTTTTCTTCTTTTTTTAAGTTTATTGTTTTTTATAAAGTCAAACTGAAGACAGACAGACAGTGGTTGAGCTAATTCACAAACACCCCCTTCCCAAGGCCAATGGAGTGCAGAAGATCTGACATCAAAAGCACGGCCCCCTGAAGTGTTTTCCCATTGAAAAGTCCTATAAGCGTTTCTGCAAATCAAATCTATTCTACTACCAGTAAGACTCCCTAATCGGGAGATAAGCGACCATCAGGTCGCAGCGTGATTTGAGAGCAAAATGTATAGGAGAAGTGTCCAAAAAAGTTTGAAAAAATCAGCCTGATGGTGGCGCTATATAGGAGAGATCCATGTTGATGACATGAGTGTAGACATATTGTGTACCGATTTGCATGATTTCAGGGCAAAGTTTGTAGGAGCAGTGTCCAAAAATGTGTTTGAAAAATCGGCCCGATGGTGGCGCTATGTGGGACAGATCCATGGTGATGAGATGAGTGTAGACATACACCCATTACCGATTTGCGTGATTTTAGGGCAAAATTTGTTGGAGCAGTGTCCAAAAATGTGTTTTGCAAGAATCGGCCTCATGGTGGCACTAGAAGAGGGTTATGTGAGTATTGATGGGTATGAGCAGGGCAAAAGTGTGACATGTGACAGACTGACAGACAGCTGGTGGAGGTTTTGATAGTAATTGCGACCTGACGGACGCAACTACTACTACTACTAATAATAATAACATAAAATAAAAGACAAAAAAGTTTGTCATGGAAGTGCCTCTGTATCTTTTGATATTTATATCCATTTGATATCCTGTGTTTGGAGAAAATATTATCAGCTCATTTACTGCCGCGATTAAAAGTCGACTTTCTGGGTTGGACAGTATTGAACACCCTTTACGTCTGAGTGTTGGTTAAAATAATATTGAACCAATGGAAAGTAGTAAAAAGTGCTTGGGACAAAACCTCCCAACTCCACACTTTCTGCCAAACCAGCCAACTCCACCCGTTTGGCCAACTCTTTTTTTTAATAAATCTGTGCTATTGAACACCCTTTACGTCTGTGTGTTGGTTAAAATAATATTGAACCAATGAAAAGTAGTAAAAAGTGCTTCGGTCAAAACCTTTTAACTCCACTTGAGCTCATTTTCCCGAAAATGAACATTTTGGAGTAAGGAGGTTTTCGGCCCGACAGCAGATATATTAAGAAAAGGGGACTTTCGAGTGGGGAAAACACTTGTGTGATTCAGGGGGCATAGTTTTGACGTCAGGACTTCTCTCATCAAGACTTTAGAATCCAAACCCCCAGTGGCGCAACAATCCATGCGGACTCAAACCAAACTCCACTTGCACTCAGTGTAGAACTGAGAAGAACGAATGCAGGAAGAGACCTAAACATATCTAACGCAATGTGACGTCACCCACCCACCCAACGAATGACAGCAGGGACAAAGTAACAGACAAGTAGAAAATAAATGCGTACAACTTTGAGCTTGTATATAGACCTTTTTACAGGGTATCTGGTCACCTCGCCAAAAATCAAACTCACCAAATTGTCCATGCTCATTGGGCAGGCTTGTCAATGCTCCTGGATTTGCCAGGATGATTGGCAATTACATCTTTTCGGGGGGAGGACCCCCAGATGAGAAGTCATTATTAAGGATGTCTCACTTTGCTTCAGTCATCAAATCTGTACACCTACATTTGGCATTTTAAGGCTGAAATTGTACCCATGCTAGTAGCAAGCCTGATAAAAGTATCAAACATGCACAAAATTCAACAGAACACAGGAAAATATATATCTGTTAAGAAGTTTTGGGGGGAGGACAACCAGACCCCGTTTGGGGAGTTCCGCGCACCCCTTAAAAAATAAATCTCCTGGATTTTCCTGACTGACAGTCCAATGTTGACAACCCTGCTCATTGGCGAGGTGTCCTAGCAAGTTGATTTGGCGAGTTGGATCTTTGGCGAAGTGACATGTATTCTTTTCCAGAGCGCTGCCGTGTTGCAGTTAAGGTTGACACTCTGCGAAACCCATCTACTGTAACTGTACACACCAGCTATTTTTAAATAGGGCCTAAGTGATTAATTCATAATTTATTCATGCGAGTTCTTTCAGGACTCGAACCGAAAAGGTTTGGGAACCGCTGCTCTAATTGTTGCCTCAACACTGCTGTACAGGAATAACAGAACAGTTTGTTAAGAACAGTACATTCATACAAATAAAAAAACACTTAATTGCCAGTAGAGTAGTAGGAGAGTTGCACAATTATAGCCATTTACTGTATATGCCAGCTCACACAATAATAACTGTATCTGTAAGACAGGGCCTACTGTACTTAATTGCAGAGTAGATCTTTGGATCCCTCTACCAACCTTTTACATCTACTGTACGCCAAGCAAACACTTAGGATCCACTGGATTGTGGATGGTATCGACCAGGATTTGACCTCTGTGGTCAAGCAGCTCTGCTTCATTGGCATGCATGTTTGAAGTATTTCCCTTTCCCTTGTTTGTATTCTGTTGGGTTCCTCCAGGCTTTGTATACCTTGACTTCTTTGATTGATGCACAGGGCCGCAAAAAATAATTTAACCTTAATCTGCCTCAGAATAAAAGATATCACAACGGGGAGAGGCACTCGACTGACCATAAGCCAGAGTGTGGCGGTTAAGTGCAAAACGACGTCCGCGCGAATATGGTCGATCCCCTCAATTCTAGAACATTGTTTGAGCCCGGAACGAGCCACTGGATAAAAACATAGAAATGGGTCTGAAACAAAGGGACGATTTTGGGTTGAGGTTAGGTTACGGTTATTTAATATTGTATATATGGCACCCCGTTAAAAGAACAGACCAAGAACATTTTGGCAATAAGAGCTTTTGTATCCAAGGTACCACTAACACAGCGCGACTGGAAGCAACTATCACCTGTGGTGTGTTCGACGCTAAGCATGCTACAGAGCTATCGGGAAACAACGCAGAGTAAAGCTCGTCCTTTGGCGAACGCCAGCCCGTCCCGCTGCAGTCAGGTAAAGCGCTGGCATGCACCGCAGCAAAACGGCATAAATATCGGAGGAACACGCGCGCGAAACCGTCACCAATCTCATCACAGCAGTTAAGTAGACCTCACAGCTAATGTTTGCTCCAAAAAGTGGGGCGTGTTCAGACGTTTTTTCGACATTTCAAGCCGGCCAGCTTGAGAATAGAACAGCCCATACATACCGCGCGTTCTTAGAAGGGAGATGACGGCGTAATAAAACACGTACTGATGTATCGGGGACTAACGCCACGTGTACATTTCTAAACACACAGTCTGTGACGTGCTAAGCTAGCACATCTCGTGCGGTTCCGACAGATCCGTCCATAAAAAAAGTCTAGTGGGGGAGGTCATCTGCCTCTGTCCCATATTCTTCCATATACAGTGAGACGGGACAAAGACCAACAAAGGGCTAACATGTCTTTTGGGGAGCGGGGAGGGGTTTAAGGAACATATCAAGTCAACAAGAGGCTCGTAGCGGTAAATACGTCATGTTTTCTTTCTGACTAGATTTGGAACTTGCGTCGTTTCATTTCTTTATGCTGCAGCTGCGGTCGTCGACGTTGTCGTTTTGTTTGTTGAGTTCGTTAAAAGCGAGTGGAAGGGAAGAGGCCGTCTCGACGGGAGGAGGAGGAGGAGGAGGAGGGATACGTTGTTGTTTTACGGAAGCGACATTCAGACGCCTCGTCGTTCCCGTTCCTCTATACCTCCATGTTGTTCTCTGCGTAGAGCCGGGTCCATTTCCGGGCTGGCGTGGAGAAGAGAGGGAGAAAGACAGATCAGATCTTCAACAAATTGAAACGCCTCCTTGTTTTTGAGGCGCATACTTCCCACAGATTACGCACACTAGGGCATTAACGACTTGTGATTTTTGCAAGTCGACTTGACTCAGTAAAAAGTTGAGTTGAAGTCGACTTAATCGTTTGATGACGTCATCACATCACACACACGACCCCCCAATTATTTTTTGGGTCCCAAGATGATTAACTTAATGTGAAAAATTGTTTTCTCACTCAACTGTAAACAAACCAACATAACGTTTAAGTATAGAGGGTATCTGCACATTTCTAAATTGACAAATTAAGGACTTTTTAATACCTCTAAAATGACAAGTTAAACATTGGGCAAATTGTCAAATATATAGAGGCAGAAATTGTGAAAATAGCCGATCTACATGCTCACAATGCCTCGCAACGCGAGGCGTTGTGAGCATGTAGATCTTTTTCACAATATAAAGTATTATTTTTTTATTTTTTTTCAACTTCGACTTTCTCTGGTGGGAGTCGACTTGTCGACTTTTTCGTTAATGCCCTAACGCACACCCAAAGTGAGTTGGTAAACATGACCAACGACAAAAAGCTCCCATACCTCCTGGTAGAGAAATACAACAATGTGCGACATACCTACTGGTAGAGAAATACAACAATGTACGAACACAGCAACAAGATTTGTGAACTGTTGCCATAAAAGAAGGCTAGAGTGACATGTTGTGATCCGGGGATCAGAACTCTTATCGTTTATCACGATAAACGATAATATCGCTTATCGTCCCATCTCTAGCGGTATACTGAGTGAGAGAGTAACATACTGTCGCCCCCAGGATCCCAGTGGAATATTTAGTCAACATCAGAACTTGATGTGGGAACAAGCTGCTTCTGCGGAGGTCTCTGCAGTGTAGGTTGTCAACACACTTAATAACTCATAAACCAACTCCTAACCAAACATTACATAATTCTCCGAAACCAATTAAGGACGTCGAAGCAAACATGTTTATCTGCATTATAAATCATTTAAAAGTTGCCTAACAAAAACAAGCGGGCCCCTGTTTTTTGACGGCCTCAGCTCAGACATAAATCCAAATCAATTAACATTGCCCTTGATTTTGAACTGAACGACATCAGATTAAATATATCTTGTGGAAGTTCATTAAACTTGGTTTTTTTTTTTACATCTTGAACATGGGATACCAACAAAGCCATGACAGGCATTTACTTGTCCTTCACTGCTTGACTCAAAATGTCAAAGTTACTTTTGCAATGCTGTAGTTCAGATCTCCCCCCTTCTCCGGTCCCTCCACTGGTTCTCGGATGTGGCCCGCACAGAATACAAAACACTGGCTTTATCAATTCCTACAACCCCACCCGTTCACTCAGATCAGCTAACACAGGGATGCTGACAGAACTCTCGCTACAAACCCCAGGTCAAAAATCCACTCGTCCTAGACAATTCGCCCTCCTGGCCCCCAAACTGTGGAATAAACTCCCTGTCGGTGGAATAAACTCCCTGTCGCACTTAGAATAACAGACTCACTCCCTAGCTTCCACCGTGGACTGATGACTCACCTCTTCAGACTTCACCTTCACCCCCATGATAACACTCGCCTGCCCTCAATGACCATACATGAAGGCCATACTGTAGCATTTTTAGGTTTTATATAAAGTTTTTACTGATTAGGTGTCGTGGTCCACCTACGCTATTTTTCTAGATTGATAGGCTATTTCTATGCATTTGATGGATTGTTGTTGATGTATTGATGCATTATCTTGCTTATTATATTGATGTATTACCTTGCTTATTGTAAATCGCTCTGGATTAAGAATGTCTGCTAAATGCCTAAATCAGGGGTCTTCAACGTTTTCAGGCCAAGGACCCCTTAGTTGAGAGAGAGATAAAGCGGGGACCCCCACAACCTTATAGATTCCATATAGTTTCATTGTTTGACAGCACAATCATCAGTGTATTTTGGATTCATGTCAATTTGTGTTTTCAGATATTTAACCACTTGAACCGTCCATACTTAATAAGCTTGACCTTTCACTATGTATTTAGTCTGCCCCTTTTCCCCTCTGCACCAAACCTCTTTGCCAAAAATAGCCGATCTACAAGCTCACAACGCCTCGCGCTGTGAGCTTGTAGATCTGCTATTTTTGGCTAAAGGTCTCAGAACATGGATGCTAGGGTTCAAGTGGTTCATATAAAAAAGGAGAAACAAAAGATCACACAAAGATTTGGAGGACCCCCTGTAGTAACTCTGAGGACCCCCTAGGGGTCCCGGAACCCTTTGAAGACAAATTGTAATTTGATTAGGGCATAGGAGTGGGCGTGGTTTACTGTCGCCACAAAAATAATCATAGACTTTTGGAAAAATATTTATATCAATTATTTCAAACCTAGAATCAAGCCACCCAGGATCCTGGTGAACCATGACCATAATAAAGCCTTTGAAAAAAAAGAAAAGAAAAGAAACAAACAGCGCCAGCGGGACCCCCATGCCCACCTGTCTCGATGGCTTGGGCTTCGTTTGACTTCCACTGCTCTGCAACGTCGTTGGCCAGCGGGTCGTCTGGGTTGGGAGCGCTTAATAGAGCCTGTATGGACAGCAACACTGTGCGGATCTGCAGGGCCGGAGACCACTTATCTGGAGGACGGGAAAAGGATGTTAAAATTACAAAATATTAGGGCATTCACGAATAGTGATTTTTAGTATTCGAATTATTCGACTTCAAAGTATTCGAATAGTCGAATATTCGACAGGACTGGCCAAACTGTCAAATATTAAGTAAGCAAGAGGCGAACATTGTGAAAATAGCCGATCTACATAATCACAACGCCTCGCAACGCGAAGCGTTGTGAGCATGTAGATCGGCTATACAATATTTATCTGCAGAACCGAGTCACATTAAATGTAATACCTACAATTCCAAGTGCTTGTCAGGGTGGGGGTCCCCAGTTCAAATATGTTTATTTTGGGGGTCACGGCCTAAAAAAGGTTTGAGAACCCCTGGTATAGAGCATTAACAAATTCATCCACCAGGGGCATTGACAATTCATTCTTTTGACCTCCTATCTAGCCAAGCTTTATAAACTATAAAAGAAATACAAATAAGGGAATATTCGACTTCGGTGAACAACGTCGAATTAAGACTTTGATATTCGAATATTCGAATATTTGGTGAATGCCCTACAACATATGAAACAAGGGTCAATGGTTACTGTAGTCTCGTGTAGCCAGACAACTATTACACAATCTCCGAAAGTATTGACTATGCTTGTACTGTTCCTCATTCTTTTCTGATAAAATAATCAATCAATCAATGTGAGAAGTGAGGAGGCTGGCGTTGATTGTTTGCCACTTCACTTCCCAATGTAAGAATGAATGGACCATTGCAAAGCGCTTTAAGTTTGCAACTTGCTTAGAAAAGCGCTATCAAAAATTATTAGTCTGGAAATTAAACATAGCCTGCCAAGATAAACATATCCACACTTGTATACTCATTCTATAATGAAATTATCGTTTCAATCTATTTGAAATCCGAGTAACAGAAGCAGGCATTTCCGTTCACGAAAAAATATTTTTAAATATCAATTTCTGCTAAGCAGCAAGCTATATTATGCTTAGATGATTGTGATTTTTATATTAGGATAAATGTGAGCGACTGTATAAACAAAACGGACGTGGAGAAGGGGCTTCACATCAACTGCATCGCTTTCTCATGATCAGAGCTTCCGTTCCCCACACTGTACGATGGAAGCATTTTGAAAATTGCGGGAGACAACAGTCTGACCAGGCGAGACTAATATCACTGTGTCATAGTATAAAGGTATGGGTCGTTTCACACTCTAATAAGGAGCCTAACTAATTTCGGTTCGGGAGGGCTCCCCGACCCGAAATTATTTAGGTTCGGGGGGAGTTCATCCATACTTTCTTAACGGCTAGTGCCGAAGTCGCTTGTCAATATTGGAGGTCCGTGGCATGACAACGTTTGTGGACGATGAATGAGCGTTGCAGGGCGGATACATATCTGACTGGCCCTCGCGCTGCACGCTGAATGACTGGAGGTCCAGTAAGTAGCAGCTCCAGCAGGCAGCAGCACCAGCGGGGTCTCTTCTCTCTCTCTCTCTCACTCACACTCACAAACACTTGAGTTCTGTCAAAAACATTTAATCTACAAGCTCACATTATAGACGTGCCGCCTCTCTTGCTGCATGCATATCATCACGCAGTCACAACTCGTCGTGGAAAACCTATCAACATGGAACACTAGCAATTAGCAAAGTTGTGTTTAAGCTCTTCTTTTCTCTTTAAAACGGTCGGCGACGCGTTAGCGATACACGCTGCAAATTTATGTGTGTGTGTGTGTGTGTGTGTGTGTGTGTGTGTGTGTGTGTGTCGCGTGCGCGCCTCCCAGCGAGAACCAGCTGACAAGTGACAATGTATCCGCTCTGCGACGATCAATACACGGCCACACAAGCATTGGAAGTCGGCGTGCTCCCTCCCAAACGACCGCTGTTTCATTGGCTTCACAGCCGAGCATAAGAACTTGGAGCCGGGCTGAATGAATGATAAGACACCGCTGAGTACCGAAATTAAGTCGGGAGGTCACAACATTTCGGCAACACCGAGTTTAGTCGAGTTGACGCCCCCCCGAACCGGGAGGGGAAACCCATATTTGGGTCTGGCCAGTGCCGAACCGAAATTAGTTAGGCTCACTATTAGAGTGTGAATCGACCCTATGCCTGTTAACGCTGTATTTGGTCCCATTTCAACTGATGTACTCCAATAGGAGCTGGAAGCAGCAGCACCGATATATGGGCGCTAAAGAGACGGGTGGGGAATAGAGGGTATGCGTGTGACATCATCATCATACCCGGAAGTTATGCAGGAACGCCTACTGAGTGGCAAAAAAACTACTTTCTGTCCTTGACAGCCCATACATCCAAACAGAAAAGTCCTATCTAAGCCAAGCTAATGGTTGGCTTGGTAATTCAATGTAATCTCTATGCAAACCAGATTTTAACATTTAAAGCTTAAAAAGAAAAACCTGGTCTAACATGTTGACATGTCAAGCATAGGAAGTGGGAGTCAACGTACACCAACCAGAGTGTAACCAAATTGTCAAATATTAGAGGCTGAAATTGTGAAAATAGCAGATCTACATGCTCACAACGCCTCACAACGTGAGCCATTGTGAACATGTAGATCTGCTATTTTGACAATAGAACTGTGTTATACAAAATGTATTGCCTCAACTCTTAGTGCTCGTCAGGGTGATGGTGTCCCCAGTTAAAATATGATTATTTTGGGGGTCGCAGCCTGAAAAGGTTGAGAACCACTGCTCTAGACCAAATTCAGTGCCTCTACCGGCAGGCTAGTACTTTACACGCAAAATAAAATAAAATCACGCCCGTGCGGTATCAAACACGACACACATGCATATCTCCTTGTACGGGCCGTTCTGTCTGTGATATCATATGTGGTGATGTCGGTCTCTGCGTACTTTCTATGACAGAGACTTAACGTGACACGAGACTAACGTCATAGAATCTATGTCCCGATCTCACGTCACGTTAGTCTCGTACTACAAACACCGGGACCTACACACAAAGCCAGACATTAACCCATTTAGGCCTAGAATTATTGAATGCTTTAACCAGTGAAAAATAGCAGATATACAAGCTCACAGCGAGCTTGTAGATCTGCTATTTTTGAAAAAGTCGTGAAAATGTGGGCAAATCTTTGAATATATGTATTTTCAAAGCGAACATTTGTAACTCAAAGTTTGCTTCTGGGTGGTCCCTGGAACAAAATTTTGAGATGGGGGTCCGTGGCCAAATACATATCATTTTGGGGGTCCTTGACATGAAAAAGTTTGAGAACCACTGACATAGTAGTCTCTCAAGAACAGACTAACTGAGCTCCAGTTAAGTGAAAAGGACCTTTTCTTTGACGATGGCTGGCCAGATTGCTGACATAGAAACATAGGTTTTTCAAAAAATCTTAGGATTCAAAAGACACTTATAGAATCGGGTCAAAATTCAAATTTTCATGATTTTTCAAAAATAGCAGATCTGCTATTTTTCAATAGTTAAGGCATACAATAATAATACACTATAATGTGTACCCCGTTCTAGATGGCTTAACGTCATTCCTACCTTTCAGGATGTCTAAGCATATCCTCCCCAGCTTGTCGACGTTGGGGTGGTAGATCTTGGTCATGAAGCGTACTTTGGGAGCGGCCATGGGGTACTCCTCCGGCAGGAACAGCTCCAGCTTGAAGGTGCCCCCCTCGAAGGGGGAGTCCTGGGGCCCGGCGATCACCACGTGGAAGTAGCGTGCGTTGCCCTCGTCCGGCTCCGCTCGGATCCCCGGCACGGGCTCCGCCATCAGCCGCTGAGTCTCCTGACCGGAGCACGTGTGTGTGTGTGTGGAAAAGGAGGGACACAATCAATGTGAGACATTTCCATTTTTTTATTACCTTCAGGGTTCCCACACATCCTTAACAAATAATCTCCAAAACTTTTCCAGAATATTTAACACGATTTCCAGGACTATATAACAATAATTCAGCTCAATAACGATATAGGTAGTGTATGGCAGTGGTTCTCAACCTTTTCAGGCTGTGACCCCCAAAATAATCATATTTGAACTGGGGACCCTGACGCACTAAGAGTTGAGGGATTTTGTATAACACGGTTCTATTGTGAAAATAGCCGATCTACATGCTCACAAGGCCTATCGTCTATTTTCACAATTTCTGCCTCTAATATTTGACAATTTGGCCAATGTTTAATTCGTCATTGCAGAGGTATTAACAAAATAATAACCAAATACAAAAAACCAAAAGACAATAAATATTTTTTTCCAGGACCTCCAGGACCCTTGATCAATTCCAAAACTTTTCCAGTACTGGAAAAATATTTTTCTAATTTCAAAATATTTCCAGGAATTTCATGACCGTGGGAACCCTGTACCTTATTAGTTTAGCCTCGGTCGGGAGGCAAACCCGGGACCTACGTATCCGATGGCACGTACGTTACCACTCGACTAAGGAGCCATGGGCTCTTTAGTGAGCAACAACGCACACAATATTATGAGACAATATGTCATAACATTCTAAACATATAAGTTGTGTGGGAAGTTCGGGAATTGGCATAACGAATAAGGGGGATCATAGGGACGGAAAAAAACATTATTCATAATCACCAACATGCAAGAAGGATGTTTAACTTCATTATATAAAAAGAGGTGAACTTGCTATAACAGAACATTGTTGTATTGAATCGAACGTACCTCTGGTGTCATTATGAATATCAATATTTATAAAAAGCAATAATAATGAGTCACCACAACAGCATGGATACTGAAAATTCCCCTTTCACCAATTAAATGGTGGCAAACTATACTTCAGGGGTGGGGGGAGCAATTAGCGAGCAATTAAAATAAATCAGTATAAAAGAAAATAGCAGACAGAAGAATCTGAAGGATGCCAAATGTTCTTGGCAGGCGCACACAGTTGTACGCAAGGGGAAGTCAGTGCTCTTATATTTGAATAGATATGATACCTAGTATTAGGGATGGGACGATGCGCGATATTATCGTTTATCGTGATATCGTTCTCCGTCATGCACTGGGATCAATTCACCTTTTATTTGCCGAGCTGCATATCCAGTACCACTTAAACCCTCTATAATTGGTCAAAGGTACTTATAATATACATACTTGAGTCTTTTTTTTCACTCTCTATCAAATGTCTGTAAAAAAATAGCCGATCTACAAGCTCACAACGTGTGTGGGCAAATGTTCTGCCCCAAGATAATGGATTTTGATTATCGTAATACTATCGTAAATAGAGATTTATTTTGTCACAATAATCTTCATATCGTCCCATCCCTACCTAGTATGCAATCAACCAACTACAATGAAAACAAAAATCTTGTTTAACCTGCTACTTCCAATGACCAAGCTGCTTGTAAAACTAAAGACATCTTGGCCTGGGGGTAAAGGAAGAGGAACTGATAGAGTGAAGTGAAGTTGCTTTAGGGAACTGCACAAGTGGTTTTAGCTGGGCTGATTACATACATTCAAGAAATAAACACCTACGTTATTATAGGCCTATCTGTATTCACGAGAAGATATACTGTACATTCTGATATTGGTTATTTCACTTATGGTTGGCGAGTGCATGCAAATATACAGCTAACTACAAGTGCTATTTGAGTTTGCAAGTAAAGAATACATACAAATCTCCAAAAGCGGCTATAGCTCATTTCACACACAAAACCATAACCTAAGACAGTGGTTTTCAACCAGTGGTCCGGGGACCAGCAGTGGTCCTTGAGGGGGGTTCCAGGTGGTCCCCAGCTGAATGATGAAGAGAATGGACACCCCCTTATTATAGATCTTTAACTCTTGAGAGTGTAAAATGAAACCAAATGGACCCTTACTGGTCCATTTGGTTTCATTGTAAGCTCTCGGGAGTTACATTATTTTTAAACATCTGCATTACTTGCTTTACAAGAAGTCTACACAATTAGAGAAGGTAGAATAATTGTTATTTTGATCAAGGTTTGCCTGTTGATCTCTCCTATGATACCAACATCAATACAGCATGGAATTGTGGACAAAATCGAATCCAACAACGATAATGAGATATTCAAAGTTTTGGGTCTGAGCGAGGCTAAATGTCATATAACCATGGCTCAAATAACCATGAATAAATAATGGACCTTGACATCATGAAAATGGTTGAAAACCACTGACCTAAGACAGTGGTTCTCAAAGCCGATTCCAGGGACTCTGTGGGTTCCTTTTAGGGGGGTCTAAATTGACCCATAGAAGTCTGTAACTCTGACAGTGTACATACAGTATGGAACCGAAGAACCCTTGTTCCATTTTGTACACTGTCAGAGTTAAAGGGAGACCTTGAAATGTGAAAGTTTGAGAAACACTTTTATGGGGCTCTAAATTGACCCATACAACTGACTGAAAATACTTTGTACTTCAAGTTTAAAATGATACTACCAGTAAATATTTGTTAAGTGTCCAAATAAATTCCAAATATTATCAAATTATCTCGCGGCACCCATGAACTACCGTCGCAGCACCCCAGGGTGCCCCGTCACCCACTTTGAAAACCCCTGCCATATAGCACCCCAAATCATAACTGACTTCGGAAACTTCCCACTTGACTTCAAGCAACTCTGACTTCAGAAGGTTGACATTTCTCTATTATAAATCCTTGTTTTGAGTGGTCTCCTGTAATATTGTTAATATTTTGATTGAAATATGGACTTTTGATATTCATAAAAAAAAAGAAAAAAAAACATTTTAACATAAAAAAGGTTTGGAATAATTCACTGAATGTGCAATGCATCTAGAAGAATATATGAAAGTTTCAAGACTATTTACATTTACAAAATATTCAAGTTTTTCTGAGATTGATCTGTAAGTTTCCCATTTTCAACAGTTTTTGCATTATATTTTGACACTTGCTTTGGCAATGTAAACGTATGTTTTCTCGTGGCAAATCTGGCAATAAAGCTCCTTTGAATTGAATTGAGAGCATCTGCAGTATAGATAGTTACTGCTGTTGAGTGGCTATCAGCCAGTGGTGTAAAGTAACTGAGTACATTTACTCAAGCACTGTACTTAATTAAGTACACTGTTGAGGTGTTTGTACTTTAGAGTATTTCCAATTTACAATACTTTTATTTTATACTCCACTACGACATCTCAGAGGCAAATATTGTGCTTTTATTCCACTGCATTTATTTGACAACTTTGATTACTATAGTTACTTTGTAGATTTGGACTATAATCACAAAACATTACATGAACCACTTCAGCCCTATAATAGGCCATTTGAAAACAGTAGATATACAAGCTCACAATGCATCGTGATGCATTTCATTGTGAGCTTGTAGATCTGCCATTTTCAATGATTTTTATAGAACTTATGCATTTGAAAACTTGTGAAATGGGACATTCTGCACAATGAGAGGTCTACTTTTACTTTACATACTTCAGGTACATTTTGATGCCAACACTTTTGTACTTTTACTCAAGTACATTTTGAACTCCAGTCTTTTACTTTAAACAGAGTATGACTACATTGATACTTAAGTAAAAAAAAAACATTAGAGTACTTTTACCCCACCACTGCTGCTAACAACTAGCCTGATAAACATTACTTTTGTACTTTTACGAGTACATTTTGAACTACAGTCTTTTTTACTCGTAACAGTATTTCTACATTGCAGTACTGATACTTTTAGTACTTACGTAAAAGCAAAGAAACATGATGTGAGTACTTTTGTTTTTCCACCACAGCTAACATGCTAACCCTGATAAGAAGAAGCATCACGCTAGCTGCTGTTAGCCCAACGTTAAACTGAGGATCATTAAAACACAAGCCAAACAGTCTCCTAATGGCGTTATAATGTCGTCAGATAAACAGACACACACTCCTACCTTTATAATCCTTCTGGGTAAGCCAGCCATGTTGAGTCAGCCTGGTGTTTTTAATATCCTTGGAGGAGAAATGTTTCAGTCTTCGCAGGTTGTGTTCATGGGGGGATTATAGGAAGGAACAAGAGAGAAGGAAAAGACGCTCAGTGTCTACGGCTATGCGCCATGACACTTTGGGTGGCAAAACTCGTACCGGAAGTTCGATGAATAACATTGGAGTCTATGGGCCCTATTATGATCCAGGTCTCATGCCTTATGCCTTAACTTCTTTGCCTTTTTTTACTATTTTGTTTTTGTTTTTTAAATATTTCAAATAGCTGATCTGCAAGTTCACAACGTGCAGATGTATCAGCATTTGAAGTATATAAAAATGTTTTTCATAATAGGGCCCTATGGGTCAATTGAATACTCCACTTAGAGCCTAATTTATTTCGGTTCAGCTCTGTCTAAAAACTATGATATGGCGTCACGGTCATTCAGAGGATCGGGGGGCGGGTAATGTCATTAATTCGGCTCTGGATTATGCCATATCATAGTTTAGATAGAGCCGAACCGAAATAAATTAGGCTCTAAAAGTGGAGTATGAATCGCCCGTAAGAGAGCCGGCTGGACAGCTCATGAATAAAAAAATAAGAATAATTCAGAACGATTGTGACCTTTGTTATATAAACGCTCCAGGAATATAAAAGAAGGAGGTATTTTTACAATTACTTGCTTTTCGATGTGCACAGTATAACGTTATTAAGCTATCAAGCTAAACATTTTTTTCTCCACACTGGGAGAAAAACGGCATCTGAAAGCTTGATGGAATGCTTTTTTAAACGTGACCGCTATCCATTGTGCGTGCATATGTTCTTATCAGTGGGACATGGACCAGAAATGCTTATATAGACTCTAATGCCGCATTCACACTATGAAAAGCCAAGCTAATGGTTTGCTTGGTAATTCAATCGATTCTCTATGCAAACCAGCTTTTAAATTTTCCAAGCTGGAAAAAAAGCTTGGAATTTTTTATTGCTGGTTTGCATAGAGAATAAATTGAATTACCAAGCAAACCATTAGCTTGGCCTTTCGTAGTGTGAATGCAGCATATTGTTATTCATCGAACTTCCGGGTGAGTTTTGCCACCGAAAGTGTCATGGCGCATAGCCGTGGTGCCAAAATAACACATCAACGTCTTTTCCTTGCATCTTTGTTCCTAGCCTGGGGGTTGGAGACGCCCCTCTTGTTCCACCGCTAACAAGACACACGCTGATTGGCCCCTCTCAAGAAACCCTCTCATTGGCCGCCTTGGCGGCTTCCAGCTGCTTAAAGGGATATTTCACAAAAAATAAATTGGTCATTGGTCATTTTATCGTCTAATCAGGCTTTTATAACACCCTGAACAGTTTTTAATTTGCTTGATTCAATATTTAGATATTTGATGATGTTATCAGGTCCTCCAGGCCCAGGGCCTCTCCCCATACAAACACATTGTAACTTCAAACTCCATTTTAACCATGATAGATTCATTAAAAAAAACACCCATTATTTGTTTTCTGGTTATTCATACTACCCTCCTAATATGTGAGCAGGCCGTGTTTTTTCAATAACTTTTTTGAAGCGGTGGAAACCGCTTCCAATGAATGGCTTTGTGTGTATCACGCCCATATATGGTCATTTCAGTCCAGAATGAACAGGTTTTTTCAAAAACAGAATGTCCGTTACCTCCAATGAATGGCTTTCTGTGTATCACGCCCATATATGGTCATTTCAGTCCAGAATGAACAGGTTTTTTCAAAAACAGAATGTCCGTTTAATTGCCATGTATGGTGATCTCAGTCCAGAATGAACAGGGTTTTTCAAAAACACAATGTCCGTTACCTTATGTCCATATATGGTCACTCCAGGCCAGAATGAACAGGTTTTTCCTGTCCCGTACGTGTAAAATATCAGTCCAGAATGAATAGGCTTTTTCAAATATGCAATAGGTCTCACTTATTGCATAGGTCTCACCTATTGCATTGGATTGGTGAAGCTTCACATGACAATTCAACCCTATAGGTAATAGCATGGTTTATACTAAATAATTATTAACTTTGCTATAGTCAGCATGGAGAGGAACATGTACAATTTGATCGTCTCATCAAATGACTTGGTTTCATGTGCTATTGGAGGTTTTATCTGTCCACCGCTTCACTTCGAACCGAGGTTCGTCTTGTTCATTTATTCTTAATAATTCTTTGGGGAAATGGAAACATTAAAATACAATAAAAAATTAGCCACAGAGAGGAATGGGAGGGGTTTAGAGAAATCTAATTTACTATCGCATTTATACTATTATATACAAACTTTACTATACTATTACACTTATACTTACTATACTATTATATACTACTAACTATACTATTATATACTACAATTAACAATTATAGACTAACTTTACTATACTATTATATACTTAACTATACTATTATATTGTAACAACCCTGTAAGAGATCAGGCCGTAACTCGCCATGCCAAGCAGGCTAGCCTTCTTGGCGTTGCAGGTTGCTTCCTTGTCAGCTGAGAGGTGGGCCAGGGTTTGCCTCCCGTAGGAGGCAGGCTGCCTCACTCAGCCTGCTAAACGTTACAATATCTATACTATTATATACTCGCCGGCTTATTGTGGCTAAAAAGACATATTTAGCCACTCGCATGCATGCCCCCAACCACTGACAAAGTCATTAAAATCGCTAAAACTATAGAAAGAAGTACAGTCATGGCTAAAAGTATTGGCACCCTTGCATTATGTTTAAAAACAAACAAAAAACACAATTCTCCCCTTTTTTATTTGGTCCATGCTCAGTGTGCGACACAAAACAGCAGAATGAGGGATTTACTCCATTTAAACTGGGTGGATTAGTGGTTACTAAAGATTAAAGTCAACTTGGACTCACCACAGGTGAGTTCCAGGTGAATAGCCTACTTGAAATTCAAGTACAGTGTATTTAAGTATTCATGCAAGTTTCTGTGTAGAATGAGCTAGGATTCTGTATTTATTCTAGTTTTATGTTGTGTTCCTCTGCACACCAAATACTGTATGTTGATGCAAAATATGTTTTCATTTGCCAAGCTTCTGGAAGATCTTTAAGTTTTTACAAATGCAAGGGTGCCAATACGTTTAGCCACAACTGTAAATGAAAACATGTTAACACTCATCTTTTCTTTTCTCTAATGACAATCTAAAATATGAATATTTGTTGTAAAGAAACGGGTGATAGGCGATGTGTGCAGTGATACCACCAGAGGGAGCTCCACAAACTTTACCTGGCAGTGTGGGAAAGGACATTTTTACACTCAGCATAATATTAGTTAGTCTGTGATCAACTTGATACCTGACGATAAAATATAATCAAAACGTGATCACACAAACTGTATCTTACGGACTTTAAACTACATACAATAAACAATACAACCAGGTTCAACTACGCATAATAATGACAATTAAGACAACTCATAACCACAACTTCATATTCATACTTTTATTAATTAGCAAATGAACACAGTAAATTACACAAACAACATATTAACTATCTGTCCTTGGGTGGATCCTTCTTCAACCGTCTCATGTGGTACCTGTGAGCAGAAAACAAAAGACAACTTAGGGCACGGTCACACCGGAAAAAGATATTCTACCCAGGAGACAGGATTCCGCCAATGAATTTCAATGGGAATGGTGTGGATTTATGGTCTTACGAGGCTTTCTGCGTGCCGCGCAGACCTTGCGTTTACGCTTGAAGCTCTGTTTTCTCTTTCTGTCCTTGAAGTGCATCGTTGTTGAGCAATGTGTAATGCAGGGGGTTTCAAACTATTTTGACTCGGGCACCGGCACCCTGTAAATACCATTTTCATCCACGGCACCCCGGAATTACAGTTAATCTAGAATCTTATATTACGCGACGTAAATATCTTTCCATCTGAGATATGGTACAGTATGTCACAGAGAAATTATCCGTTTCCATCAGAACTGACTGAAAATAACTTTATACTTGATGTTTAACCATTTGAACCCCAGTATCCCTATTCTGGGGGGAAGGTTCACCAAAAATAGCCGATGTACACGCTCACAACGCATCACAACGCATCACAACGTGACGCGTTGTGAGCTTGTAGATCGGCTATTTTTGGTGAAGAGAGTTGGCCGCTGATGGAAAGAGAACTCATCAAGTACAGTGCAAAATCAGGTCTTAACATAAGTGTAGTGATTGATGAATTACAAATATTATCAAATGATTCTGGGGCACCCCTGGAGTGGCATCACGGCACCCACTTTGGGAAACCCTGGTGTAATGGTCCCAACAGTGTACTAACTGTCTTCTGGGGTACCAGTGGTGCTTTGGGGTTAGGGTTACGTATAGGGGTGGGCGATATGGAAAAATACAATACCACAATATTTTTCCAAGCTGTATCACGATACACAAACTTATCACGATTCTTTTTCACGTTGGTTTTCATGGTTGTTTTTCAAGTTACTTAACAGTACAACCACCTGTAAAAGAAAACTAAAAAGAAAAAGAGGTCTAAATTGACTTTACAAGTATATAACTCTGACAGTATACAAATGAAACCAAATGGACCCCTTAAGGGGAGACCTTGACATTGTAAAGTTTGAGAACTACTGATTTAGACCAAAATGCAGATTTAAATGAATTCTGTATTAACAATTCAAAAAGATTTTATACAAGGCTCCCTCATTGTATCACGATATATACGATATCTCTGGAAAGGCACATTGTGGAGACATTTATCACCATATCGCCCACCCCTCGTCCCAGCAGTGTACTTTAGGGCTGTCACCATTATGCCATTTTACATGACGATTATTTGTCACTCAAATAATTGCGATTAACGATTTAATTGTGTTTTTGTCGTTGACAATTACATTTCTATTTGGCTTTTTGTTTTTTAAGTCTACATGGTAGATATGACACATAACCAAATATATACAAAGAAATTACTGACATATTTGACAACTTTACACTTAAAAAAGAACATTGATAGTGGAAATAGCCGATCTACAAGCTCACAACACGTCGCGATGCGACGTGTTGTGAGCTTGTAGATCTGCTATTTCCACTATTTTTGACTTTTTTTTTTAAATATATGAAAATGTTTCAATATGTAAACGATTATGACGATTATGAAAAATAATCACGATTATTTAAAAGAAATCACGATTAGACGATTATGTAATAATTGTGACAGCCCTGACAGCCCTAGTGTACTTACTGTCCTCTGGGGTACCAGCGGTGCTTGGTGGTGAAGAACATCTTGCTGAGCTCCTCTATGGTTGGTCCAGGCTTCTTCTTCAGCACCTCCTTGCTGAGCTGAGCCTTCAACACCTGGTCGTGGGTCTCCAGCGCGCTGGTCACCGGGTCTGGTCGCTCAATGGGCTGTACGGATTTCATTTCATTTAGATTCTTTGTTCGCTCAAACCATGTAGGCCTGAAATTGTTTTGATGCTTTAACTATTGAAAAAATAGTAGATATACAAGTGAGCTTTTAGATCTGTTATTTTTGAAAAATGAATTGTGTCTTTTGAGTTTTTCAAGTCTTTGAATATATCTTTTTTAAAAGCGAACATTTGCAACTCAAATATTTGCTTCTGGGGGGTCCCTGGAACAACACATTTTTAGATGGGGGTCCGCGGCCAAATGCATGTAATTTTGGGGGTCCTTGACATGAAAAAGTTTGAGAACCACTGATTTAGAGGAAGGATTTAGAAGAAGTTTATAGAATCGGGTAAAAAATATTCAAAGACTTGCACAAAAAACTAATTTAAAAAATAGCAGATCTACAAGCTCGCAGTGCGGTACTTGGTGCCGCGCTGTGAGCTTATATATCTGCTTTTTTTTAATAGTTAAAGCAGTCTTTGTTTATACTTCTGGTCAAAGGAAAATGTTACTTCAAAAGGAAAACATTTGCTAACTATGCAATCTAGCCTTCGTTCAAAAAAAGTTAAAACCATTTGAATGAAGACTAAGAATGAATGCATTGTTTTCTTTCGTTATTATTTCCTTTACGAGATTCTCTCAAAAAACACAGTGTCTATTAAAGAAAACATTTCTGAGACGGTCTTCTCCAACATGTAGTGTGTTGAAGAGCAGTGAAGTCTGAAGTCATTTACCCATCCTACCTGGTTCACGTATTTTCCCCCCATTCTGAATTGCCATAGACCTTTTTCATATCACGTCATATAAGAACTGTGTTTCAAACATTAAAAAAATATATATCTCAGCTGTTTGAAGAATCAACTGATGGTGAGAAAACGCTAATGTTACTGTCGCAGAATTAGTTTTCGCTAGAAACAGGCTTTATCAAATATTAGTGACTGACTATCATAAACCATACAGAGCCACCTCCCCGACAATATCGCGCAAACCGTTTGTTTATTTTTGGACCACAATGCTTATATGTAAGCCATTTACCATGAGAGGGAGTGGGTTGTTGGCTGATTTACCTCCGCCTCGTGCCACAACCCTGAAACAGTGGTAAATCAGCCAACAACCCACGACCCTCGAATGGTAAATTGCTTTTCTACCACTTCTACCATATAAATGAAAGAAAACACAGTTGTAACTTGCAAGGTTATTTAGTTACAATCAACTGATTTACCACTGTTTTAAGTCAATCAGAATCCAGTATCTGAACATGTGACCACAAAAAGTGGTAGAAGAGACGATTTTAAGATTACTCAATGTTAGAGAAATGACTTCCATGAGCCGGGGGATGAGCGATTCGCGTCATGACTTCGCTGCTCTATAGCGAGTCAATCATTTAAACGAGAGCGTCTTACCAGAGTGAGTTCATAAGGGACGTCCACAGAGGGATGATAGCAGACTATGGTTTTCCCATCAGACGTCACTCCCAGCTCCACCTTGCTGAAGTCAGAGAGATATAGGTTGTTTTACTCTCTTTTGTAACATTTAAAAGTAAACATTCACAACGTAAAATAGATAAACCACATTAACAAACAAATAAATACATGAGAAGACAAAAGGATGGCTGGAAGAAAAATCATGTTCCAACTACTCGAGACATGTTTAACATGCTTTGAGAAGGTGAAAAGGAAAAGAATAAGACAAAAAGAAAAGTGAAAAATCTCTAGATAGTAGATCTGGCGAGTTACTTTGTTGTCCATCATGAGATCAAGCAAATGATAAAGTACTAAACTCTTAAAGTTTACATGATTACAATAAAACATTATAGTGTAACTGTTACATCAGTATTCATTTGTTAGGTTTGACTAACACATTTTGTTAGTCAATTTTGTTAGGTTTAGGGATGGGACGATGTGAACATTTCATATCACGATTATTGTGACAAAACAAATCACGATTTACGATATTATCACGATAATCTAAATCCATTATCCTGGGGTGGAACATTTACCAAAAAATAGCCGATCTAGAAGCTCAACGCGTCGCGGCGCGTTGTGAGCTTGTTGATCGGCAATTTTTTGGCAAAGACATTTGATAGTGTGAAAAAAAGACTGTATCAAGTACATAATAAGTACCTTTTACCAATTATAGAGGGTTTAAGTTGTACCAGATATGCAGCTCGGCAAATAAAAGGTGAATTCATCCCAGTGCATGATCACGATGAATTAAACCTCCACGATACGATTATCGTGAGAGTTTTTTTATCACGATGAACGATAATATCGCCTATCGTCCCATCCTTAGTTAAGTTTGACTAACTATGACAGTCAACGTGTTAACTAATTGATCAGATCTGAAAATATTCAACAGCTTTAGACAGGGGTTGACACTAAGGTCTTAGAGGCACTTGGCTAAGTACAGGTCATGTTCTACTTGCCCAAGGGCCATGCCCACTTGCCCGAAAAGTAAATTGTCCATTTTAAAATGATAGGTAACATTTGAATTACCACTCAATTTAACACTTACTTGCTTTCAGGGGCTGTGCAATAAAAGAAAATGTCACACCTCAATACCTCCAGTCCAAATCCAAATATACTGTAACTGTAGCTATGATTGAATATTGTTATTTTATATTTTTAAGTGTAGCAACAGTAAAAACAGTAAATAGTGCTCTTATTTTACATTCCACAGACCAGAAGACAGAGCGCTCTGGCCACGTTCAGCTGTTTAGACAGATATCTGGTGTTGTGTTTATAGACGGTTGCGTCCCCTCTCAAACGAGCACTTGCCCGGTCGGGCAACCTGAAAGCAAACTCCACCTGCCCGTTTTATTTAGGCTACCTGCCGGGGGCAGGGTGGGCAAGCCTTAGTGTTAATGCCTGTTTAGAAATGCTACCAGCATGGCAGGCTAAGTAATGGACATACCAGTTCACATCTTCTAACGAAGGGCCGCTGAGGGTTGACTTTTGAAGAGCTGGCACGAAACACGCTGCAAAGAAATGAGTGAAAGTCTGTCAGATACATTCATTTTAGAACTAATTGCAAATCTGTGTCACTTTAGTTTTGAACCACTTTAAAATATAGCATAAAAATAGCAGATATACAAGCTCACAGCGCGGCACTCAGTGCCGCAACAGATCTGCTATTTTTGCAAAATGGAGAACATTTGTGCAAGTCTTTGAATATTTTGACCCGATTCTATACACGTCTTCTAAATCCTCCTTCTAAATCAGTGGTTCTCAAACCTTTTCATGTGAAGGACCCCCAAAATGACATACATTTGGCCATGGACCCCACATCTAAAAAAAATATGCTGTTCCAGGGACCACCCAGAAGCAAATATTTGAGTTACAAATGTTCGCTTTTAAAAAGATATATTCAAAAATAGCAGATTTACAAGCTCACATCACGGCACTCGGTGCAGCGCTGTGAGCTTGTATATCTGCTATTTTTCAATAGTTAAAGAATGAAATAGTTCTAGGCCTAAATGGATTATAAGAAAGAAATGATTGACATTCTGTCGGAAGATACATTTTAGAACTCATTTAACAGCGACATCAAACATGCAGGGATAGCTTATTCCACACACTCAAAACTGATTCAAAGATTGATTGTACTTTTGTGAAGATTTTTTTAAAAAGTACAGCGGTACCATTATAAAATGATGCTAAAAGGATAACGCAAAAAGCCCAGCGAACTTGTTTCCACTATATATTCAATTCATTTTTTAAATTCATCATTTAAACATCCTTGAGGGAGTTCCAGGGGGTCCCTTGCTAAATGATAGTTCAGTTAGGAACCAAATGGACCCTTATGAGTCTGTTAACGCAAAGAGTGTACAAATGTGTACACTCTAAGTTAAATCAACATTGATTTTAAATCGGGTGTCTCCGAGACAGAATTGCCATGATTAAATGGGGGTCCGTAGCCCTAATGCACATCAAACTGGGGGTCCTTGAAATCAAAATGGTTGAGAAACACTGCTAGTAGAGTAGAATCTTCTCCTATATCTATATGGATGGGGGGTCCCTGGCATATCTTTTCAAACGGGGGTCCGCGGGCTGATAAATAAGTGTCAATTCGGGGGTCCTTGACAAGAAAAAGAGAAAACAATGTTCTACTCCTTGAATAACGTTAGCTAGCTTTTCCACCACAGTCAGAGCTGACTGACCTGCTTAAATGATGTTTATCTGACGCTGAAGCCAATACGTTTGACTACTCATGCAATAAACATGAACATTTCGTTCAGAAGGAAGAACTTACTTTGCCCGTGTCGCTGTAGTTGTGGTTTTATATTCAATAATCTGGTTGTAAACACATTTAACCTCCTGCACAGATGACCCGACGCCATGTTGGAAAATATGGTACGACTCGTAAACAGTCCCGGTGGTGAACAATGACAAGGAGAAGATTTGTTCCGCCGTATGTATATGTCAGGCTCAACGTTTTCAGGCCAAGGACCCCTTAGCTGAGAGAGAGATGAAGCAGTGACCCCCACAACCTTTTCATAGATTCCATAATAGTTTCATTGTTTGACAGCACAATCATCAGTGTATTTTGGATTCATGTCAATTTGTGTTTTCAGATATTTAACCACTTGAACCATCAATACTTAATAAACTTGACCTTTTACTCTGTACTTAGTCTGCTCGTTTTCCCCTCTACACCAAACCTCTTTGCCAAAAAATAGCAGATCTACAAGCTCACAATGCCTCGTAGATCTGCTATTTTTGGCTAAAGGTCTCGGAATATGGACACTAGGGTTCAAGTGGTTGATATTATAAAAAGAGAAAAAAAAAACTTTCTATCACTCAAAGATTTAGAGAACCCCCTGTAGTAACACTGAGGACCCCCTAAGGGTCCCCATGACCCCCTGTTGAAGACCCATGTGGTCTATGGTCTGAATAGGGCACCGTTTCCCAGACAGACAGACTTGAGTAAAAAATTATTAAATATATATTTCAAAAAGTTACAAAAATCATATGGAAGTAGGCCAGAAGAATGGTATCTTATATTCAGAATAGATTGTCTCTCCAAAAAAAAAAAAAAAGATGGAAAAACTTTTTAAATATATCGGGGGTTTTTTTTTAGTTTTTTTTTTAAAGAAATAAAAATAATGTAACAATTGCATCCATTTTCAAAAACACATCTAAAAAATCCATAAATAAAATATAATATCAAATAAGAAGTGGTGGAAAATAGACGATCTATTGTGAGCTTAATAATAATGAAGAATAAAATTCATTTCCCCCTCAGACTTTTACAAAACATATTGATATAAATTATGTTAAGCCTAGAATCAAGCCTTGTGAATCATGACCATGAAACCTTTGATTCTGTTAAAACACAAAGGGTATTTATTCAATTAATTATCATATCATACAGTAGCCTATAATTAAATATTTTGAATATATTTGTTCACAGAATCAAATGTTTTATGGTCATGATTCACCAGGATCCTAGTCTCGCGTGGCCAGACTGTTGCCTCCGCGATTTGGTCAAATGCTCCCAGCATACAGTCTGGCAAACCAGAATAGAAATGATGAGTGCGAGATGAAGCGGAAGTGAAGCCTCCTCGTCACTTCCGTTTCAGTCTCACATCGCTCACATTTATCATTATATAAATAAAAATCATATAAGCATGTTTAGCTTGCTGCTTAGCAGAAATGACATTTTAAAATATATTTCCTTGCACGGTAATGCCCGTTTCCATTACTCGCCGTTAGGGAGCTGCTGTTCCAGACTCTATATAGCATTCAGAGATTGTGGAATAGTTGTCTGGCTACGCGAGACTACCAGGATCCTGGATGGCTTTTAAAATAATTTATATAATTATGTTTGTAAAAGTCTACGTAAACCACCATGCCCTATAATACGACCTTTTTGAGCAATTTACTCTAAAACACTATTAGTGGTCGCGCCATGTCTTGGCCATCTGGCCAGTGATGTATATCGGACCAGTTACCCATATATGGACACTCCTGGTACCCATATATGGAGATCCATGTACTGTATATGGATATGCTGTGAGACCTCAAACATGCTTGCTCAGTTATTCGTTATGTGAAAGTCCTATGACGTCTATGACATCTGACATCATCATACATCAATCCCTTTTGTGCCCATATATGGAGATCCCTGTCTGTAGAACCAGCCACACAGATGGTGGTAGTAAGTAGTTAGCTGATGGATGCATTATGGTGGTTGGTAGTTAGATGAAGGACATAGTATGGTGGTAGTTGGTACTATTAGTCTGACAATCATGAAAATACAAACAAACATTATACACTATAAATCATTTGCATTCATTTATTATTAGACTACCATGTAGTAAGTCCAGATGATCTCACTTCAAAATGTACATTCATAGTTAAAACTTGAAGATATACACCCCAGTCCTTCCATTGCATTCTATACATACAGTACTTCAAGTTCAAGGTAAATTATGCAACTCAACTGAAAGTTACTTGGAAAAGTGCTAAATCCAAAGGGACTGCAAAATAGCCTAGTAGCCTAAACTAGATTCCTCCTGCCTTCTGATTCGAATTCTGCAAAAGACTGCTGCTACTTGTTTCAAAAAGCTTTATACCCTGTATAAATGTAACAGAGGTGCTCCGAACCTCCCTACCCGGCTTCGAACCTGGGTCTCCCGCATGAAAGTCCAATATCTTAACCATTACTCCAAAGGGATATCCCTATGGAACAAGGGCAGATACTAGACTTTTGAGGCTTTTGGGGCTGCGACTCTCTCCGCCACATAAATATAAAATGTAAATGTACCGTATGTAGACAATGTGACATATCTCTGTTTAGACAATACTGTACCCCTCCAACTGTATTATAGATCCATACAAATAAAATAGAATATTGTGTAAAAGGCATGCAGATGCCATAGCACCCCAAATCATAACTAACTGCGGAAACTTCCCACTGGACTTCAATCAACTCTGACTTCAGAAGGTTGACATTTCTCCATAATAAATCCTTGTTTTGAGTGGTCTTGTGTAATATTGTAATATTTTGAAATATGGACTTTTTTTGCTATTCATGATAAAAAATCAAAATGTTAACAAAAAAGGTTTGGAATAATTCTCTGGATGTACAATGTATCTAGAATAAATATGAAAGTTTAAAGAAATATATGAACGTTTCAAGAAAACGTTACACAATATATATTGTTTTAGATCGATCTGTATATTATTTTCACAATTTTCAATAGTTTTTATGTTTTCTCATGCCAATAAAGCTTTGATGAATTGAAAATTGAAATTGAAAGACAAGGTTATCGTCTGATCCAGTGGTTCTCAAAGTGGATTCCAGGGACTTTGTGGGTTCCTTTAGGGGGGGGTCTAAATGGACCTATACAAGTCTGTAACTCTGACAGGGTATACTGAAGCAATAAGCCACAAGAGGCGAGTGGTTACCTGGTATTTTACACCGCCTTTTTTTTTGAGAATTTTTGAGAATTTTTTGATAATTAATTAATTAATTCAAGTAATTAATTCACTTAATTTGTAATATTAATTCTTAATTTTGCCCTATAAAAAAACACATAAATGTGCCCATGATGACGGAAAACACAACTAAATTAATTCCCTTATTTTAGACTAATTCTTATTTTTGCCCTCAACATAAAAGGAGAGGTTGACTCTTGTCTCTTGGCCAGGGGGGACAGATTTTAGGCCAGGGGGCCCCCCTGGCCAATAAAGTGCTGCAGGAAACCCTGACATGTACCAATTAAAACTGTTCTATTTCACTAATTCACAATAAGGTCTGCTCTGCAAGGAAGTAGTCCCCAGCTACAAGAAAGAAGTTCCCAGCCTTTTGCCAACAACACAGGTGCAGATAATTGGTGCACTAGCTATGGAACACTGTGGAAAGAAATAACACACCTGGCTTTGATATGAACTGATTCAAGGTGTGGGTTATAGTCTCATATACCACAGCAATAAAGGGAAACCAGCCAATCAGAATCAAGGAATGGAACTAGCCGTTTTAGAAAAGTCTGTAACTCTGACTGTGTACAAATGGAACCAAATGAACCCTAACAGGTTCATTTGGTTCCATTTGTACACAGTCAGAGTTAAGGGGAGACCTTGAAATGTAAAAGTTTGAGAAACACTGCTGGTCTGCTCCTAGTCGTCTAGTTGACAGAGCAAAGCCACGCCCCGTTTGATCCAGTGCTGGGGGCGCCTGTCGGTGGGCAGCGTCATGGAGATGACAAAGTTGGTGGAGTGCCCCGTGGTGGAGAGCGTGCCCTTCCTCTCACTGGTCTTATAGATGGGACACACGTAGAGCCTGTCAGGCTGCTCCGTGCTCCTCTTTTCAGCTTGGTAGGAGAGTGAAAGAAACAGACAGACAGATGGAGAACACAGAGTCAAACAAAACAACTACAATTTAATATTTAAGCCAAGGGTTCTTCAACAGGACCCCTAGGGGGTCCTCAGACTTACTACAGGGGGTCCTCCAAATCTTTGAGGGATAGAGACTTGTTTCTTCTTTTTTATATTAACCACTTGAACCCTATAGTGTTCATATCCTGTGAGCTTTAGCCAAAAATAGACGATCTACAAGCTCACAAAGCCTCGCAGCGTGAGGCTGTTTTTATAGATTTTCTTTTTTAGGCTATTTTTGCCAAAGAGGTTTGGTGTAGAGGGGGAAAAAGAGCAGACTAAGTACAGAGTGAAAGGTCAAGGACTCAAGGTTATTAAGTATTGACGGTTCAAGTGGTTAAATATCTGAAAACACAAATTGACATGAATCCAAAATACACCGATGATTGTGCTGTCAAACAATGAAACTATGAAATCTTTGAAAAGGTTGAGGCGGTCCCTGCTTCATCTCTCTCTCTCAACTAAGGGGTCCTTGGCCTGAAAACGTTGAATCAACATCCATACATCAAATGGAAAGAACTAGTAGGCTAATCTAAGAAAATAGGTAGACCAATAACAATTTAAAAATGCTATCTAAATTACATCCATATAATAATTAGGGAGATAGGTCAGTCAGTCAGTCAGTCACACAATGCATTATCTATTCACTCGCTTCAGCTACTGATCTCAAATTTAACATGGCATTGGCCATTTAGCATTATACACACGGTGACGGAGCCCGAATTTCATTTTTCCCAAATTCAAGCTATTTATTAGCGTTTCTTCAGTCTACAGCTCTACAGCCTGTTGTCAGGGTTACGGTCCGTTCCTCCAGGCCATGGGATCTGTAGCCCCGGGCCCACACACACACCTCTCTCACAGTTAGGAATGTTGCTCTCTCTCTCTCTCTCTCTCTCTCTCTCTCCATGCATCTCTCTCTCTCTCTCTCTCTCTCTCTCTCTCTCTCTCTCTCTCTCTCTCTCTCTCTCCATGCATGGGTCATGCAACGGGTGATGTGTGTCTCATCTTCCAACGGCTATGGAAAAATTATGTGGAGCAAGCATATACATCTATTCACCTAATTTTGCTGTTAAATAATTTGTATCCATCATAAATATACACTCCTCCATGGGCTGCTCCTTACATTATGATACTCCCACATATTCTCACGCACGCACCATGCAGTTACAGTTACCTGTACTTTCCCCATAACCCACACTCTGCACATATTTTGCAGCACATATCTTCGAACGGGTAAGGTCTAGTGTATGGTGATTGAAGGTATAGGCAAGTGCTACAGTAAGTGCTATGGGCAAAGGCAGAGTCTTCAGACCATGGCGGAAGCTAGGGAGTGAGTCTGTAGTTCTAAGTGCAACGGGGAGTTTATTCCACAGTTTGGGGGCCAGGAGGACGAAGAGTCTAGGGCAAGGGGTCCTGGGGTTTTTAGCGAAGGTTCTGTCCGCATCCCGGTGTTAGCAACAATAACAACACATTTAATGCACTTGGGCTGCAAACCCTACAAACACCAACTTCTCTAGACCAGGGGTTTTCAAATTGGGTGACGGGGTAACCTGGGGTGCCGTGACGCAGTCCAGGGGTGCCGCCGCGAGATAATTTGATATTTGGAATTTATTTGGACACTTGAAAAAACATTTAGTATCATTTTAAACTTAAAGTACAAAGTTATTTTCAGTCAGTTCTAACCAAAATGGCTATTATCTCAATGTTTTCTTCGCAACATAATCACTAAAATATCGTCAATGTCGGGCAGAAACCTTGTATCTCCAAATTTCAAATGTGTACGTCTTTTGGTAAAGCAAAGCCCTGCTTCATCATACAAGACTGTCACATGAAACTAGTGAAAACAGGCGTTGTGTGCTTGTAGATCAGCTGTTTTCACTAGTTTAGTACATTTTATAGATGATAAATACAAAACGAACGGTTTTGGACATACAAGGTTTCCACCTGACAACAATATAAATATAAGGTGCTGGGAGTGAAAATTATAATGTAGGGGTGCCACGGATTAAAAAATAATAATCCTGGGGTGCCCTGAGACAAAAAAGTTTGGGAACCCCTGCTCTAGACCTTGAACCTTTTGACTCAAAGTTAATCATCTCTCTAGGGCAGCCTACTGAACCTTTCCTTTAAGTTTCAGGCAAATGTGCCAGGTTACACCTTGCTAATGTAGTGATTTGCGATGAGCTGGGACTGAACCTAAGGCTCGCACTCGCCAGACCGACGCACAACCGATCGCAGGGTTCCCCTAAGTGGGTGCCGTGAATTCATCAACAGACCTGATTTGCACTGTGCTTGATGAGTTATCTTACCATCTACTGCCATCTCTCTTCACCAAAAATAGCAGATCTACAAGCTCACAATGAGCTCCTAGATCAGCTATTTTTGGTGAACCTTCCCCCCAGAAAGCAGGGTGGTTAAACGTCAAATAAAACGTTATTTTCAATCAGTTCTGATGGGAATGGGACATAGCCTGCCATATCTCAGGTAGAAAGATGTGCATTGTTGCATAGAACGAAAGATTCCAAAAATTAACAGTGTAATTCAGGGGTGCCGTGGATGAAAAGGTTATTTACAGGGGTGACCAAAAAAAAGTTTGAAAACCCCTGACCTATCGTGCAACAGCCACATTGGCAGGGCTGTTGTGCGCCGGTTCTTGACTGGGGGCTACAATCACTTTCACCATTTTTATAGCGCGTCCTCGCGTTTCACACTTCACGCCGCGGACCGCCGCACACAACGTCCCTCGCGTCCCTCGCGCGAGGAAATCACGCTCCTCCTCCTGAAGACTACGCCAGATAGTAGTGATTCGCGACGGGCTGGATTTGAACTCCTGTCTCCCCCCTCACCCGAACGATGCACAACCTAACGTTGCCAAATTGGCTGAGCCCCATTTGGCAGGGCTGTTATTGGGGGCCGGGTCTTGGCTGGGGGCTACACTAACAGACAAATAAACACACAAACAAATAAGCAGACAGGACTGATACAGTATCAAGCCACACATTGCAACAGGCAAGTTAAAAAAAAGCTGTATCAAAGGGGAGAGTGCATCTCTCCATTCCGACATGTCTCCTTTCGGACACTAACCCTATCTCTTACCCTAACCCTAACCTTAACCTCTATGGAAGTGTTGCCACTCCGACAATAAGAAGTCACTGTCGGAGTGGCGACATGTCGGAATGGAGAGCGCCCCCCCAAAGGGGAATGCAGATGGTATGTGAGAGGCCATGAATGTTGTGTTTTAGCCCTACTACTTACTGGGTTTGATCCAAATAATGGGCATTGAGTCAAATAGGACTTTAGGGTACTGTTCAGCCAGGACTCCCCTGTTGAAAAAGAAGGAAAACATTTTGTTAGGCTTGGTTTTAAGTTTCCCAGCTCTCTCACTAGCAAAATGATAAACTAAAAAACTATTGAAATAGTAAAAAAATAACTATATAAATAACATAGTACCCTGTTTTATCCCAGCGAGCTCCGTCCAGAAACAGCCCGTTGATATAAACACCATCTTCAGGGACTGTGTCTGAAGCGCTAACAGTAAGAACCTGTGGGCAGACAATGATGCAAATGAAACACATGGCAAAAAGTCCTGAGCAGTCATTTAACTAGAGATCTGAGCTCATCATTAGCACTTTCTTAACCCTGGAACGCGCCCGAGTCGCATTAGATATACAAGCTCACAGCGCGGCACAGAGTGCCGCGCTGCGAGCTTGTAGATCTGCTATTTTTTGAAAAATCGTGAGGTGTGCAAATCTTTGAATATCTTTGACCCAATCTTTAACCCGACTTCTAAATCCTTCCTCTAAATCAGCGGTTCCCAAAATTACATGTATTTGGCCACGGACCCCAATCTCAAAATATGTTGGGACCACCCAGAAGCAAATATTTTAGTTAGAAATGTTCACTTTTAAATAGATATATTCAAAGACTTAAAAAGAAATCTAGATTTTGCGAGCTTGTAGATCTGCTATTTTTCAATAGTTAAAGCATTCCATAATTCTAGGCCTAAATGGGTTAAAGATCTGAGCTCATCATTAGCGCTTTTTGAATGTGCACAATGACATCCTAACTCTACTGAGATGAGGTCTCGGTAGACAATAGATCAAAAAGTATTACAGACCTCAAAGTCAAAGCCCAGCTGGTCGATGGGGATGTGATACTTGCGGGCGTAGTTCTGCATGGCTCCGGTTAAGAAGGCCTGGGTGAAGAAGAAGCCAGACAGCCAGAACACATTGGGTTTGGTGGTGTTGTACCAACCCTGTGTGGAGAAACATGACACGAAAGGAACAGTTGAGAGGTGTGACTAAAGCCCTTTTTACACTACAGGGCCGAACCAGAAATAAAACCAGAACTTTCCAGATCCAAGAACTTTCCAGAACCCATGAAGTTCCGGAACCGCGGTTTTCCCAGTGAACCTGAGCACAACGGTGGGGGCGCGGGAGTGTGGGGAACACACACCACTGACTATTGCCGATGATGGAGAGGTCTGGGAGAGGTTATATAGCTTAGCCTTTATGTATTGAGAATGAGAGGCACTCTTGCCGATTTAGTAAGAGACTCGTCGCCAATTGCAAGATATTTAAAAGTTATTTGGGGCCATGATGATATAAACCTTTTCTTCCTACTACTAGACTAAGGATTTATAGTGTCTGTGTTATTGCTTAAAACCACAATTATTCACGTGTCGCAAGTTCATTTAATGTTTTCCATTTAATGATTTCCTTTATCGTTATCTTGCGCTAAAGCACACAACTGTTTTCACCAGGTTTTAAGGTCTTATTTTAGTTGTTTCTCATAAGCTTGCGACCCTCCTTGCCCATCGGCCCCCGGGGCCCCACCGTTGCACTCATGTTCACCGGGACCAAAGCCCCCTTTCCACTACAAGGTGGAACCAGAACTTTCAGGAAGCTGAACCAATTTTTTTTTGGTTCTGGTTTTGCTTCCATAGCACAAGGCTCGGTTTCAGACGGGGTTCCTGGAACCATTTTTCGGTCCTGCTCCTGAGGTAGAACTAAACTTGAGTTCTGGGAACCTATTGGCAGGGCCAGCAGCGCTGCTGCTCTTTTTTTTGGAAACTTCCCAGTTAGTTCTGATTATGTGGAAACGTAAGCAGAACTTGGTCCTGGAACTTCACAGGTTCTCGAAAGTTCTTGGTTCTGGAAAGTTCTGGTTCTAGTTCTGGACGGCCCTGTAGTGTATAGTGGAAATGGGGCTCAAGTTCTGCTTATGTTTCAATATAACCAGTTTCAATATAACCAGACCTATACAAAAAAGAGCAGCAGCGCTGCTGGTCCCGCCCATAGGTTCCCAGAACTCAAGTTTAGTTCTACATCAAGGGCAGAACCTGCTCTTGAGTTAGTAGTACTGAACTTCAGTGTGCAATAATCTCCCAGAACCTCGTCTGAAACCGGGCCGTGCGCTATGGAAACAAAATCAGAACCAAAACAACTACAGGTTCTGGAAAGTTATGGTTCTGCCTCGCAGTGGAAAAGGGGCTAAACTTACACGCTTTGAGCATTTGGAAAAGTAATAATAACAACAATAAAATAAACATTTATTCGAGACCGATAAAATGGTCTGGAGTCCCAGGTAGGACTGACCTTCAAGAAGGTCAGTCTGGAGAGCAGGTCGGTGATGTAGGCTCCCAGAGGCTTGAGGCTGGGATAGGAGCGCCTGGCCCATTTCTCTGGGACTTTACCCAGCATCAGACTGCCTGCCATGGCCTCCAGGTCCCCATCCATCACCACCAGACCCTTGATGGCCTTCAGCAGGTTCTGCAGACTCTCACGGATCGTGACACATAGCCTGAGTGGGGAGAAAAAAAGTAGTAAAATCACATTATAGATTATACTGTAAATTAGGTAAATATCTGGTATGGCTCTTGCATGCCTATACAAGATCATAATAGCGCCCCCTGGGGGCTATGGTCCATACATTGAAAACAAACTGGTCCTTGAGAGGGTTCCAGGTGGTCCCCAACTAAATGATGCAGAGTTGGTAACCAAATGGACCCCTATAGATATAGCTATTGGGAGTGTAAAATGAAACCAAATGGACCCTTATGGGTCCATTTGGTTTCATTTTACGCTGTCTAGAGTTAAATTATTGTTAAACATATGCGTTAAGGCCCATTCCCACTGGGCCAGATAACAGATAAAAAAAATCTCTTTCTCTTTTTCCATTCAAAGTGGATGGTAGATACAGATAAAAAAAAATATCTGCCACGGATAAAAGAAATATCTGTGGCAGATATTTTTTTATCTGTATCTACCATCCACTTTGAATGGAAAAATATCTGGAGAAAGAGATTTTTTTATCTGTTATCTGGCCCAGTGGGAATGGGCCTTTACTCTATTTACAAGAAGTCTACACAATTAGAGAATGTTGATTTTATTTTAGATAGATAGATAGATACCTTTATTATCCCAAGGGGATTTTGATCAACGCTTGGCGCTTGCCTGTTATCTCTGCCAACCCACATCGATACAATTACAAATCTTATGCAACGATAGCAGATTCTTCTGAGTTTTGGGTCTGAGAGGCTAAATGTCATCAAATGGTGGTCTGTGGCTCAAATGCTGAATAAATAATGCACCAAAACGTTTGAAAGCCACTGCTCGAGATGGTAACCACATTAAAACATTCTTAGAGTGCATGTGACCGTGTGTGACTGTGTGTGACTCCACATACGTGTTGTAGCGCTCCAACATATGACTGTGAGTGAGTGTGTGTGACTCCACATACGTGTTGTAGCGCTCCAACATATGACTGTGAGTGAGTGTGTGTGACTCCACATACGTGTTGTAGCGCTCCAACATGTGACTGTGAGTGAGTGTGTGTGACTCCACATACGTGTTGTAGCGCTCCAACATATGACTGTGAGTGAGTGTGTGTGACTCCACATACGTGTTGTAGCGCTCCAACATATGACTGTGAGTGAGTGTGTGTGACTCCACATACGTGTTGTAGCGCTCCAACATGTGACTGTGAGTGAGTGTGTGTGACTCCACATACGTGTTGTAGCGCTCCAACATATGACTGTGAGTGAGTGTGTGTGACTCCACATACGTGTTGTAGCGCTCCAACATGTGACTGTGAGTGAGTGTGTGTGACTCCACATGCGTGTTGTAGCGCTCCAACATGTGACTGTGAGTGAGTGTGTGTGACTCCACATACGTGTTGTAGCGCTCCAACATATGACTGTGAGTGAGTGTGTGTGACTCCACATACGTGTTGTAGCGCTCCAACATGTGACTGTGAGAGACTGTGTGTGACTGCACATACGTGTTGTAGCGCTCCAACATGTGACTGTGTGTGACTGTGTGTGACTCCACATACGTGTTGTAGCGCTCCAACATATGACTGTGAGTGAGTGTGTGTGACTCCACATACGTGTTGTAGCGCTCCAACATATGACTGTGAGTGAGTGTGTGTGACTCCACATACGTGTTGTAGCGCTCCAACATATGACTGTGAGTGAGTGTGTGTGACTCCACATACGTGTTGTAGCGCTCCAACATGTGACTGTGAGAGACTGTGTGTGACTCCACATACGTGTTGTAGCGCTCCAACATGTGACTGTGAGAGACTGTGTGTGACTCCACATACGTGTTGTAG
Organism: Nannobrachium achirus; assembly: GCF_963921795.1. Lineage (NCBI taxonomy): Eukaryota > Metazoa > Chordata > Actinopteri > Myctophiformes > Myctophidae > Nannobrachium > Nannobrachium achirus. The sequence continues at coordinate 11,268,415 of NC_137830.1, forward strand.
CGCTCCAACATGTGACTGTGAGAGACTGTGTGTGACTGCACATACGTGTTGTAGCGCTCCAACATATGACTGTGAGTGAGTGTGTGTGACTCCACATACGTGTTGTAGCGCTCCAACATGTGACTGTGAGAGACTGTGTGTGACTGCACATACGTGTTGTAGCGCTCCAACATGTGACTGTGACTGTGTGTGACTGCACATACGTGTTGTAGCGCTCCAACATGTGACTGTGACTGTGTGTGACTCCACATACGTGTTGTAGCGCTCCAACATGTGACTGTGACTGTGTGTGACTCCACATACGTGTTGTAGCGCTCCAGCTCTTGGACCAGCACGGTGTTCATACTCTCCTCGTAGACAAACGGGAACTTCAACAGCGCGGCCTCCGTGTCAAAGTTGTCCGGAAGCTAAAGGACAAGAGCAAATTTACAAATAATCATTCCAAAGAAAGGCGACACCATTGCAAACCTACAAACAACGTGTGTGGAAAAAGAGGTCCAAGCTAGGGCAGAAAGACAAGGAACTTTTTGGTCTAGATAACCAGCATGATGCAAGATCTCAGGACTAAATCCTTGTATTTCCACTGTGTTTATTGTGTTGTTTCTCTTCTAAAATAAAATTCCAGCCACACAATGGCGTGGCAGAGTGACTGAGGGTGCACTTTCATAAAATAAGCCAAATGCAACCTTGTCACTAGACTCAAAGTCACTCACTACAGAAGCACAGCTGTAGAATGTGTGGACCTTATGCAGGGGTTTCATTTCAACCGAGCAAAAGAGAAAAGAACGTGGTCAGATATTGTACCTTTGTTAGAATGTCGTTAGCTACAGTGTACAGCAAGGGTCTTCAACAGGGGGTCCGGGACCCCTAGGGCATCTTCATAGTTACTATAGGGGGCTCCTCCAAATCGTTGTGTGATAGAAACCTTTTTCTTTTTTTTTATATTAACCACTTGAACCCTAGTGTCCTTATTCTGAGAACTTTAACCGAAATTAGCAGATCTACAAGCTCACAACTTTGTGAGCTTGTAAATCGGCTATATTTTGCAAAGAGGTTTGGTGTAGAGGGGAAAAAGAGCAGCCAAGTTCCTCACTGCCACGTTCCTAAATTTCTAGTGCACAGATCAATTTTTAGTGCACGGATCGTTCACGCCCATGCCTAGATGATGCACCATATGTGTAGTACCGTTCAGGCATTCATGAGATAGAAGCCTTCAAAGTCAGACAAAACAAACACTGCCACCTTCCTAAATTTCTAGTGCACGGATGAAATTTTTAGTGCACGGATCGTGCACGCCCATGCCTAGATGATGCAGTTGTGGCATTCATGAGATAGAAGCCTTCAAAGTCAGACAAAACAAACATTTTGCCATTTTGAAAGATGTGTTTGTTATGGGGTTAAACATGCAATTTCGCGATTGCGATCATGCCTAATACATTTTAGGCATTTTTGGATTTTTTTTTAATAAAAAAAATGTATACACTGATGATTGTACTGATGATTGTGCTGTCAAACTATGAGACTATAATGGAATCTATGAACAGGTTGTGGGGGTCCCTGCTTCATCTCTCTCTCAACTAAGGGGTCCTTGGCCTGAAAACATTGAAGACTCCTTGCGTACAGGGTGTTGTACGTTACCTTTGTCAGAATGTCGTTGGCTATGGCGTACAGGGTGCTGTCTCCGCCGGAGCTGCCGCCAGCCTTGGCCCCTCCTCCCTGGGTGAGCAGCAGCGAATCAAACAGCAGCTTGGTCTGCTGCAGGTCTTTGGATATGTCCACGTTCTCGTGCATGCCGAACACCTCGGGGTGCTGGCCCAGAGGGAGGTTCTGGAACACAACGCACGCACGCACGCACGCACGCACGCACGCACACGCACACGCGCACACACACACACACACACACACACACACACACACACACACACACACACACACACACACACACACACACACACACGGCTCCTTCTGACTACAAAGGGTAACCCTGACATTTTCCAGAAACAGTATGTGATGGTTTTATTTGTTTAATTTCCATTATAACCAGAACGGTTGAACGTTAAGAGAACAAAACGTTATTTAAGAAAGTATAGGTTTATAGCACTTGTGCGTTGTTCTGGCGAGGGGGAGACTAGGGTTCAAATCCAGCTCGTCGCGAATCACTACAATCTGGCGTAGTCGGCAGGACGAGGGGCGTGAAGCCTGTATCAGAGTCGGCACCGCGGTGGAAGGCTATCCACCATGGTGTAGTGCGGTGTAGTCTTTTTGAGTCATAAAACTACAACGTTAACGCTCAAAAAGACTACACCGCACTACACCGCGGTGGAAGGCTCGACTCTGATACAGGCATCATCCTGATTTTTATTTAAAAAAAATACTGAATACCTATTCAGGTGATTGCTGGTCAAGTGCTTGGTCTACCGACATTTTTTTCTTAGATTACTATTTCTATGCATTTGACGTTGATGTATTGATGTATTACCTTGCTTATTGTAAATCACTCTGGATTAGCAGTTTAGCAGTGTCTGCTAAATGCCTAAATTGTAATTACATTGATTTATTGGAAGCTTAGTACCACCATGTAATGTTAACCTCATTAACCACATAGACCATCTAAACATCTATAAAAATGTGTAAAAATGAGTTGCTCTATACTTTTTCGATCTACACCAAATCTCCTCGCCAAAATAGGTGATCTACAAGCCCAAAACGCGTCACAACGCATTGTGAGCTTGAAGATCTGCTATTTTTGGCAAATGTTCCCCCAAGAATAGAGATGCTGGAGTTCAAGTCGTCAAGCGTCCCTATTTTGAGAAAATGTATTGGCCAAGAAAAAAAAAAAGGGTAATTCATTGCGAAGCGTCGTGAGCTTGTACAGTACATCTGCTATGTTAGCTACTTGTTGCACGTCTTGTCTTTTTTATCCTTTACAAATAGAACCCTGGTGTGTTCGATCATTGCTGTTACCTTGATGAACTCGATGTAGTCGTCATAGGTGGATTTGGGTGGAGCGTAGTATTTACCTTGATAAACTCGATGTAGTCGTCATAGGTGGATTTGGGCGGGGCGTAGTATTTGCCGCTGGGGGAGAAGTTGTAGGGTTTGTCGATGATGTCGTTGTTGTAAAAGTCAGCCAGAATGGTCATGAGCAGCCGCCGGTCCCAGTCGTCCGTCACGCGGCCGCCGTAGTTGCACTCTCCCGTCAGGTACGTTATGGCCTCGAACGGCACCTCGACGTAGTCGTTCACAAAGAGCTGACATCCACGGGACATGAGAGCAGAAGAGACATTAGGGCCCTGTTTTCCTCCATGGTAAAGCTCACAACGTGTCGATGCAGATCGGCTATTTGAAGTATTTAACTTGTTAACTGCCAGGGACGTAGGATGAGAGAGAGCTTACATACCGGTAACCCTCCCTGCCCAAGTAGTTTTAGGAGAGTCCACTGTTGGCCACTAGAGGGTGCTGTTAACCAAGGCATGCAGTCAGACTTGGTCTCTGGCTGTTCTACAGCACTGGTGTTGTCAATGACATGATCACATGTGTGTGTGTGTGTGTGTGTGTGTGTGTGTGTGTGTGCGTGCGTGCGTGCGTGCGTGCGTGCGTGCGTGCGTGCGTGCGTGCGTGAGAAGGACACACTCATCATTTTGTAAGAAATGTCTGGACTTTACATGGGATTATCGAAACTGGACAATTTCTTTTTCCTGAGTCTATGACATCAATGTGCACTTATGTGCACCATCGATGGCCGGATTAGATCGAGAAATGTTACTCTATAACTTTTCAAAAGTAATTAAAAAGCTGTCAGAGAGAGGTAAATAAATACATAAAGCTGGCAGTATCCACAAGTTTCGTCGCAGCCGAGTGTGATCTACAAGCTCACAGCGGTTGCATCTGCGACGCGACGTGAGCTTGTATGTCTGATAAAAATCTTTTTTAAAATAGCAAAAAAGGCAAAGAAGTTTAGGGGTTTAGGGTTTAGCATGGACAAAAATAGCGCCCTTAGTGTGCTTATATCTTATGTGTGCTTATAAAAAGATAATGTAATAACATTCCTCTTAACCGATCTAGATCTGGAAACATCTGTGCTACTTAAAGGAGTAGTTCGCCCCCAAAATGCCATTCTTTCTTTTGATTACTCATGCCAATCAATCAATCAATTTTAGTTTTTTTGTCGCATTCCTAAGACAATAATAATTTGATTACAATAAATGTACCGCCATTGATTCCGAATGGGGACCCGAATGCATTTGGGTCCCCATCCGGAATCAATGGGGGTAAAATTACTATAATACCATTTTTGTTTTAGGGATGCGACAAATACAAAGAAATATTATTGAATTCAAGTCTCCATGGCATGATTGATCAATAGAAAAAAAGTCATTTTGGGGGCGAACTACTCCTTTAAAGGGATATTCCACTTTCAACAGGGAGCAGTGGTAGGGCCTCTCTCCCCACACACACCCATTGTAACTTCAAACTCCATTTTAACCATGATAGATTCATTAAAAACACACATTATTTTTTCTGGTGACTCATTTTACCTTCCTAATACGTGAGCAGGCCGTGTTTTTTCAATAACTTTTTTCATTTATTTTTAATAATTATTTGGGAAAATGGAAAAAATGAAATACAAAGAAATAATTATTAAAAATAAATGAAAAAAGTTATGGAAAAAACACAGCCTGCTCACATATTAGGAGGGTAATATGAGTCACCAGAAAAAATAATGTGTGTTTTTAATGAATCTATCATGGTTAAAATGGAGTTTGAAGTTACAATGGGTGTGTATGTGGAGAGGCCCTGGGCCTGGAGGGCCTGGTAGCATTTACATCAAATATCTAAATATTCAATCAAGCTAATTAAAAACTGTTCAGGGTGTTCATAAAAGCCTGATTAGATGATAAAATTACCAAAAGCTTTTTTGAAAGTGAAATATCCCTTTAAGACGTTAAACATTTAGACCACTTTAACCATTATTTTATACTTTAGATATTCAAAAATAGCAGATATACAAGCAGATTGTAGAAAAATCGTGAAAATGTCAAAATATGTCAAAATACATATCATTTTGGGAATCCTTGACATGAAAAGGTTTGAGAACCACTGATCATAGAAAACCTTATTAGAGGCGTTGTGAGCATACAAAATGTAATGCTCTCAACTCTTACAACTCTTAGTGCTTGTCAGGTTTCCCCAGTTAAAATATGATTATTTTGGGGTCGCGGCCTGAAAAGGTTGAGAACCACTGATCTAGAAGAACCTTGTATAATCTTTCGTTTTAAGAGGGACGTGCATTTTTGCCATTGTGGTCAAACGATACCTGCAGCTGCCTGATGCTGATGCGAAGGTCAGACTCGTTGAAGCCGTAGGGAATGTTCCAGCCCAGGGGGCCGTACTTCTTCCTCTCCTGGACCAGAGCATGGAAGAAGCAGACCCCGTACAACAGCTTCTCCCAGACCTAGAGACGCAACCAAAGAGAAAGAAACCGCACGACTGCAATATTCTTTAATTGATCAATGTCGAATTAAAGAAAATGTCATATATCGGTATTTATGCCAAGTATTTCGATATATCGATACGATATACAATGGTACTGTACCAGTAATGCCCCTATCATAGTAGGCACCGTGGTGATAAGCTATCCACCGCGGTGTAGTCTTTTTAAGTCATAAAACTACAACATTACGTCATTACTCGCGGTAATGACGAGCTATCCACCGCGAGTCCCGACACATCTCTCTGTTTTTACGTTCAGACAGATCGACCCATCACCCCGTTCACTGATTGGTCGATCTAGACCAGTCAGTCACAGTGATAGGACATCACCGTGACTGACTATGATGGCCTCCACTTGTTTTCTCACTTTAGGTGGATAGCTGATCACCTAAAATTTGCAGTGATAGGCTCTTCACCGCAGACTCTGATGATAAGGGCTTAAGCCTCCCTAATCGGGAGATAAGCGACCGTCAGGTCCCACAGTGTCCAAAAATGAGTTTGAAAAAATGAGTGTAGACATACTGTGTACCGCTTTGCGTGATTTTACGGCAACATTTTTGGGAGCAGTGTCCAAAAATGTGTTTAGCAAGAATCGGCCTGATGTTGGCGCTAAATGGGACAGCTCCATGTTGCTGACATGACTGTAGACATAGTGTGTACCGCTTTGCGTGATTTTATGGCAAAATCTGTAGGAGCAGTGTCCAAAAATTTGTTTTGCAAGAATCGGCCTCATGGTGGCACTAGAAGAGGGCCATGTGAAAAATAAGGAGGTTGTGGTTTGGCAGCCAAGGAGTGTGTGTGCAAAGTTTGGCATGGATAGGGGCAACAGTGGCGGAGATATGAGTAGGGCAAAAGTGTGACGTGACGTGACGTGCCATGACGTGACGTGACGTGACGTGACAGACAGACAGACAGACAGACAGACAGAGACAGACTGACTGACGGACCGACGGACTGACAGCCGGTGGAGGTTTTGATAGTAACTGTGGCCTGGCGGTCGCAACAAATGTAATCCGTATTCAATAATTTAAATGTTACAGTGAAAACTAAGCATTATTAAAAAAAAACAGCATAACAACAAGTCAATATCACTCTTGATTCTAAGTGCTATTGGGTTCCCACACTGGTATTTGATATTCTAAGTGTAGCAAAAGGCAGATATGGGCAACGATATGGACGATATATTTCCCAAGGTCGTTATATCGTCCATCGTTGTCTTTTGCGATACTGATATTGCGCACGGTCACACCTCGATAACGATACGATAACGATATATTGTGCAGCACTAGCGTGAGCCGCCATACTCACAGGTTCCTTGTTGGGGCAGTTATTGAAGAAATGTGAGTCTGAAACAGGGTCTGTCTGGTAGGACTGCAGCAGGTTGAGTCTGAGGCCCGTCGGAGGCTCATTGGTCATCTTTACACCGTTCTGCAGGATGGCAACTGGAAACTAACGCAGGGAAACATGGAAGGTCAGACTCAGTGCACTGACCTGTAGTTGTCATTGTGAACACATATTGATTCATTTGAGCAAGCACAATTTAAAGATTAAACCAATCACTGTGATGTAATTCATGTATTACCAGCCAATAGAACATTGTATTGCACAATTGGTCTCTGTTTTTGGACGGCATCCAAAGTTACATTCTGCCTGAAGTCATTATGATGTCACACAGCTATACAAGTGTCATTATCACGCCATAAACATCCAAGATCCACATACTGTAGGAGTCACGTGAACAGTGTGAACACTGTGTGCACGGCCCCTTATGACCACATTTAGTTTTAGTCATAGTCTTTTGAATAAAATGTAATTTGTTTTTTAGGCATGTTTTAGTCATATGAAAAGTTTTAGTTTTAATCTAGTTTCAGTCGACTAAGTATCGTAAGAGTTTAGTCGACTGACTATACCCTTGATGTTGTCGACAAAAATGTGTTTTGGCGGGCCTTGATGGTGTCGTAATGGCCGTTTTTTACACTGAAAATAGCCGATCTACATGCTCACAACGCGTTGCAGCGCGACGTCATATCCTAGAGCAAAACCATAACCTTCTCCTAGAAAGCACTAGTGTCTAATTCACACTAGGGCATTAACGACTTGTGATTTTTGCAAGTCGACTCGACTCAGTAAAAAGTTGAGTTGAAGTCGACGTTATCGTTTGATGACGTCATCACATCACACACGACCCCCCAATTATTTTGGGGGGTCCCCAGATGATTAACTTAATGTGCAACATTGTTTTCTCACTCAACTGTAAATAAACCAACATAAAGTTTAAGTGGTGAGAGGGTATCTTCACATTTCTAAAGTGCCAATTTAAGGACTTTTTAATACCTCTAGAATGACAAATTAAACATTGTCCAAATTGTCAAATATACAGACGCAAAAAATGTGAAAATAGCCGATCTACATGCTCACAACGCCTCGCAAAGCATGTAGATCTGCTATTTTCACAATAGAATCTTTTTTTTCTCAACTTCGACTTTCGACTTTCTCTGGTGGGAGTCGACTTGTGTATTATATTGAAGTCGACTGAGTCGACTTGGCGACTTTTTCGTTAATGCCCTGATTCAAACACGTGGCCCTGTGCCTTGCCTTGGGCGACGGGTAGCTGGTGAGCCAGAGGCGGAAGTCCGGGTGGCAGCTGTCCGCGCTGAGCTCCTCGCAGATCTTCTCCAGGGTGGGCATCCAGGACACGGCCAGGTGGCAGTTCTGCAGACACACCCATGTCCCCTCCCTCATGGCCGTCTGGATCATCCTGGCGGCGATGGGACCCTGGTCCTGACCCAGCGAGATGGACTGGAACTTGGACGTGGCCATCCTCTTGACGTTGGCGAATTTCAGTAGGCCTGCAGGAGGAGGAGACAAGACAGTGGTGGGGAAAAAAGTACTCACATGTGTTATTTAAAGTTGGATTTAAAAAAAAAAAGCCTTAAAACTATGTCCAATTTGAAAATTAGACAATGTTTCTGGAAAGCTAATTACTCAGCCTCTGTAGCAGCAAGAAACAAAATTCCCAAACTACTGGCTCCCAGTAGGAAACATGCTGGCTCTATAGAACACTTACTAGCCACGGGGTCGGCTCCCAGTAGGAAACATACTGGCTCTATATCAGGGGTTCCCAAACTTTTTTGTCTCAGGGCACCCCATAAATATTTGTTTTAATCCGAGGCACCTCTACATTATAATTTTCACTCCCAGCACCTTATATTTATAGCATATCGTCGTTGTCGGGTGGAAACCTTGTATGTCCAAAACCGTTCGTTTTGTATTTATCATCTATAAAATGTACTAAACTAGTGAAAACAGCAGATCTACAAGCACACAACAGCTCGCATCGCGAGGCGTTGTGTGCTTGTAGATCTGCTGTTTTCACTAGTTTTCACTAGTTTTCTTGTATGATGAAGCAGGGCTTTGCTTTAGCAAAAGACGTACACATTTGAAACTTGGAGATACGAGGTTTCTGCCCGACAGTGACGATATTATGTTGCGAGGAAAACGTTGAGATAATAGACATTTTGGTTAGAGCTGACTGAAAATAACTTTGTACTTCAAGTTTAAAATGATACTAAATATTTTTTCAAGTGTCCAAATAAATTCCAAATATTATCAAATGATCTCGCGGCACCCCTGGACTGCCGCCGCGGCACCCCAGGGTGCCCCGTCACCCACTTTGAAAACCCCTACTCCTATAGAACACTCACTAGCCATGGGGTCGGCCCCCGGCGACAGCACAAACACCAGAGGGATGGTGCAGTTGGAGTCCAGGAAGCTCTTGCTCAGGTCGAAGGGCGGCGGCTCCACGAACTTCTTCCCCAGCTTGTTGGTGACGTAGTTGGCCACGGCCGGCGTGATCTTGTCGGGCCGGAGGCAGCGGTAGACCACCATCTTCTGCAGGTCGTTGAGCCGCTCGCACCACGGCGCGGGCAGGCGCGTGTTGTACGGCTCCAGGCTGTCGTAGATCGCCCTGAAGCCCTCCGCCGTCTGGATGAAGGACTCCCTGAGAGGGAAAGGTTCAGTCACACACACACTTCCTCTGTTCAGCATAAAGGCCCATTAGGCCTAGAATTAATTTATGCTTAGAATTAGTGAATGCTTTAACCAGTGAAAAATAGCAGATACACAAGCTCACAGCGCGGCACCGAGTGCCGCGCTGCGAGCTTGTAGATCTGCTATTTTTGAAAAAAGCCGTGAAAATGTGTGCAAATCTTTGAATATATGTATTTTCAAAGCGAACGTTTGTAACTCAAATTTGATTCTGGGTGGTCCCTGGAACTAAATATTTTGAGATGGGGGGTCCGTGGCCAAATAAAGATCATTTTGGGGGTCCTTCACATGAAAAGGTTGGAGAACCACTGACATAGTAGTCTCTCAAGAACAGACTAACTGAGCTCCATTTAAGTGAAAAGGACGTTTTCTTTTGACGATGGCTGGCCAGATTGCTGACATAGAAACATAGATTCTAATTTTCAAGATTTTTCAAAAATAGCAGATCTACAAGCTCGCAGCGCGGCACTCTGTGCTGTGCTGTGAGCTTGTATATCTGCTATTTTTCAATAGTTAAAGCATAAAATAATGATACACAATAAATAATGTGTACACGTTCTATGGGTTAACTGTTGAAAAATAGCAGATATACAAGCTCACAGCGCGGCAAATCGTGTTTTCTTTTTTGCAAGTCTTTGAATATATATTTTTTTAAAAGCGAACATTTGTAACTCCGATATTTGCTTCTGGGGGGATCCCTGGAACATCGTGTTTTGAGATGGGGGTCGGCAGCCAAATACATTACATACAATTTTGGGGGTCCTTGACATGAAAAGGTTTGAGAGCCACTGATTTAGAAGAAGGATTTAGAAGACATAGAATCGGGTTACACAAATGTTCACTATTTAAAAAAAATAGCAGATCTACAAGCTCGCAGCGTGGCACCGTGAGCTTGTAGATCTATTTTTCAATAGTTAAAGCATAAAATAATGGTTAAAGTGGTTAAAATCTGACAATAGTGATAATAGTGTGCATGTACTCTCTGACCCAGAGGCGGGATAAACACTGGTACTTGTTTCTATTTAAAACTATTTCAGGTACGCTCCGCTCTTATATTTGTTCCATGCTAGAACCGAGTGATAGCACATATCACACTCGCTCCTCAGTTGCCTAAAAATCACGCACAGCGGACTTACAGGCCAATTTGTGTAGACATGCGACCTGGCGGTCGCTTATCTCCCGATTAGGGAGTCTTACTGGTAATATTGTGTTTTTGATTGTTCTGTATTGTAACCTTGGTTACAGTGAACAGGGTCCCCACACATCTTTACCAATTCATTTCCAAAACTTTTCCAGAATATTTAACCCAATTTCCAGTACTATATAACAATAATTCAGCTCAATAACAAGTCGCTTACTCCTACGCGCAATGCCCAAAGACAGGTAGTGTTTGCCAGTGGTTCTCAACTTTTTCAGGCCGTGACCCCCGAAATAATCATATTTTAACTGGGGACCCCGGCACCCTGACGAGCACTAAGAGTTGAGGAATTTTGTATAACACGGTTCTATGGTGAAAATAGCAGATCTACATGCTCACATGTGAGCATGTAGATCGGCTATTTTCACAATTTCTGCCTCTAATATTTGACAATTTGGCCAATGTTTAATTTGTCATTTCAGAGATATTACCAAAATCAATAACCAAAGACAATGCATAGCTATTTTTTCCAGGACCTTCCAGGACCCTTGATCGATTCCAAAACTTTTCCAGTACTGGAAAAAATATTTTTCTAATTTCATGATGATGATGATGATGATTACTTTATTCCCTGTAAGCCGGTCAGCTGGCTGGCTCTGCAGATCTCGTCCCAGCTCTTGTCCTGAAGCCAGCTGGGGTCGGGGTTGGGGGTGGTGTTCTCCAGGCCCACGCCTCCGGTCAGCAGGAACATGAAGTCAGCGTACTCTATCTCCTGCTTTGCCCTGCATCCAAAACATGGTTACTAATAGACTTATAGTTACTTCACACCACTGCTAATGGAACCATTTGAATTAGGGGTGTAACGATACATTTGAACAACGTCTATCGACAAACCCACACCTTGACATGAACACAGAGATTACACACACCTATCGACAGACCAGAGTACAGTAGCTATATGGAATGGAAAAGTGATATATACGCCTCTTTTTCATTTGCCCTCTTAAAATTGCTAAATACAAGGGACACATACTTAGTTTCCATACAATCGATTATTTGCATTGCAAAACAAATCGATACAGATTATTTGCTATTCATGGGTTGCATTTGTAGTCCTAAACAGCCATGTTGAGGACCAACACAGGTGTTTCTATTTGTCTGATTGGCACAGAACTAATGTTCTACGCCAATCAAAACACCTGTGTTGGTCCTCAACATCGCCACTGTAGGACTACAAATGCAACCCATGAATGTAAAACAATACAATACGATATACAGAGCCAAACGATTTTTCGAATTCAGTTACTATATTGTTACACCCGTAATTTGAATTCATACCTCATCGCCGGATGACGTTATGAGTAAATCAAGAAAAGGCTACAAAGTACCTGTGCGACGGTGAATGCTCATCAAATAAACAATGACACACGTTCTACCATTAAATCAAGGGTCTTCAACAAGGGGTCCTCAGAGTTACTACAGGGGGTCCTCCAAATCTTTGTGTGTGTGAAACCTTTTTCTGCTTTTTTATATGAATCACTTGAATCCTAGAGTCCATATTCTGAGAACTTTTAGCCAGATCTTTAGCAGATCTACAAGCTCACAATGCCTCGAACTTGTAGATCGACTATTTTCGACAAAGAGATTTGGTAGAGAGGGAGAAAAGAATGTCAAGTGTATTAAGTATTGATGGTTCAAGTGGTTAAATATCTGAAAACACACATTAACATGAATCCAAAATACACTGATGATTGTGCTGTCAAACAATGAAATTATATGGAATCTATGAACAGGTTGTGGGGGTCCCTGCTTCATCTCTCTCTCTCAACTAAGGGGTCCTTGGCCTGAAGACATTGAAGACACCTGTAGGGTAAAGTGATCACTTACAGCAGCAGATTGGAGCAGAGCAGGAAGGAGAAGAGAAGCTTGTCTTTCTCGAACAGCGAGCGACAGACGTTGCAGTAAAGGTTATACGTGAAGTAATCCATCAGGTATCGCAGCCTCTTCTCCAGGATCTTGGACTTGTTGCTGAAGAACCAGTGACAGCAATATTAGTTCATGTGGGAGCCAAGTTTGAATAATGTGATTATTTTAATTATTACTACCTTATTTCGTGATTTTGTATTTGAGCTTACAACTTCTGACTGTAACAGAGAACACTTTTTTTTGTTTTTGGAAGTAAAACATTTTGTGCTTTTTTTACATTGGAGTCCTGTGAAGTTTTTCTGCTCAAGGGAATATACACGAGTTAAGAAAAGGTGTCGCTGAGCTTCAACCACTCATACTTCAGATCAGCTTAGGTGATGGAGAGGTCTAGCCTGGGTGCCAGCCTGCTCGCTATCACTACGTTCCTGGCTTGGTTTTGTCACACCGCGTCACAGCCTGGACAGGAGCCTATCTCCAAGGGGAGGCGGGACATAGAACACATGGAAAACCAACCGTGGCTTCTGATTGGTCTGTGGTGCAGGGTGGGACAAATACACCAGTGTGTATTGGCTGGCTGATTACGTAGCTACCCTAACCCTACTCCGATTAATTTCAGCGACGACATCGCCTACGTCACAACTGACGTTCAGAAATACGAGTAAACTGAATCATGGCCAGACTGAGAAGCGAAGTGACAAAACATGGAACGTAGCGTATCAGGCTCGTTGTCCAAGCTAGGAGAGAACCACAATATTTTCACACTCACTCCAGAGGGCTACAATGCATGTACTTACTGTATAGTCCAAAATATATCTTTTTGGAGCTGTGTGAAACACAGGCTCCCTATACGTGGCCGTGTGGGTCTGTGTGTGTGTGTGTCTGTCTGTGTGTATGTAGCCTGAACTTCCTAAACTTCGGCACGCCACTAGTCCCACAGTTTTGCCACCACACACTCGCGCCATATGTCAAATCGACCGGCTTACTCGGGAATCGTGGGCTATTACTTTTCTAAGAGAAAGGTTCTATAGTTTAATTGATATTAATTTATTAGTGAATTAATTTTCCCCATTGACTTATAATGGGAATTGCAAAAACTCACATTCAATTATTTGTCTCTCGCAAACCATAGGGGCTAGAGTTTCAAGACTTGGAGAGGAGGTTCATAATGATTTCAAGGATTACATAAAAAATAATTGTGTCATTTGGCCGCATGGTGGCGCCATAACACCCCACTTTACGTTTTGGCCTGTAACTCTTGAACCGTAGGTCGGAAAATTAAAAATATTTTTTCCCTGGATTCCTTGGGTCATGACGCATCTCCCCATATAGGCCACGCCCATTTGCGCCATGATAGATTTTCCGCCATCTTGAATTTTCTCCAAAACACACTTTTTGCTCCTTTTCCTACATATTTTCTTCAAATGTCACAAAAATCGGTACACATGATCCACACACACACACACACACACACACACACACACACACACACACACACACACACACACACACAGCTCCACTTCACACGGGTGTGATTTTTTATGTCATACTGCATGGAATCAAATTATTTTTGTACCAATCAACAGAGTTAATGTCACAACATGGACCAACAAATTTGACATCCCTTGGCTTTAACTAAGCCTAACTAACTAAAAAAAAAAAAAAAAAAAAGAAACCTAATCACACCAATATGTCTTGTTCTGTGAGTCTCGATTGTGCTCTCGATCTTTGAGACCCAAATCATCTGTTCGGGGCAGCCTACTTCCATCATTCCCACCAAGTAATGAAGTCTGACCCATCAATATTGACGTTGAATGTGATCTTTTTTACCTTGAGAAGTTATTCACACGCTCACACGCACACATACACACCGAATGAATTGCTGAGGGCAGGATAATTAACCCATTTAGAACGGGTACACATTATTGTGTATCATTATTTTATGCTTTAACTATTGAAAAATAGCAGATATACAAGCTCACAGCGCGGCACCAAGTGCCGCGCTGTGAGCTTGTAGATCTGCTATTTTTTTTTTTTATCGTGAAAATTTGAATTTTGACCCGATTCTATAAGTGTCTTTTGAATCCTTCCAAGGTTTTTGGAAAAACCTATGTTTCTACGTCAGCAATCTGGCCAGCCATCGTCAAAGAAAAGGTCCTTTTCACTTCAACTGGAGCTCAGTTAGTCTGTTCTTGAGAGACTGCTATGTCAGTGGTTCTCAAACCTTTTTCATGTGAAGGACGCCCAAAATGATATGTATTTGGCCACGGACCCGCATCTCAAAATATCTAGTTCCAGGCAACTAGATATTTGATTTACAAACGTTTGCTTTGAAAATACATATATTCAAAGATTTGCACACATTTTCACGACCTTAAAAATAGCAGATCTACAAGCTCACAGCGCGGCACTCGGTGCCGCGCTGTGAGCTTGTAGATCTGCTATTTTTCAATAGCTAAAGCATTCAATAATTCTAGGCCTAAATTTAAGCCTCTGGCATAAGGTGTTCTGTGTCCCTCACCTGTCCTGGATGGAGTTGGTGTAGAGGTAGACGAACCAGCTGAGGGAGTACTGGTACATGGGGTCTATGTTGGCCAGGTCAGCGATGCTGAAGAACAGGATGGACGAGTGCTTGGCGATGGCCCTGTAGCCTTCTCTGGACTCCGCTATCTTCAGCTCCGTCCTCTCCGCCACCTGAAGAACAGGAGAGAGCAGGGGTCTTCAACAGGGGGTCCGGGACCCCTAGGGGGTCCTCAGAGTCACTACAGGGGGTCCTCCAAATCTTTGTGTGATAGAAACTTTTTTTCCTCCTTTTTTATATTAACTATTGAACCCTAGCGTCCATGTTCTGAGAACTTTAGCCAAAAATAGCAGATCTACAGTGAGCTTGTAGATCGGCTATTTTCGGCAGAGAGGTTTGGTGTAGAGGGGAAAAGGAGCAGACTGAGTACAGAGTGAAACGTCAACTTTATTTTAGTATTGACGGTTCAAGTGGTTAAATATCTGAAAACACAAATTGACAAGAATCGAAAAAACACTGATGACCGTGCTGTCAAACAATTAAACGATATGGAATCTATGAAGAGGTTTTGGGGGTCCCTGCTTCATCTCTCTCTCAACTAAGGGGTCCTTGGCCTGAAAATGTTGAAGACCCCTGGGATAGATGATGCAGAACAGGATGGGGAGTGCTGGGCGATGTCCCTGTAGCATGTAGTTGTGAGCTTGTAGATCTGCTATTTTCACAATTTCTCTGCCTCTAATACTTGACAATTTGGCCAATGTTTTGTTGTCATTTTAGAGGTATTAAAAAGTCTTTAAATTGTCAATTTAGAAATGTGCCGATACCCTCTACACTCAAACGTTATGTTGGTTTGTTTACTGTTGAGTGAGAAAAACAATGTTTCACATTAAGTTCATCTGAGGACCCCCCAAAATAAGGTTGAGAATCACTGTTCTAATCATTGTGTAGTTTATGGCTGTCATAGTTGCTGTTACAGTGTGCAGAAGCAATCTGCAATCTGCGTTCAATAGGGTTAGAATTGTGCAAAGACACCTGATCCGACACAGGGGGAAAAAAGCCAGAAAAGTTTTATGCGCAAGCCCCTAAACCGGCTCCCCCTACCGGCTACAGACCTAGGTGCTCACTGGCAGGGGTGTCACACTTAATTCTGGGCCCCGGGTACAAGGATTCACTGTGGGCCCTGACATCAATGCTCTCCATGGTAGGAGGAGTGACAGACCAGTGTTGATTTCGTCGACTAAAACTATGACAAAAAATGCTTGTCGACTGCATTTTTTTCACTGACGAAAACTAAATAAAAACTAAATAAAAAGTAATCTGTTATGACTAAAACTAAGACTAAATATATTGACAATTTCGTCAACAAAATAAAAACTAGACTAAAACGTTAGGGAGGGACAAGTGGAGAAGAGAGTCATTTTATGTTTGGTTGCCCTCAGGTGTTGCGTGTTGAAAATAGCCAATCTACAAGCTAACAACGCGTCGCGCTGCTTGTAGATCGGCTATTTAAAAAAAAAAATCAGTCATTACGATACCATCAAGGCCTGCCAAAATACATTTTAGTTGACTAAATCAACTGCAGATTTAGTCGACTAAAATTAAACTAAAATTAAACTTTTCAGGTGACTAGATTATGACTAAAACTAAATGAAACGTCATTCAAAAGACTATGACTAAAACAAAAATCTAAATTTGCTGTCAAAAACAACACTGTGACAGACAGACCTGTTGTTTCTTGGAGATCTCGTTGGACATGATCTTTGCAGAGTCCAGGATCTGGATGGCGCTCTCGTCCTCCAGGATGTTGCCCTCGGAGGACTGCAGCAGGTCCAGGATCCGGTCCTCGATCTCCTTCAGCTGCTTCTTGTTGGCTGCAGACTGCAGGATCAGGGCGTTACGCTCCTCTTCCAACTCCGGCCTGGAGCACAGGAGACGTGGAAAAAGAAATAAAAGTCTTTTGAATACAATTCCATTTTAGTTTTTGTCATATTGTAGTCATCTGAAATGTCTTTAGTCTTAGTTTTAGACCAAATATCATAAGATTTTAGTTGACTAAATCTACATTGATTTTGTCAATGTCAAAAATATATTTTGGCGGTCCTTGGTGGCATCGTAATGTCCGATTTTACAGTCGGTTGCGTGCTGAAAATAACGTGTCGCGCTGCGACGCGCTGCAAGCTTGTAGATCTGCTATTTTCAGAACGCAACAAAACATAAAACGACTTGCCATTTAGATATACAAGATCTCTTCTCCACTATTCATATTTGTTGACAAAATTGTCAATACATTTAGTCTTAGTCATCATGTAGCTTAGTTTTTATGTCGTCTTTATTCCGCTTTCGTCAGAGAAAAAAGGTAGTCGACGAAATCAACAATATCCAGAATGACAAGGAAAGTATTTCTATTTCATTTTCCCCAGAAATAAACTCTCAGTGATCCTACCTCTCCTTGGCGACCACGATGCCCAGCAGTTGGTCCTCCAGGCCTTCGGGGGTGATCATGAAGTTGAGCAGGGCTACCTTGGTGGCCAGCTCTGGCAGGTAGTGGGGGTTCCTCAGCTTGGTGGTGATGTAGAAGCGGAAGTCGCTGGAGTACTCGATCACGCTGTCCCCTATTCTGATGCACTCCACACCGCCTGGAGGAAACAGACAGCGTTGTTGTGGCATGTAGCGTGAGCTTGTATATCTGCTATTTTCACTATCTTGAGAGTCTTTTTTTATGAAAAAATCAGGACATTTCTGAAACTATTTTGAAAAAGCATTGATGTTTTTAAGTTCTAAAAAAATATAAATTTTTACATTTAGGAAACTATTTTGAAATGATGCATCTCTCTCTCTCTCTCTCTCTTTTTCTTTCTTTCTTTCTTTCTTTCTTTCTTTCTTTCTTTCTTTATTTATTTATCACAAAAAAGAGAATGCATAAAAAAGTAAGCCATACTTTTTTTTTGAGTGATCGAGTATATTATTAGACAAAAGTGGATAACAGAACAAGTATAATCAATACATTAAAATAATGTAGTGCGGTACAAGTAAGGTTAAACACCCTGCCTAAAAGGAGCATCTCAAATAAGTCCTTTTTACGGATTTATTTACGTCAGAAGTCCTTGGTATTCAACTCATGGATAAGTACTGTATACTGTATTCTATTTACACATGACTGACTGATAAAAAATCACACCCGTGTGAACTGAGCGGTGGTCGGTGTGTGTGTGTGTGTGTGTGTGTGTGTGTGTGTGTGTGTGTGTGTGTCTCTGGCCTGAACAACAGCGCCCCTCCCTTAACATGTGTGGTCAGAAAAGGTACTGCAGGCTCTGCAGGCTACATACAGACACAGACACACGCACACACACACACGCACGCATACACACACGGCCACGTATAGGAGACGGTGTAACCACCGCTCAAAAATGGGTTGTGGCACAAAGATGGGACGTTTTGGGAAACACAACATCAGCTATGCTTCATCATGCTTATCACCAGGGGTGTCACAAGGGGTAGGAAAGTGGGACTGAGTTGCTAGGGCCCAAGGTGGAGGGGCCCTAGTAACTTTAGCTATTGAAAAATAGCAGATATACAAGCTCACAGCGCGGCACCGAGTGCCGCGCTGCGAGCTTGTAGATCTGCTATTTTTGAAAAGTCGTGAAAATGTGCGCACATCTTTGAATATATGTATTTTTTAAGTGAACATTTGTAACTCAAATTTTGCTTCTGGGGGGTCCCTGGAACTAAATATTTTGAGATGGGGGGTCCTTCACATGAAAATGTTTGAGCATCACTGACATGAAAACATAGGTTTCTCAATTTTTCACAATTTTTCAAAAATAGCAGATCTACAAGCTCGCAGCGTGGCACTCGGTGCCGCGCTGTGAGCTTGTATATCTGCTATTTTTCAATAGTTAACATTCATGGGGGGCCCGCAGTGAATCCTTGTACCCAGGGCCCAGAATTTGGTGTGACGCCCCTGCTTATCACCTTGTTTGAAGGTCTGCTTGGTGAGCAGCGGCTCCAGCGAGGGGTCCAGCTCCTCTCCCACGTTCTCCAGCAGCAGCGGCGTTCCAAACTGGACGCAGTTCTCCAGGGTTCTCATGTAGTCGGCGTCCGTCAGCTTGATCAGGCTCAGGTTGTTCTCCTTCTCAGAGTTCTTCACCCACTTGTTGGCCTGGCCCTGAGGGTCGATCATCAGAGGCCTGGAGACACAGAGACATATCTCTTATACCAGGGGTCTTACCAGATCTACAAGCTCACAATGGCTCGCGCTGCGAGGCGTTGTGAGCTTGTAGATCGGCTATTTTCGGCAAAGAGGTTTGGTGTAGAGGGGAAAAAGAGCAGACTAAGTACAGAGTGAAAGGTCAAGTTCATGAATTATTGACGGTTCAAGTGGTTAAATATCTGAAACACCAATTGACATGAATCCAAAATACACTGATGATTGTGCTGTCAAACAATGAAACTATATGGAATCTATGAAAAGGTTGTGGGGGTCCCTGCTTCATCCCTCTATCAACAACGGGGTCCTTGGCCTGAAAACGTTGAAGACCCCTGTCTTATACACCAGTAAGACTCCCTAGTCGGGAGATAAGCGACCGTCAGGTTGCATAAACAAACTTTAGAAGGCAATGGTAGTCAAACAGGAGGTAATATGGGAAATGGGACAGATCCATGTTGATGACATGACTTTAGAGATACTGTGTACCGTTTTGCGGCCTGATGGTGGCGCTAGATGGGACAGATGCATGTTGATGACGTGACTATGTAGAGTTTCAAAGGTTATTTCATTATTTTCTGACATCGACAGCATTGAAATACAGGGTATAAAGGGCCCTACAGATGAGCGGTGGTTGACGAGGGGTCTTCCGCTATAGGATCAGCGGCGGCCGCGCTGCAGTGAGACACAAACACACTCGCTCTGCTAGTAAACGCCGATCGGTATTTCACAAAGATGACCGCAGTCTAGCTCTCGCCGCCCGCGTGTGCATGCAGGGACGTGCTGGGCCCCTGATTCAGCCAGGGAAAAAGAGTTGGAGAGGCCCTCATTGCGTGCTATGGAGAGAGATCTCTCTCTATAGCGCTGCTGCTACTCAAAGATTTGCCATTTCAGATCATGACAAGTGACAAGCCAGTGGGCCAATTACTGTACATGAGTTATATTTCGTCATGTCGGGTGGAAACCTTGTATGTCCAAAACCGTTTGTTTTGTATTTATCATTTTAAAAATGATTTAAACTAGTGAAAACAGCCGATCTACAAGCACACAACGCCTCGCACCGCGAGGCATTGTGGTGCGAGGCGTTGTGTGCTTGTAGATCTGCTGTTTTCACTACTTTTGTGCAACGGCCTTATATGATGAAGCAGGGCTTTGCTTTGCGAAAAAAAATTATAAATTTGAAACTTGGAGATACAAGGTTTCTGCCCGACAGTGCCGATTTACTTTGTTGGACGCCCAGCCCCCAAAATGGAACGAAGGCCAACATTTTTTTTTTCCTAATGGCCGGCCTGGACCGGCAGGGAATGAACCGGCCGTTCGGGAGTTGTCCCGCTTTTCCCAATGGCCAGCACGTCCCTGTGTGCATGCACAAACAAGCACGCTTGCGGGGATTTCACAGGACCGTGCCCGCTCGCCTCGTCGCCCCTAAACTTCTCTAACCGCCCGCCTCCCGTTGAAAATAAATTACTAGAACCGTGCTCCGTCTGAAAACCCCTTTTTAGTTAGCTGTTATGATCTCAGCTCAATGTTGTGATTTCTTCCAGGTTTATGCGGGCAGAAAATGCGTATCTCCAAGTTTCAAATAGGTATATTTTTTCGCAAAGTAAAGCCCTGCTTCATCATATGGCCATCGCACTAAAGTAGTGAAAACAGCTGATCTGCAAGCATACAGGCGTTGTGTGCTTGTAGTTCAGCTGTTTTCACTAGCTTAAATCATTTTTAAAATGATAAATACAAAACAAACTGTTTTGGACGTACAAGGTTTCCACCCGACAACGACGACATAGTGCTTCACTGAAATGTGCATTTTGTCTTTTACTTCCATAAAGAGCCTGATAAGATTTGGAGGAGAAGGACTCACCATCTGCGTGAGTTTGTGACAATAACGCCGTTGTCTATGGAGAAGGTGTCCGTGGGGAGGCCCGCGATGTTCCAAGCTCTGATCTTGATGGGATCCCCCAGCGTCTTACTGAGGGAGAAGTCATCCGATGACGGGATGTTCCTGGACTGGAGGTAAGAAGGGCACTTTTTTATTTTATTTGATAAAAGACAACAATACAACAACAAGACATAACAAGACAAACAGACACCAGACAATAGTAATGCATATAAAACATGGTAGTCAGGGGATATCTTATAAAGTCCTGGAATAAATTCCTTTTGCACAAAAAACATTCCTTGCACTAAAAAAGGCCCCCATACAATTATGGTTTAGTGATCACTTTTCAAAGTTTTGTGGGAGCCGCCTTTACCCCAAGGAATGTTTTCCATGCAAAACAAATGCTGACTTAAAGCTTATTTTGGTGTGTTTTGTCCTGTATAGTTAATTTAATGGGAAACCCAACTTTCATCAGCTGTAACGGATTCTCCTAGGGAAACTGAATTTCAGTCTTTGTTACTACTGTAGACACCTTTACAAACACATTGGTGAAGAAATGTTTTGGTAAGGAATTTATTCCAGGATTTGACACTATTTCTGAAGATATCCCCTGACTAATGGGTATTTAACCTATCATACACGAGTTGGACACATTAAAGCTTGTATAAAGTGGAGCATTCACACAGAGTGGAGATGACCCGTGATAGGACCCCAGGATTTATTTGAATGAATGTTGCTAAAATGTCCTGTTTATTGCAACGCAGCCTCTCCAAATGTAGTGATACTGAAACATGGAATGACAGAAGTCTTCCACTCTGGTAAAATAATTATTTTCTAACTAATAATAGTGTACCGAGCATGAGAGCCTGAAAGTACGGCAGAGTGAGAGAGGCGGGGACTGCCCATAAGTCCTACATCTCATTAGTCCTACATCTCATTAGTCTACATTTAGTTAGGGTTAGGTTTAGGCATAGTTTTACTGAGGTTAGGGTTAGGTTTATCCATAGTATTTTTCACCAGGCTAACCTCACCAGATTCTGACTAATGGGTTGTAGGAAAAATTAGATTTCGGTCCAATGCCATGGCACCGAGAGAGGCTTCGAAGCACCCAAACAGGACAGTTAGGGCGCTTTTCGACTGGCAAAGAACCGTTTCTTTCTCTCGCCTGTGGGATGGACCTGAGGTGAGCTTTTCCACCGAGAACCGAGTTGGTTCCTCTGGTTCAATCTGGTGGAAACGCAAGCTGGTTCGTGGCCGGTTCGCAAGAACAAACCAAGGTTCCAAGAAAGTTGAACGGCACTGGTTCTTGAACCAAGGTTCTTTTGGTGGAAAATGCCGCTTTGTGCATCAGGTTCAATATGACCAGTAAGACGCCCTAAGGGCACAACCACAAAGTGTGACCCAGCGTGCCCTTGGAGATGTTGCATCTGTCCAAAGCAGGGACGTGCTGGCCATTGGGAAAAGCGGGACAACTCCCGAACGGCCGGTTCATTCCCTGCCGGTCCAGGCCGGCCATTAGGAAAAATAATTAAATAAAATGTTGTTATTTGTTCCATTTTGGGGGCTGGACGGCCAACAAAGTAAATCGTCACTGTCGGGAAGAAACCTTGTATCTCCAAGTTTCAGATGTACACATTTTTTCGCAAAGCAAAGCCCTGCTTCATCATACAAGGCCATAGCACGAAAGTAGTGAAAACAGCAGATCTACAAGCACACAACGCCTCGCACCGTGCTTGTAGATCTGCTGTTTTCACTAGTTTAAATCATTTTTAAAATGATAAATACAAAACAAACGGTTTTGGACATACAAGGTTTCCACCCGACAACGACGAAATATAACTCATGTAATTGGCCCACTGGCTTGTCACTTGTCATGATCTGAAATGGCAAATCTTTGAGTAGCAGCAGGGGCGCAATGAGGGCCTCTCCAACTCTTTTTCCCGGGCTGAATCAGGGGCCCAGCATGTCCCTGCTTTTCACTTAAAGAAGTATTGTCAGTCAAAGAGCATGTGGACTGCTCAGTGCTCACCTGACAGAGTCTGGTCCATAGTCTGGTGCATTCTGCTCACCTGACAGAGTCTGGTCCATAGTCTGGTGCATTCCTGTCTGAAGCCAGCGGTGAAGGCTCCCAGGTAGGCCGTGACCCCTGCAGAGATGAGGACGTCTCCAGTCAGGTTGTCGTAGGTGTTCTGGAGCTCCTCTGCTTCTTCACACCATCTGCAGAGAGAGAGAGAGAAACACATTTTCTCATTTGCTGATGAAATTCTCAATATACAGTTAGTGTAGCAGAGCGGGTTCCCCGCTGCAGCTGCAAAAGACCTGGTCAAGCTGCAGCGGGTGATACGCTCTGCGGAGAGGGTGATTGGCCATCCCCTGCCCTCCCTCAAGTCCCTGCACGACTCCAGGGCGCTGAGGAGGGCAAGAAAGATCATGGCCGACCCCTCCCACCCTGGCCACGGCCTCCTCACCCTGCTCCCCTCTGGGAGAAGGATGCGGCATCTGGGGGCCAAGACAGAGCGCCACAAAAACAGTTTTTTCCCCTCAGCCGCCAGGCTGCTTACTGACGCTGGTTTCCCTTCTTCCCTTGCCCCCTAGGGATACCAGTAATAAGACTGTTGCAATACTGGACTGAACACTACTGCACTATAATATATGTATTTTATTTATTTTCTTGCACAGTGTTGTTTGTGTTGTTGGTTTCATGTTATAAGTGAAAAAAGGAAGGATTGAATGCACACTTGTAATGTTGCCGAAACAAATTCCTATGTGTTTTACACAATGATAAATAAAGGAATCTGAATCTGAATCTGAATCTGAATCTGAGTGACTCGCTGCCTTAGCCTCAAAAGTCTAGTATCTCCCCTGGTCCATAGGGATATCCCTTTGGTCTAGTCTAGTGTTTAAGATATTGGACCGGAGTTCAAATTCTGGGCGTTACATTAGTCTTAGTTTTAGTCATCATAGCTTAGTTTTTGGATTGTTTTTATTTGGTTATCATCTGACTCCATCACATTCCTCTGCCTCCTCTTCTCTTACAGCAACTCATTTCATGTCCTCTTTCACAACATCCATAAATATCCTCTTTGGTCTTCATCTAGGTAGTCTCGCGTGGCCAGGCTGTTGACTCCCGCGATTTGCAAATGCTCCTGTCATACAGTCTGGAATAATGTTAGAAGAACGATGAGTAGCCGGTTAAAGCGGAAGTGAAGCCTCCTCTCCCCACTTCCGTTTTGTTTTTAACACCGCGCACATTTATCCTAAAAAGATCCTCGAAGCATATTTAACCTGCTGCTTAGCAGAAATGACATTTTAAATTACATTTTCATGAACGGAAATGCCAGTTTCCATTACTCGCCGTTCAGAAGCTGTAGTTCCAGACTATATAACATTCAGAGATTGTGGAATAGTTGTCTGGCTACGCAAGACTATCCTCTAGGCCTCCTGCCTGGAAGTTCCAACCTCAGCATCCTTTTACCGATATACTCACTATCCTCCCTCTGTACATGTCCAAACCATCTCAGTCTGGCCTCTCTTTCTTATATTTGACAATTTGGCCAATGTTTAATTTGTCATTTTAGAGGTATTAAAAAGTCCTTAATTGTCACTCTAGAAATGTGCAGATACCCTGTATACACTTAAAGGACAACTTTAGTTTTTTACAACAAGGGTTCATATTTTAGATTGTAGGCCTAATTAAAGAATATAAAATGTGAGTGTTAAAATGATTTCATTTACTTCTTTCTATTGTTTTAGAGATTCTTATTTCAGTGGTTGGGGGCATGCGTACAAGTGGCTAAATATGTCATTTTACACAGAATAAGCACATTCCCAAGATACAACGCAACCTTTCATGGTTGGATGTGACGTATGGGGGCTAGAAGTGTTACTGTAAATAGCAATAAAGAAACTGCTGGCTTATTGTGTCTAAAAATACATATTTAGCCACTTGTACGCATGCCCCCATGCGTACGCATGCCCCACATTTTAGCACAGTAAACGCGATAAAACAAAAGAACTAAGCAAATGAAAACATTTTAACACTCACTTTTTCTTTTCTCTAATTACAATCTAAAATATGAACCCTTGTTGTAAAAAACCAAAGTTGTCCTTTAAACTTCATGCTGTTTTGTTCACTGTTGAGTGAGAAAACAATGTTGCACATTAAGTTAATCATCTGGGGACCCCCCCAAAATAATCTGGGGACCCCCCTGGGCCCACAGGTTGAGAACCACTGGTCTACAGAGAGAAAAAAACACTTTACTTACTTTATTTATTTATTTGGACGGGACAGTGTATAAATGGTCTGGACACTACATAAAGCAATTTAAATATACCAGACTTAGCAAGAATGCTAAATTCAATCCGTAGTCCCCACATGAAACACAAAACAAAACATATACCATCAACAACAACAAACTTACATCAAGAGAAGACACCTAAAACACATACAAGTACTATACTATTTCAACAGTAAGAAATCTTACTTACGATTAAAAACTATACTATACATACATGTGCTATACTATTATACTACTATACTATTAAGACTATTTAGACTATACATGGTCACACGATTGATTGTCAAGTAACCGTTTTTTTAGGTTAAACTTGAAGGATGGAAATGACAAACAGTCTCTTATTAATAAAGGTAGGTCATTCCAGATTGAACAGCCCTGGACTGAAAGGGTGTTTTTTTCCAAAAGTGGTTGCCCGATGTGGCACTTCGCAGTCTCCTCTAGCGATTGCCCTTGTATTGAGTCCTCTATCGGGCTTCCTTTTGATGAATTCCCTTAGGGGAGGCGGGCATGGGCCATTTAGGGTCTTATATATGATACTAGCCCGTTTAAATACCTTAAAATTAGCAAAACTCAAGAAACGGTACCTCTGAAGAATATTACGATGGTGATACTCTTGTCACCACATGTCAAAACAAATGATCAGTTCATGAAGGAGAGGGAAAGCCATGGTTGTTGTCGTGGTCACCTAGCCTGGCGGGGCCCGACGTCATACCGTGTTCACTCACTCATTCCTTCCACAGTATAACGTCTGGACTTCCCGGCATAGGCAGCGAGTATCCTGATTATTTTCTGATCGGGGCACAACAAACCTAGTCTTCCTGACAACAAGTGAAAAGCTTTCCCTGATTGGTCCATGTGTAGACGGTGACGTAGATGCATGCTGCAGCATTTTCAAAACAACAATGGCTGCCCTCGCGATGCAACAAGTGTAACAGTTAACGCTCTAACGATAAAACAAGCAATAAGTGCAGTTATTTCAGAGTTGGAATCAATTACAACAATTAAAAAGGACCACGGGGGATGCGCTAGCGGAGTTCATCGGCCGAAAAGACGTGTTTGTTTGCCGTTCTTCCGACTGGCTGAGAGATGTTTTGCTACACTGATTGGTTAGAGGAATCTGTCTGTCAAGGCAAGTACTCCCGCCCACGTTTCAAGCTGCCAATAGGCCGAAGGCCAGACGTTATACTGGGGAAGGAATGAGTGAGTGAACACAGTATGACGTCGGGCCCGGCCAGGCTAGTGGTCACCCACCTGCTCTTCTCCCCTCCCAGGCTGAGGATGAGCTTCTCGGCTCTCTCCAGCTTCTGGGCGCACAGCTCCACGTGGAACTCCAGCTGGGCCTTCTCCTCCGTCTTCTCCTCCAGGGTCCTCCTCAGCGAGTTCAGGTGGTCCTCCACCTCCGTCAGCTCCGCCCTCTTCTGGTCCAGCAGGGCCATGGTGGCGGCCAGGGACCGCTGGGCCTCTGCCAGGCTGTCCTTCTTGGGGGCCACCACCTGGAGGCATGGACGGTGTGTTGAGTTTGACAGCACATTTTGATTTAGTTTGAACCCATGTTAGGCCTAGAATTATTGAATGCTTTAACCAGTGAAAAATAGCAGATCTACAAGCTCACAGCGCGGCACCAAGCGCCGCGCTGCGAGCTTGTAGATCTGCTATTTTTGAAAACAGTTGTGAAAATGGATGCAAATCTTTGAATACATGTATTTTCAAAGCGAACGTTTGTAACTCAAATTTGGCTCCTGGGTGGTCCCTGGAACTAAATATTTTGAGATGGGGGTCCGTGGCCAAATACGTATCATTTTGTGGGTCCTTCACATGAAAAGGTTTGAGAACCACCTCTCAAGAACAGACTAACTGAGCTCCAGTTAAGTGAAAAGGACCTTTTCTTTGACGATGGCTGGCCAGATTGCTGACATAGAAACATGTTGTTTTCAAAAAATCTTAGAAGGATTCAAAAGACACTTATAGAATCGGGTCAAAATTCAAATTTTCACGATTTTTCAAAAATAGCAGATCTACAAGCTGTGAGCTTGTATATCTGCTATTTTTCAATAGTTAAAGCATAAAATAATGATACACAATAATGTGTACCCGTTCTAAATTTAATCGACGAAATCAGCACTTCATGAAGACAGGGTTGTCCTACCTTGATCACCCTGTCGTACACCTCCATGGCTTGGATCCACTTGCAGAGGCCCTCGGCAGCAGAGGAGGCCTTGGCCACCTTGCTGGGGTCAAAGTCAGGGTTGGTCATGTACTTGCTACGGATCTTCTGCATCACCGGGACCTGCGATGGACGGAGCAACGTCAGTGTAGATCATAAATGGGCAACTGGCGGCCCGGGGACCCCACCTTCACTTAATGCGCAGGTTAATATCGGAATAATGATATAGTATTGATTTCAGCTGTTACAATTCCAAACATGCAAACATGACTGACTTGTTTTAATTACTTCGGCCTATATTAACACATTTGTTGCTAAGGTTTAACATCAATGTCTTGCATTGCCAGAATTGCCAGAATCTTACCTTTTAATGTGCACGATGTGCACGGGTCATGCACGGATGATGCACCACACGTGTGCACGCCATTCACAGATTTTAAAACATATACGCTTGGAAATCCATTCAGGCAACAAACATGGATGCCATGGGACTTGCCATGGGCTGTTCTGGGAGTCAAACATGAATTTCGCGATCATGATTATGCCGGCATAATTTTTGAAAAAAGAAAACGGCCAACTCGGGAAACTTGGGCTTGGCAAGGCCTACTACAAACTCAGGGTTGGCACCATAAAGGTTAATAGCTTAATGACTAGTACTAGTCTTTTTATGTCCAATGTATTTGAATTTGAAAGTTCATAAAGTTAACAAAAACCCTTTCAGGATTCCAATAAAGAAAATAGCTACAAATTATTCAGGAATCCAATAAAAAAATAGCGAAATATCTACCAGCTCAAAACGCGTCGCACTGTGGCGTATTTTGATCTTGTAGATCGGCTATTTTTGCTATTTTGTAATTGTATGAAAATATAGTCCCTCTCCATCATCAATGTTGCCCACCCCTGGTGTAGACACAAGACAATACAGATGTTTAATGCCTCTATCAGAGTCCAGGGTGAAGAGCTATCACTTCACCGCGGTGTAGTTTCCTAGCTATCACCTAGGCTTTGTTATACATTTTTAGGTGATAGTTAGAAAACTACACCGCGGTGAGGTGAGGAAGTGGGGTGCTGAGGGAGCTGCAGCTCCCCTCGTGGTGAAAAAAAAAAAAAAAAAAATATATATATATATATATATATATATTTTTTTAAATAAGCCTATACACACACACAGAGCTATATTAAAACAATAATGTATTTGACTTTGGGGAATAAAATATGTTGAAAAAAGGTATTTGATTATCACATGGTGACCTAATCACAAGTCAAATTTAAATCCCGCTTTGATGGCACACCAAAGTCTATTTATTTGAGAACTAGAAACTGTCTATAGGCTCATTGTTGCAAACTAACACCGTTGTATATGGGGAATAAAAAACAGTAGAAAACTGTTACAAAAATAATACCCGATTTTGTAGTGTGTGCGTGAGTGACTGTGTGTGTGTGCATGCGTGCTGTGTGTTGCACTGTGTGCTAAAAATAACTAGTAACTACCGGTATATAGCTCCTTGTTACACCGTTATGAGGGGCATAAGCACCCGAAACCGAAATAAAAATAACCCAAAACCGGATAAAAAAACATAAATTTTTCGGCGTGCGGCCTTTGGCCGCACGCATGAACTCCTCCAGGCTCAGCTCCCCTTGGGATTTGGGAGTTCCAGTGCCCCTGATGCTCTTCACCCTGGACTCTGATAGAGGCATAAGACTGACGTTTAATTAGAACTCACCGGAATGTTATCTTTGTCGTAGTGTTTCAGATCACGTAAGAAATTCATGTCACCCAGCAGCTTCTTGCTCGGACCCCAGTAGTCAACAATCTGAAACCAACAAACAAACGAATCAGAAAACACGTTTCCACCGAGCCTACTGTATATCGTCGTTGTCGGGTGAAAACCTTGTATATCCAAACCGTTGGTTTTGTCATTTAAAAATGATTTAAACTAGTGAAAACAGCAGATCTACAAGCACACAACGCCTCGCACTGCGAGGCGTTGTGTGCTTGTAGATCTGCTGTTTTCACTACTTTTGTGCGACGGCCTTGTATGATGAAGCAGGTCTTTACTTTGCAAAAGAACGTACACATTTGAAACTTGGAGATACAAGGTTTCTGCTCGACAACGACGATATGCTTTTGCATGACAGGCTTAAAGCTTCAATCTAAAACTTATTTTAATGACTAAAAGTGTATGGTAATCAATCTCTATGATTATAGTATTAGAGTATATTATACAATATAACAAATCCATCTGCAGTGGATGGAGGTGGTCCCACTAGCTACTGTTTAATCCTGGTGTCAGTTAGGACAGTGGTTTTCAACCAGTGGTCCGGAGACCACCAGTGGTCCTTGAGGGGGTTCCAGGTGTTCCCCAGCTAAATGATGGAGAGTCTGTAACCAAATGGAACCTCATAGATCTTTATCGTAAAACGAAAGCGTAAAATGAAACCAAATGGACCTTGCGGTTTGGTTTGATTTTACACTCTCAACAGTGAAATTATTCCTATCCACCTGCATTACTCAAATTACAAGAAGTCTACACAATTAGAGAATGTAAAATATATATTTTTTGGTCAACAGTTTTGGGTCTGAGAGGCAAAATCTCTAAAGCTGGTTTGAGGGGCGCGATTACATAAAAGAAGACGACGTGCAAACGATCCGAAAGAGGCAGCGCGAACGGTTGCTTCGGTATCTTCGCCCCACTCCTGACTCCACCCATCGCGTCCTGACAGCCAATCAGTGTTGGATGTTGTCCGTAAACACAGAAATGTTCTTGGTGTTTGGAGTTGGGACTCCCTTTTTTCCAGGTGTTTCGCCTTGATTCCAACGGGACATGATTATTTTACCAATGCGGACCTGCGCGACCAAAGTGAAGCGATAGAAGCGACTAGAATAGAAGAAATAGCATCGGGTTGGAATGCAGCTTTACACGTACAGTCATATTTTAGGTGGTGATGGTTATGCTTTAATGTATATGATATCATGGGGAGAAATACAATCACACTCATGTCAGTGGTACGGTAGTTCTGCCAGTAGGCTCTAGTCAGAGATCACAGTTATACTGTTGCTGCTTCAAGGCCTCAAGGACGAGCTGAACCATAACAAGATAGAATTTACCAAAACGATAGCTATCAGGCCTAGTGGAGATATTAGACTCTTACAAGTTAACCAAAAATCACACTCGTGTGAACTGAGCGGTGGTGTGTGTGTGTGTGTGTGTGTGTGTGTGTGTGTGTGTGTGTGTGTGTGTGTGTGTGTGTGTGTGTGTGCAACAGCGCCCCTCCCTTAACATGTGTGGTCAGAAAAGGTTACTGCAGGCTACAGACAGACAGACACGGAGACAGACAGACAGACAGACAGACCCACACACACGGCCACGTATAGGAGCGTTGTGACCACCGCTCAAAAATCATAATGAATCGTACAAGTATTATAAGTGATGGCAACAAATAAAGGTTATGCATATCGTCGTTGTCAGGTGGAAACCTCATATCTCCAAGTTTCAAATGTGTACGTTTTATTGCGAAGTAAATAAATGGTAAAATGGTAAATGGTGCATTTATATAGCGCTTTTATCCAAGGCGCTTTACATAGATTGTGCATTACATTCACCCAGTCACACACACATTCATACACCGATGGCGGAGGAAACCATGCTCACCGGGAGCAAATAGGGGTTCAGAGTCTTGCTCAAGGACTCTCGGACATTAACTCAGGGGAAGCCCGGATTCGAACTGGGAACCCTTCTTCTTGCTCTAATGACAGTTTCTCTACCCCTGAGCTATGCCGCCCTGCTTCATCAGACAAGGCCGACGCACAAAAGTAGTGAAAACTGCAGATCTACAACGTCTCACGGTACGAGGCGTTGTATGCTTGTAGATCGGCTGTTTTCACTAGTTTAAATCCTTTTTAAAATGATAAACGCAGAACGAACGGTTTTGGACATACAGGGTTTCCACCCGACAACCACGATATGCAGCTATAAACTATACAGTAATTTCTTCCTCTGTCACTAACCTTCTGTCCAGTCCCTGAGGGGTCAGTGATCTTATCCGGCTTGATGTCCTTCATGACGCACACGGCTGCCATCACCAGTTTCACTCCTTCTGGTGGGTTTGTCATTGACTTCACTATCGTCACATCAGAAGGCTGGAAGGAGAGAAAAAAGACAGTGTGGCTGTCACGGACACATTATGGGTCGCCGCGATGTATTTCAAAAGATTTAAAATGAGAAAGCAGTGAAAATAGTCTATATGTAGTCATTTGTATTTGTTGACGACATTGTCAATACTTTGTACCGTTGTTTCCTATTGCGATTTGGCACATTTCACCCAGGTTTTTTTTTTCATCTCCCTCACGTCACTTTGTCTGCTGACCTCACTCAGCAACACAATAAACAGAAAATAAACAAAGATAAAAAATAAAACAATTCACAGGAGGCAAGCAGTGATCACCCCATGATGGGCACTGCAATGTAGTTTCAAATGCAGGCGCTTTTTGAGAGTGAAAAAAATAAGAAGACGCATCTAAAAAAAAAAAAAAAATAGATCTGGGCAATCTAAAAAAAAAAAAAAAAATAGATCTGGGCAGCTTGCCCCAGGAAATGTGCCAAGCTCAACAGGGAACAACGGTATTGTCTCACTTTTAGTCATCATAGCTTTGTTTGACAAAATCAACACTGCAGGTTTGGTGGTGGGCAAGGCTGACCTTCAGGGTGTTCAGAGCGGTGCGAGCAGCCTCCAGGGCAGGGATGGCCTCGGCCAGCTGAGTCTCACACTCGTTCTTCAGAGCCTGGGCCTCGTCCGCCTTGATGGTGGCCGCCTCCTCGTCCACGCGCACCTCCTTGCTCTTGGCCTCCGCCTCCACCGACTCCACCTCGATCACCTGGAGGGAGGGAGGGAGGGAAGCACCCACGCTCACAGATATAAAAAGCTAGATACCTCGTCCACCGCTGCAGTTGATTGGAGTGACCCGTCCAACTTGATAGGCAGAAAAGCGGAAGTGTCTAGGGCAGACAAAAAAACTACTGGCCAATCACAGCGTGTCTTTTCCGGGACTTATCCAAGGACTACAATTCAATTCAACAGAGCCAGTTCCTAGTGTTAGCTGTTTTTAACAGTTTTACTGCCAGATGTTATCATTTATTTATTGGGTCTTGTGCCAGCAAAAGCAGCTTACCTTTGCGAGGTTATAGACAAATATCTATTCGTTTTTTTTGTTTTTTTGTTTTTTTTTCTCACTACATAGTGCACTTTGGTCATACTAGCAGTATAGGGCAGCCTCATGCAAGAATTAATGTGAAATGGCCGCGGCCGGCTGCCGTCGTCAAGACCACTAAATCGCTACAGTGCAATAGACCCAGAGAAATAACAAGGAAGAGTGTTGTTACTCCATTGATGCTAACGTCCAGTGGGTTTTTGAGAGTACTTTTACGGGAGATGTGTTAACGGTACACACCGCGCAACCCCTCATCAGTTTACAGACATCAAAACAAGGTACAAAAGAACGAGCCAAAGAACGTACTATTGGCGACGCGCCGCCCGGAAAAATGGGGCGCACGGGAACGTTCAAAGCGGTAAAAGAGTTAAGAGCTGCGTACGAAAAGACCCACCCCCACCTGCCTCTGATTTGCCTACCGACCTTCCGTGTCTGTTACGCACACTGAAGAATTCCAAGCCTGTCAATCAAAAATGCCTATCAATGCGAGATGGGTACCAGAGAGCCGGAAGAGGCGTCTACCTTTTTATGTCTGTGCCCACGCTGTGACACCTCCTCAATGGCATTGACTAGAGCAGTACGGTTCTCAACCTTTTCAGGCCGCGACCCCCAAATAATCACCTTTATGAGCACTAACAGTTGAGGCATTACATTTTGTATAACACGGCTTTATTGTGAAAATAGCAGATATACATGCTCACAACACCTCGGTGTAGATCTGCTATTTTCACAATTTCTGACTTTAATATTTGACAATTTGGCCAATGTTAAATTTGTCATTTTAGAGGTACCTAAAAGTCCTTAATTGTCACTGTAGAAATGTGCATATACCCTCTATACATTACACTTAAAACCTTAAAGTTCAATGAAGCAATCAGCACCCGTTCACCTGAATCATCTTGATGTTCTCGATCTTGGCCTGCTCCAGTTTGGGCTGGAGTTCCACCAGCTCCTTCTTCATCTCACCCACCTACAGAGAGACAATTTAAATGTACATCTCACCCACCTACAGAGAGACGCTTTCATTGTACATCTCACCCACCTACAGAGAGACACTTTCATTGTACATGTCACCCACCTACAGAGAGACACTTTTATTGTACATCTCACCCACCTACAGAGAGACACTTTTATTGTACATCTCACCCACCTACAGAGAGACACTTTAAATGTTGTCTGATCACTTTAATCCAAGTAGGTAGTCTGGAGCAGGGGTTCCCATTTTTGTTGTCTCAGGGCACCCCATACATATTTATACATTATAATTTTCACTCCCAGCACCTTATATTTAAGCATATTGTCGTTGTCGGGTGGAAACCTTGTATGTCCAAAACCGTTTGTTTTGTATTTATCATCTATAAAATGTACTAAACTAGTGAAAACAGCAGATCTACAAGCACACAACGCCTCGCATTGCGAGGCGTTGTGTGCTTGTAGATCGGCTGTTTTCACTAGTTTTGTGTGACAGTCTTGTATGATGAAGCAGGGCTTTGCTTTACCAAAAGACCTACACATTTGAAACTTGGAGATACAAGGTTTCTGCCCGACAGTGAAGATATTTTAGTGATTATGTTGCGAGGAAAACGTTGAGATAATATCCATTTTGGTTAGAACTGACTGAAAATGACTTTGTACTTCAAGTTTAAAATGATACCAAATATTTTTCAAGTGTCCAAATGAATTCCAAATATTATCAAATGATTTCGCGGCACCCCAGGGTGCCCCGTCACCCACTTTGAAAACCCCTGGTCTGGACTCTGGAGGATATTATAGATACCTGAGACTCTGCGAAGGCCAGCTTATCCAGCCCGTTGGTGTACCTCCTCTTAGCCTTCATGACGGCGTCTCTCTTCTGGGTGAGGAGCTGACGGAACGCAGCCAGCAGCTCCAGGTAGGAGGTGGGCGTCACGTAGTTATGGCGGCCCAGTTCTGACAGGAACCTGCCAATCAAAATATAGCTTTACCAGTAAGACTCCCTAATCGGGAGATAAGCGACCGTCAGGTCGCATACGCAAACTTTAGAAGGCATTCGTAGCCAATCAGGAGGGAATATGGGAAATGGGACAGATCCATGTTGATGACATGACTTTAGAGATACTGTGTACCGCTTTGCGTGATTTCAGGGCAAAGCAGTACACAGTGGCCTATAAAACAATGGTTCTGAAAGTGGGGCCCAAGAGGGCATTCCATGGGGGCCTGCATAAAAATCACTTTAAACCACTTTAACCCTATTTCAGATCTAAAAGCTCACAACGTGTTTGTAATCTTGAAACAATAGGAAGAATCTTAAATATATTTGTACCATTTTAAACACACACATCTTGTACTGGGGTCCTGGTACAAAGATTATTATTATTATTTTATTTTTTTCAGATGGGGTTCTGTGGCCCGTATGCATACTAATTTGGGGGTCCTTGGCATGAAAAGGTTGCACAACCACTGGTATAGAGAAGTGAACGGCATGCCTCAGGGACAGCTCTTTGGCAGAGGTGTGGAACGTCTTGCAGATGTGTACGATCTCCTGCCGCTCGCGTTGGCTCATCTCCAGCGGTTCCAGGAAGGAGTTGGCCACGCGCTCCAGCGCCTCCTCTGGCCATGGCTGACATGACAGGATGGACAGAATGACATGACAGGATGGACAGAATGACATGACAGGATGGACAGAATGACATGACAGAATGGACAGAATGACATTATGAAAGGCTCCACAATAGCAATGTCTCTGTTATTCAAAAAGAACAGACCACAGAGTGTTAGTGAACCTTAATGGCATGTGGTTTACCAGGTGAGCCACTGAGGTACCCCTTATAGAAAGGGGCGGCATAGCTGAATACTTAGGGAGCCCGCCTGGGGAACCAGAGCCACAGGTTGTCCCTGGTTCGATTCCAGGCCAGGCCAGCAATGTCGTTGTGTGTCCCTGAGGAAGACTCTTAACCCTTAATTGTTCACGCGCTCCTTGTAGGCAGCGAATCAGCTGTGTTGGGCTGAAAATACTGAATCTCCCCCTCGGGAGGAAGCAGGTAACTATTAATGTTGGAAAATGCTGGACATTGTTGACAATAATTACCAGAATTTTGAAAATCATCGTGGCAACGGTGCCGGAGATTAGCTGTTCACAGACAGATTGACGGGACACACAGACAGACGGACAGGGTGCAAAACATAGTCTCCCTATGACCTTTCGACCTGGCGGAGACAAATATCATCTAGTGTTGTTTTGGATCAGTATTTTGTATTTTTCCCTGAAAACCTTAACAAAAATTACTTAGGCCATCAGTTTAACACAATTGATTGATTGATTGATTGATTGATTGAAGACTTTATTGTTGTCTTTTTTCACCCAGAGGAGAAACATTGCTACCACGAACATCCTCCGCTTAGATAGAGCCCAGTAATAAAAAAACAAGCGTTTCTCGCCAAACGCCGCGATTTGGAGATAAATGGCGAGAAAACGCTGTTTATCTGCCGATCGTTAGAATGAGAAGCAATGAAGCCGGCGCGGCTTAATGACGTCACCATTGCCCAAAGCAACATGGGAAATGAAGTTCCTGCACACCAACGGGTACAGTAGACAGCGATATGATTTAAAACATTAATGTTGCTACTGTATATGCAATTTTATGCTGACATAAGCAGGAAACATGCAATTGCTTATTTTTATTTTTATTTTATTATATTCAGACGGCTAACCATGGTTCCTAAAGAAATGTTGTCTCTGTGACACTTCCTGGGGCCACAATCTGCCTCCAAAACTAGTATCTTTATCTGTGAGAAGTTCTGTCATTGGTCTGCTTATTTGGCAGCCTGCCAAATAAGCAGACCAATCAGGACCGCCTCTTGTTCTTGTTCAGATTGGTTGATCTGTCTGTCAATCCCTTTAGTCCCGGTCGGCTGGTTCATGCACCAATGAGCTGCTAGTGACAGAGCTTCTAACAGATAAAATAATAGTTTTGGAGGCAGACTAGCTGCGGCTCCTAGAAGCGCCACAGATACTAGATTGTTTTAGGGAGTATTGTTAGCCGCCTGAATATGATAAAATTAAAATAAAAAATAAAAATAAGCAATTGCCTGTTTCCTGCTTATGTCAGCAGAAAACTGCTTATAGCAACTTTAAGTCCATAAGTCCAATTGAGGACTATATCTCCTCAATGGCACAGAACCTCCAAATTAATGAATATCCGAACATACTCCTCAATGGCATGGAAAGTGAAGGTGACGATAATCAACAATAACGACACCATTGTGTTCAGTGCCGTGCAAGTACAGTAGTATGTTATTCCTGCAGGGAAAATGCGCAGTACCGATGTTTCTGGTTGACATTGGCACATTTCACTCAGGTTTTTTCATCTCACTCATGTCACTTTGTCTGCTGACCTCACTTAGCAGCAAAATAAAAATTAAATAAACAAAAATAAAAATAAAACAATCCACAGGAGGCAAACAGTGATCATCCCATGATGTGCACTGCTATGTAGTTTGAAATGCACTACATTGCAGGCACTTTTTGAGAGTAAAAAACTAAAAAAAGAAGACATGTGTGACATGCATGATCTGGGCAGATTGCCCCAGGAAATTTTCCAATCTCAACCCAAAACAACGGTACAGGTATGAGACGGTTCTATTGGGCGTATACCTGGAACCAGTCGATGGTGCAGCAGTTGATGAGAGAGGGGAACTGGCGCAGGCGGTTCCGGAAGGCGTCTCCGATGGGACTGAAGGCCACCACGATGTGCAGGTTCTCCCTGCAGCGCGCCACGAAGAAGGCGAACAGAGCCAGAGGGCTGAGCTCCAGGGTCTTGTTGCCCGCCTGGGCGATGGGACGGACCGTCTGGGGACAGAGAGGAAGAGATTAATTAACACATGTAATGCTTTAACTATTGAAAAACAGTTGCCTGGTTAATAAACCAGTCCGAACACAACAACACCCCCTGGCGGTGTGTGATAGAGGTTGGCAATGCCAGGCAAGAAAAACAGCAGATATACAAGCTTGCAGCGCAGCACAGAGTGCCGCTCTGCGAGCTAAATCGTGAAGATTTGTGCAAGTATTTTGACCCAATTCTATAAATCTCTCCTAAATCCTAACAGGTTTCTGAAAAACCTACCTTTCTATGTCAGTGGTTCTCAAACCTTTTCATGATTTTGGACCCCCAAAATTATATGTATTATTTGGCCACAGACCCCCCCATCTAAAAATATGTTGTTCCAGGGACCCCCCCAGAAGCAAAATATTTGTTACAAATGTTTGCTTTAAAAATACATATTTTCAGGGTTAGCAGATCTACAAGCTAGCAGCGCGGCACTCGGTGCCACGCTGTGAGCTAGTGGATCTGCTATTTTTCAAAGGTAATATTTCAATAATAATTCTAGGCCCAAATGGCTTAAAGGAGAAAGCAATGCACGTGGGGCACACACAGTCCCTTCTCGCACCAACACATCATCACTGTCGGGTGGAAATCTTACAGGCAACCTCAGTGGACAGCTTTAAAGCACAGCTCAAGAGCTATTTCTTCTCTCTTGCTTTTAGTTGATTTTAAAGTTATACCATGTAACTTTTTTTATAAAACAAATCTTAAAATTGTCCTAACTGTTAAATCGCTAAAGTTTTAGAACACCCACTCCCACTTTATATTTTTTCTTCTTAGCAGTGACAGGGGCGGGATTTCCCGGCAAAATGACGTAATCTGCATCATCTGTATACGTTGTGTATACGTTGGCCAATCACATCACAGATCATACACACATGATACACTACCGGCCAATAACCGACTCTTCAGGAAGTAGCTTCCCTCAGCAACCAGTGTTTACGATGGTGAAGGATTCTTAACCTCTTATTCCCCAAATCCTGCTCAGAAAATTATGTTCTACCACTCCATGGATTCGTATCGGTTGCGGTGGTTTGCAGCGCCGCTCCGGTGGTCCGCGGCGGTGGTCCGCGGTGACTCCGGGCGAAATACGGACGAAAAAAGCAATACCGCGACTGACCACTAGTTTAGCAACTTACACAGTATAGCTTTAAATCTACGTGCTCTGTGCTGAGTGTAAATACTGTATAAGGTACTGTATACTGTATAAGGTAAGTTAACCACTTTCACTTTCCAAAACGATCATTAATATAGGCTATTTACAAGCTCAGAGAGTGTTGTCAGTGCAAATAAACCTGCCGTGCCTATAATGCACCGTACAGTTAATGTACTGTACCTCCATGATCTCCTGCTTCTCGTCCGGGGGGAACAGGTTGGGGACCTCTCCTGTGTTCAACACACTGTCCACGTCTTCCAGGAAGGACTCCTCTTTGATCTGAGCATCGGTCAACAGGAACACCGTCTTCTGACCCTTCACTCCAGCATTCTTCAGCAGCAACTGCAGCAGCAGCAGATCAATTATGGTTTAAGAGCACCATTCATGGATACCTCAACCGATGGCCTGAGACAGCTCAAAAGCATAAGGTTTTGCCTTTTTTTAAATAATAGTCCATTTATAATTCCTTCAGGGGAAACTAGGTTTCAGCTTTAGAGCTTTAGTGGTTATATCTAGCAGAAGAGCGACTAAAAAGCCATACATGAACACCTCAACAGGGATCGAAACCATGACCTTCATACTCACAGACTGCCACACTTTCCATTGAGCTATCTAGAACAGTAGGCTTATGCCTGAGTCTGGTGATGATTATATAAAATATTCTTATTCCGTTATGAATCAAGCAAAGGTTCCCAAAAGATAGAAATGTGATGTCTCTGAGGGACCAAAACAAGCATAAATAACCAATCTACAAGCTCTCCGGAAAGTTGGGAGATTGTTGATTGGCTATATTCACAACAAAGTATGTCATACATTGAAAATAACTACAGTATTTTCTGGACTATAAGGCGCACCTGACTATAAGGCGCACTGTCAATGAATGGTCTATTTTCAAACTGTTTTCATATATAAGGCGCACCTGACTATAAGGCGCACATAATAGACGCTACCGTTGCATTATGCATCAAACAGATGGAGCTGTGCTAAAGGGAATGTCAATGTCAATGAATGATCCATATATAAGGCGCACTGGACTATAAGGCGCACTGTAGTTTTTTGAGAAAATTAAAGGCTTTTAAGTGCGCCTTATAGTCCGGAAAATACGGTATATTCAAAAAAAGCACTTGATCTTATCAGTATATATCTTATTTCACATTGACACGCATTCACTGTCATGTTTTGATTTCAACAAAAATGTGTTTTCTTCCTTTATTTAACAAAGCCAGCTTTTTATAATATTCATTGGCACATGGACGCTTCATTTTCACGCTCAAACTTCTCCTTCATACGGACATTAGATAAAGGTCCTTAGATTGTGTGTAGAATGTTTCATGCAAATTGCTCAAAAATCCCAGGATAGAAGCCTGTTTAAGTGTTTAATAACAAACTGCTCAAAATGGTGAAAAATCGAAGGGCGGAGCATACTGAACAAAGAGACAAATGTGTCGCAACAGTCATAAAGGTAAACACCCATTCAAATTACTAGAATCATTTCAAAAGGTCTGTACATTCCTTTGTAAGGTTTATTGAGCTATTTAGTTTTTTTTAAAACTTAAATCAATGTATTTTTTGGAATATCAAACCCACAAAATAAAACCACAACAATGAACCAAAACACTCTAGACATAAACTGTCTGAATACGAGAGACGATGATCAAATCATACAATAGATTAAATAAATAATTTAATTCATAAAGAAATAAACAAAATAAACAAATAAAAAAAAGTTTTGAATGGCAAAGATTTGTTTGACCTTTATTCTTTTTTTTCTTCTTTTTTTACATCAACAGTTACATTTTTGGATGCAGAAAATGTTGATGAATTGAATTTGAATTATAACTTATTGTGGAGTCAGCACAAAACCGAAGTCAAAACCGTGTCTGATCTACGTGAGGTCACACAACTCAGCAGTGTTTCCATAATCCCAAACTTTAAGTCCAACATAGAGGGGATGGGTGAACGTGGTGTGGACTCTGTGGAGGAGAGTCATGGTGTCATCAGACACACTGTAGAAGGATAGAGTACCTGCAC
This sequence comes from Nannobrachium achirus, assembly GCF_963921795.1. Classification (NCBI taxonomy): domain Eukaryota; kingdom Metazoa; phylum Chordata; class Actinopteri; order Myctophiformes; family Myctophidae; genus Nannobrachium; species Nannobrachium achirus. The sequence goes on from NC_137830.1 coordinate 11,309,340, forward strand.
CGTGATCCAGGTACACCCCTACTCTGGACGACACAGACACAGGACCTGGGATTTTAGTTTCAATGCCTCTGTGTCTGAAAAAATAACAATTTAAGATTGTAGCTTGTAAAGACCATGATTTATCATTTAATCCAAATTCACATTCACATTCATTAATGCCTGTTCCGCTGATTTCTTTATGTGAGACTGCTATATGAGCGTAGTATCCTCTCCTTTCTACTTCCCAGTAACAGCGTCCAGTCAGAGCCTCTCTACTCAGAACCTGACTCTCTTTAGTGAATCTCTCTGGGTGATCAGGATATGATTGTGGTCTGTCCTTCCATGTTACTTTTCTGTTCCCTTTAGACAGAGACAGGGATTGATGAGCTGTGTTTGGATCCAGTGTGAGCAGACATGAATATTGTAAGAACTCAGCTCTGGTCTTTGGTTCTGCTGGTGTTGACACTCTGTTCACTGTCTCTGAGACATCCTCTGTAAGAATGTTCTTTAGTTTGTCCCTCATCTTGGACACGGCCACGGTCACATCTTCAAAGTATCTCAGAGGACGGACGTTGGGTCTGACTGGGTGTGTAGATTCACCGATGGTTGACAGGGAGGAGGTGAAATGCTGTAGAAAACGGATGTGATCCTCTGTGAGTGAGAGCTGCTCCATCTCAGCGTGGCTCCTCCTCAGTTCAGTGAGCTCCTGCTCCACACGCCTCCTCAGTCCTTCAGCAGGACTCACCTCACGTCTCTGCTGGTCTCTGATCAGCTGCCTGACCTCATATCGTCTTCTCTCCATGGAAGAGATGAGCTCAGTGAAGATGGTGTCGCTGTCCTCCACAGCTCTGTCAGCACGGTGGTTGATGGACTCCACCTGCTGGTGAAGCACCTTCAGGTCTTTCTCTCTCTCCTGGATTCTCTGCTGGATGTTCTGCAGACTCGTATCGAGCTCTTTCTGTCTCTCAGTCCTCTCTGCCGCAGCTGAGACAACATCGTGACCTTTGTGTTCTTCCACGGAGCACAGAGAACAGATACACTGCCGATCGGTGTGACAGAAAAGCTTCTTCACCTCGTCGTGACGAGAGCAGATGTTCTCCTGAAGCTGGCTGGAGGCTTTGACCAGCTTGTGTTTCAGGAGACTGATAGTGAGGCTGGAGGTGAGTGTCACAGTAAGAGACCAGACACTGAAGACAAGTCTTCACAGCTTTCAGTCTCCTCTCAGTGCAGAAATCACAGGCCACATCTCCAGGTCCAGCGTAGCAGTGATCAGGAGGAACATCTTGGAGTCCTGTCTTCTTCAGTACCTCCATCATGTCAGCCAGCAAGGCGTTTTTCTTCAGAACAGGTCTTGGGACAAACGTGTGTCTGCACTGTGGACAGCTGAACCTCCCTCTCTGATCATCCTGACTCCAGTATCCCTCGATACACCGGCTGCAGTAGTTGTGTCCGCAGGGAACACTCACTGGATCCTTCAGTAGATCCAGACAGATAGAACAGCAGAACTTTTTCTTGTCCAGTTGAACTCCCTGGTGTGCCATTTTACAGCCGACTGATGAACAAACTAAGTTCAGTAGGGGTTTATCTTCCCAGAAATCACATGACATGGGAGGTGGTTCTAACTGGCTGTGTGTGTGTGTGTGTGTGTGTGTGTGTGTGTGTGTGTGTGTGTGTGTGTGTGTGTGTGTGTGTGTGTGTGTGTGTGTGTGTGTGTGTGGTGTTGGACATAGTGGAAAAACGACGTAATTTATGTTGAACAACTCACATGCTTATTATATTATCACTTGGCCTGGTTAAAGAAGGAACAATATTGACTGGTTGAAATGACTGCAGGTGCACTGGAAAGTTTGCAAGCCTTTGAAGCCTCTTTGTGGTTATGCATTTCCTGTGTTTGAAGTACATACACTGTGTACGTGACATACAGCCTGTATTTTTGAGACATGCATGTCTATTTTCATCACCGATCAGCGCATTCTGCATACCTCAGACATAGCCATGTCTGAAAAAGATGCAAAATAAGTTCCTGTGTGAGTGTGCACACCTACGTGCACGCACGCACACATACATATGTCTGGGGAATGTCTGGGGAGCCTCTTTGGCGTTAAATATTATACATTTTTGGAACTATCAAATTTAGACTGGCCTGTAACTAAGGCTAAATCTATTGGAACCTACTGCTTTTAAATCTAAATTTGGAATTATTTTAGAACAAGCCTAATTTAAGGCACTAGAAGCTGGGCCGCCCGACCTGGCCAACTCGGAACAATGTAAATAGGGAATGAATGCCCCGCCCTTTAATGCAAACCCCATTATACCTGTTTTCATAGGACCCGTTTTGACCATCTGTCTGCCTGTGTCCATTCATGCCCATATATGGAGTTATCTGTATCTGTCTGTCTGTATGTCGCTGTCCATTTTATGTCCATATATGGAGATCACTGCAGTTATAGTTCTGGGTCCATTTTATGCCCATATATGGAGATATCTGTCTATCTGCGTCCATTTTATGCCCATATATGGAGTATCTGTCTGTGCCTCCAACTGTGTTGCAGACACAGTGCCGGTTCCCCCTTTAACACTTTGAGTGCCAGGGCGTCATATGACGTCAGACACGCACTTGGCAATGATGCCAGAAAATAATATTGGCGTCATATGACGCCAGATGCTTTTTTTTCATATTACAGTAGTACAGTGTTGGATCTATGCGGTAACCAAGATACAGCCCTTTTGGACGATGGGACGGTCGTCATGCATGACAATTCAGTGGCGTCAGTTCAGAACAAGCTAAGGTATGGCAACATGACTGGTGTCTGGTGAAGACACCAGTCATGTTGCCATACCTTAGCAACAGGCACGATGAAAAGTACATTTTTATTATTTCCCCCTGTCAAGGTATGGCAGCTGCATACCCCTGCCATACCCAATTGACGCCCCTGCATGACATCACACGCTTATGTGACCAAATTCAAGCATGCTGGTTGGCCGGTTCCCCCCAGAAACAAGGGTCTCAAAGAGTTCAGTGACTTTTACCGTACCGGACACACAGCAATCAGAGGGAGAGAGAGATATATTGAGAGAATGAGCTAGAATTAGTTATAAAATCATTAGATTTAGTATTATTTAGAGAGATAGAGATAGAGAGAGAGATCGGAATGTAGAGGTTTTAGCAAGGAGGAGTGGGGGAAGGGCTAGTTTCTTTGTTTATGGGCCAGCCTAAAATCACGGAGGTACTCGGCTGCTACACCCACGGGCCACGGCCTCGATTTTGGTTCTGGCGGCCAGAAAAGCTCCTTCTACGGGCGATCGGTTCATCAGCGAAGGCCTCGGCTGGAACATCCACGGCCTCGATTTTGGTTCTGGCGGCCAGAAGAGCTCCTTCTACGGGCGATCGGTTCATCAGCGAGGACCTCCGCTGGTACATCCACGGCCTCGATTTTGGTTCTGGCGGCCAGAAGGGCTCCTTCTACGGCGAGGCATGCATGCTGCCAGGGACAGACCACCGATTGCTACGGTTTCTCCCCGCGCCCTGTAGGATGCACTGCTGAGCTGTGCTGCGGTATGTTCTCTACGTTTCACTTTGTTATACGTCTGTCTTTCAATGTTATATGAGATAAGTGCTGTATAATGTATCAAAATGTATGAAATATATGGCCCATAAACCATAAAACTGTCTCCGCGACTCACAAATGGGTCCCGACCCAAACGAGAGAAGCATCCATTTCATTGTAAAGTCGACATTCAGAAACGCTGATTTTAGGCTATATTCTTCACTGCATACTACGTGCCACTCACGTTAGAAGTAGAACATTGTTTATTTTGGCGATAATGAGCCAAGGACATCACATCACAGCCTAGTATAGAACAGTGGTTCCCAAAAGCCCCGGGAACCTCCAAAGCACTAGCGACCACCCTCCACAACTCAAGCCCGATTTGGGAGACCCTCCTGGGCATGGCGCCGCTCGGCGTCGGCCTCTATACCTCCGTGATGGAGGGAGTGAAAACTTTTTATGTCCAAAACCGCTCGTTTTGCATTTATCATTTGAAATTATTTAGACTAGTGAAAACAGCCGATCTACAACAACAGCCGATCTCCTTTTTAGGCACTAACTAGTAACTAACAATAAAATATGAGTCTAGAACACACCACTGTATGAGCTGCATAAAGTGTGGTTCCTGTTGAAATGAGCCATGCATCTGTAGCCTACTTTGATTGATTGATTGAAGACTTTATTAGAAGTTTGCATAGGAAAAGGTACAGTTTCATGACGGTACAGTTCACTGGTACAAGGTCTACTAAAAGGAGATCCATGAAAAGACTAAGCTTATTTCCACTGGAAAGTGGAAACCATTGAAGTATCTCATATAACATTGAATGACAGACAGATAGAACACAGTACTATGCAGTAGATATGTAAAGAAAAACAAAAAAAGACAGTAAGTCTAAACAAACAGTATATACAAAGAAGGGGCAGGGGAGGGTAGGGTGGGGCTAGGTTCTTTTTTTTACCACCTCTTTCTAATACATTCTTCAATCAATCAATAAGCCTGACCTGCTATTGTTTTTTTTTTTTTTTGTGCATTTTTTTGGGTGCACATTATACAATTCAATTCAATTCAAAGGAGCTTTATTGGCATGAGAAAACATATGTTTACATTGCCAAAGCAAGTATAACAAATACAATATAAAAACCAGTTGAAAATGGGGAACATATATACAGTTGGAGGGGGTACAGCATTGTTCATTTTACAGAGCTATGTCGCATTGTGACATTTTATATATATACAGGGTACACATAGCAGCATTATTTTCCTACATAAAGGTATCGGCTCTGTTTCATACTGTATGTGCAATCTACAAGCACCGCGAGGCGTTATGTGCTTGTAGATCTGCTGTTTTCACTACTTTTGTGCGACAGCCTTTGCTAAAGAACATACAAATTATACAGAAGCACGATCATTTAGTATTTTTTATTTATTTCTATCATATACAGGGCCCGTGGAGTCTGACTGGATGGAGGAAGGATGGAGAGGACAGTATGATGGCTGAGATAGCGAGAGCGGAGGAGTCAGGCATAGGTCATACACACTGTAGGTTCGCTGCCTGGACCAATGTCACTCTAGGGGAGCTGAAGAACTTTCTGGGACTTCTCTTCCTCACAGCTATCGTTCACAAGGCGGAGATTGCCATGCACTGGTCAAAAAACCCTGTCATTGCATGCCGTACTTTCCCAGAACAATGGCAAGAAACAGGTACCAGGCCATTTTGAGGTACCTGAGGCGCACACACACACACACACAAACACACACACACACACACACACACACACACACACACACACACACACACACACACACACACACACACACACACACACACACACACACACACACACACACACACACACACACACACACACACGGTGAACAGTACCATCTTTGACCTTTATTTGTGGTGCCTTTGACTCCTGAATGTTGGCTTGTTGAATGCCTTTTTTTGAGAATACAGTACAGTACAGTACTGACTTTTATATTATTTTATTTATTCTTTACTTGCTGCACATTTATTTTATTTTACTTTTATCCAGTTATATTTTATTTTTGTGAAGTCATATTTGTGATTTCTTTTTTTTTTGGAAATATTTGTAAATATTGTTGAACATAAATATGTTCATGCTGGATGTGTGAGGTACTCACCAGGGTTAGGGTTCGATGTTGCCATAAAATAAAAGGTTGACATCGCTTTTCTGACTTTTTGTCTTCCTGACCTTCTAGACCAGGTAAAAACACAGTGAATTCACAGTGCATAGTTCTATCAAAATGTAAGGCAATTTCTACCTTCTGAGTCATTTCATACTTTTTCACTTTGCCCCCTTGAAACTAGACGATGGTACAATATTTTTTTTAACTTTTTTTGCACATAATGAAAGTAGGCATGTCATTCTTTCTGTCAAGGGTACTTGTGTTCCGTTACCATTTACCAATTTGTTGCTATGGCTTCCTAAAGTTTTTTTTCTTTGAACTCAAATATCTCAGAATCTAGATTTCTGAGGTTATTGACTGGTTTGCGCAGTGCGCACTCTCGAGCACCTATCTCCAAAACCGCTCACCGAAATCACTCCAACATTTTTTTGGTAAAAAAAAAAATCCTCTTTTACCAAACCTCCCATTTTTGTTCCGATGTGAATATCGGATCATTTCCAATTTATTCCCTGGAATTGGGGCAGAAATGAATGGGACCTAATGGTGGCACTGGTAAGGGACAGGGGGCAGGGGGGGCTGGCACTCAAAGTGTTAATGCAAACCTCATTATACCTGTTGTCATAGGACCCGTTTTGAACATCTGTTTGCCTGTGTCCATTTATGCCCATATATGGAGATATCTGTATCTGTCTGTCTGCGTCCATTTTATGCCCATATATGGAGATCTTTGACCATCTGTTTGCCTCTGTCCATTTATGTCCATATATGGAGATATCTGTATCTGTCTGTCTGCAATCCATTTTATGCCCATATATGGGGGCATTCATTTTATGCCCATATATGGAGAACGCACGTGCCCGTGGGACGAACGGTTCTCGAGATACGCGGATTACATACATACATACACACTCACAGAGATTTTTTGTTGACTCATGTGGCGTACGTGATGTCAGAGCCTTTTATGAAGTGATGTCACAATGAGTCAGAGCTTTCGCCGATTTCCTCCGGAACAGCCTGATGTCAACAATCAACCAAATAAACCAACAATCAAATAAGGAGATTCCGAACGTTTCGCGCCGGTTCGGGAAAACCGCGCGTCGGGTCGGGTCGAGACCCGGCACTGCACTCCGTGCCGCGGCGGGGAACGCGCGTGCCGAATCTGAAGCCGGTGGGACGAACGGTTCTCGAGATACGCGGATTACAGACAGACACACAGACAGACAGACAGACACGCAGAGACTTCTCGCATTTATAGATAGATTGGTAAATCCTGATTGATTTCTTTTCTATTCTTTTTGTATTTGCATTTGTATTGTTAAATACACATGTGTAATACCGCTGAGCAAATAAAAGGAAGCTTTTAAACTTCCAAAAAGCCTCATTTTCTGAATTTTATAGTGCTATAAGGATAAATAGACTTGGTCTTCTTTAGGAGAAGAAGTAATACCCATCTGTGAGTATCTGAATTCCACACGGCTGTTACATTACTGATAAAAGCTCACACTTCATATTTTTAGTCTTTAGTGGTGAGCATCAGTACGTTTCTCTGGACAGAGTAGGACAGGTCGTCTCGTAAGAATCTTTTGAGGACCTTAACGGTCTTGTCTGTGACGTAGAAAGTGTACATCGTGAGGGTTAAGGCCCTAACCGTTTTTCTGTGGTCGGGGACTTCCTGTCCGAAATGTAATTTACTATACCGCTTTCAGGGGAGCCCCCGGGCTCTCCCTGTTACGGTCATTAGTGGACAGGGAATTACTACTTTGTGGGGACCTCATGTCCCCACAAAGATAGTACAATCGGAGAAAAAAAACCTTGTGGGGACAAATGTAATGTCCCACAAGGTATAGGCTTAGGTTTAGGGGTTAGGTTAAGGGTTAGGGTTAGGGTTTAGGTTTAGGGTTAGGGGTTAGGTTTAGGGATAGAGGTTAGGGTAAAGCCACAGGACTTGCATAAAAATGAATGGAATGTCCCCACAAATATAGTAGACTATGTGTAATGTCCCCACAAAGTAGTAATTGCAAACCTGTGTGTGTGTGTGTGTGTGTGTGTGTGTGTGTGTGTGTGTGTGTGTGTGTGTGTGTGTGTGTGTGTGTGTGTGTGTGTGTGTGTGTGTGTGTGCGTGTGTGTGTGTGAACCTTGCTCCACGTATATTGACGTGTAGCGTCGGCCATTACAACCCTGTTATCTGCTGTGCTGTCAATGATTTCTTATTTATAAAACGGCCTAAGGCTATTTTCACAAATACAAATAACTAGGACATTGTGTATAATACAAATGCCAAATTCAAAACAAAACTATTATATATTGATATGAATGAATGAATGAATGAATGAATGAATGAATGAATGAATGGTGTTTTCTAAGTAGTTAGCATGGTGTTTCATTCTCAATCTGCGTAATCTGTCAAACACAAACACACACACACAGAGAGAGAGAGAGAGAGAGAGAGAGAGAGAGAGAGAGAGAGAGAGAGAGAGAGAGAGAGAATGTGAGGCAATCAACTGGAGTAAAAAAAAGACCTCTGAAAGTCTTCTGTCAACTCATGAATGAGGGAGTGGTGCTAAAAAGGTTTTTCAAATGCTTAAAATGTACAAATGTGAGGGTTCCTTTTAATATTCTGTGTTCTAAAATAAATACACAAATATAAATATTTTGTAATTCTTGAAAACAAAAACAATCTAGTCTTGGCTCTTAATTTTATTGAGAATAAGGCACAAAAAAAAGTATAATCATAGAAACATGGAAGCCTGAGACACAACATAGAAATGTGACGTCTCCGAGAGACCAAAACGAGCAAAAGTAGCCGATCTACAAGCTCACAACGCATTGCTCTGCGAAAAAGTTTGAGACTGTAGACTGGCTTTTTCCACAACGAAGTAAATAACAACGAAGTAACTAACTATTCTAAAAAAAAAAACATAGATTTTATCTTCAAATATTTTAAATGCATTAACACGGTCATGTTTTGGGCAATGGAATTTAAATAGAGTGCATGAAGGTGAGACTTTTCCCACCACTACTGTGGAGGCCACCTACAGTACATAAAAGGGGCGGCATAGCTCAGGGGTAGAGAAACCGTTATTAGAGCACGAAGGGTTCCCGAAGACTCTGAACCCCTAATTGCTCCCGGTGAGTAGGTTGGTGCCTTGCATGGTTTCCTCCGCCACCGGTGTATGAATATGTGCGTGAATGGGTGAATGTAATGCACAATCTCTGTAAAGCGCTTTGGATAAAAGCACTATATAAATGCACCATTTACATACCTTGAGGTCGTCCCTCCACTCGTTCATGCCGTAGCTCCTGGTGATCTCGGGCTGGTAGAGGGTCATGTGGGCCATGGAGGTGGCCAGGCGGGTGATGGACTGGCGCCCGCTGCCCCCCACGCCCACCAGCAGGGCGTTGCCCCCCGCCTGCTTCAGCACGCGGCTGATCCGGGACAGGTGCTCCAGCACGTAGCTGCAGCCAATGTTGTTTTTGACAGCAAATTTTGATTTAGTTTTAGTCATAGTCTTTTGAATAAAATGTCATTTAGTTTTAGTCATAATTTAGTCACCTGAAAAGTTTTAGTTTTAGCCTAATTTTAGTCATGTAAATATCATAAGATTTTAGGCGACTAAATCTACAGTTGATTTAGTCAACTGAAATGTATTTTGGCAGGCCTTGATGGCATCGTAATGACCGATTTTACACTTGGTTGTGTGCTGAAAATAGCAGATCTACAGGCTCACAACGCGTCGCAGCGCGACGCGTTGTGAGCTTGTAGATCGGCTATTTTCAGCATCCAACACCTGAGAGCAACCAAACATAAAATGACTCTCTTCTCCACTAGTCCCTCCCTAACGTTTTAGTCTAGTTTTTATTTTGTTGACGAAATTGTCAATATATTTAGTCTTAGTTTTAGTCATCAAAGCTTAGTTTTTATTTAGTTTTAATTTAGTTTTCGTCAGTGAAAAAAACACAGTCGACAAACATTTTTCGTCAGAGTTCTAGTCGACGAAATCAACACTGGCTACAGCACAACACAGTGACACAAGTCAGTCCTTTAGGTCAGTGGTTCTCAACCAGTGGTCCGGAGACCACCAGTGGTCCTTGAGGGGGTTCCAGGTGGTCCCCAGAGAAATGGTGGAGAGTCGGTAACCAAATAGACCTTTGTATATCTTGAGACTCTTGAGACCTTAAGCCAAATGGATTGATCAATCTATCGTGGTTAAAATGGAGTTTGAAGTCACAATGGGTTTGTATAGGAATGGGCCCTGGATGGGGAGTGTCTGATAAAATGAATATCAAATAGCAAATTAAAAACTGTTCAGGATGTTCACAAAAGCCTGATTAGACGATAAAATGACCAAACGTTTTTTTGAAAGTGGAATATCCCTTTAACGCCCTTACGGGTCCATTTGGTTTAAGGTCTCAAGAGGTCTCAGATATACAGGCCGCAGCATGCTTCGACTGACCAACCAGAATCAAAGCCATGTAATACCGGTACCAATATCCGTAACACCTGAACCGCTTACCGGAAGATGACGAGGTTCATGCGGTTCTTGTGCGTCTGGTTGTATTCTCCCAGACAGAACTCTGCCACCTGGCCAAAGCTCTCCATGGATGGGACCTCTGCGTAGAGTCGCTGGTCGGCCTCCACGTCAGGAGTCATGTAGTCTCCAAACATCAGGTCACGCATGTCCTCCTCAACCAGCTGTGAACGGGGAACATTTGAATGATATGCTTTATTGCAGTGGTTCTCAACCTTTTCTGGCAGCGACCCCCAAAATAATCATATTTAAACTGGGGACCACCCTCCCCCAAACACCCTGCACAAACACTTGGAATTGTAGGAGTTGGTATTACATTTAGTTTGACTCGATCTATTCCATTTACCGGTAGTGCGTACAAGTGCACTAAACATCTATTTTTAGCCATCGATTTCTTTTAGTAAGGGAAACATAATAAAATCTGCTAAATTGTTACCAAGAAATGTCTTCACCAATGTGTTTCTAAAGGTGTGTAATAATATGTACTAAAAGGTTGAAATTCAACTCCTGGGGGAAACTTCATAAACAACTGATGAAAGTTTGTGTCCCATTAACTTTACTATACAGGAAAAAAACACAGAAGATAAATCTGCTTTAAGTAGCATTTGAGGGGTCAAACTAGGGGTTTTTCATGATGCTGAATCCATTGCAAGCAATTGTTTTGCACGAAAAACATTCCTTGGGCTACAAATGACCCCCACAAAATGGTGAAAAGTGATGACTCATCACTAAACCATCGTTTTGTGGGGTTCTTTTTAGTCCAAGGAATGTTTTTCGTGCAAAACAAATGCTTGCAATGGATCCAGCATCATGAAAAGGTTAACCCCTAGTTTGACCCCTCACATGCTACTTAAAGCAGATTTTTTTTCCCCAGTATAGTAAAGTTAATGGAACACAAACACAAATCAGTTTTTTTATGAGGTTTCCCCCGGGAGTTGAATTTCAACCTTTTAGTACATATTATTACACAGTACACACCTTTAGAAACACATTGGTGAAGAAATTTCTTGGTAACGATTTACTTCGCAGATTGGTCAAATATCTTATAAAATCCCCTTACTATTTATTACTATTTACAGTAACACTACTAGCCCCCATAACAACATCTGCCCATGAAAGATTGCGGAGCATCTTGGGAATGGGCTTATTGTGTCTAAAAAGACATATTTAGCTGCTTGAACGCATGGCCCCACCCACTGAAATCAACATCGTTAAAATGTCTAAAACGAAAGGAAGTAGTAAATGAAATCATTTTAACACTCATCTTTTCTTTTCTCTAATTAATTACCATCTAAAGTAAGTTGTCCTTTAAGTAAACATACTTAGTTACATTACACCACTTACTTTAGTGCCTTGTTTCAGGTGATCAAACACCTGGTTGAAGTCCTCCCTGAAGTGCTCCTTGAGGAGGTCCTTCATCAGCTGGTACAGCCAGGCGCGGTCCCCGCCGTCCACCAGCCGGTCGTAGAAGACGCGGAACACCTCGTGGACGAACAGGCGCACCATGGTGCGCCGGTCGCCCAGGGACTCCTTCCTCAGCAGCAGGCAGCCGTGGATGACGCGGGAGAAGTCCCGCAGGTTGAAGGTGTAGTGGGACTTGGCCGGGGTGGGGAGCAGGTTCTCCATGGCCTTCTTGTACACCTTGGGGGGGATAGGAAAGCATATACTGCAGGGTTCCCCAATTAGTTTTCCCCAAGGGCCGAATTATGTCTAGGGTACCAAGCCGAGGGCCACAACATTACAGGGGGGCGACGGTGGCGTTCCCGCTACTCCAGCGACAGTTCAGATATCGTCGTTGTCGGGTGAAAATCTTGTATGTCCAAAACCGTTCGTTTTGCATTTATCATTTTAAAAATGATTTAAACTAGTGAAACCAGCCGATCTACAAGCACACAACTTGTGTGCTTGTAGATCTGCTGTTTTCACTACTTTTGTGCGACGGCCTTGTAGGATGAAGCAGGGCTTTACTTTGCAAAAGAACATACAAATTTGGAGACACCAGGTTTCCACCCGACAACGACGATATACTAGTGTTGTTGCTGCTCTTATACCACCATTATTACTGGGGTTGGTGGGGGCCAGACAGACAGTAGCACCCCGCGGGCCGCAAATGGCCCGCGGGCCGCCTATTGGGGAACCCTGATATACTGTGTATATAAACTCAGCACAAAAAGAAAGGAAACCTGAATTTGGTCCATTATATCTCCCCTTTAATAATACCAATTTGTATTGTCTTTTATATCATTTGTATTGTTGATTTGTCACCTTTACAACGAGGTACAGTTTGTAAGCATCGGGCATTCGTGGAATGAGCGCCGCAGCCAAACGTGTGGGTAGCGGCGACCCAAGATTTGCCAACATTCGGTCCATTATATCTCCCTTTTAATTATGCCAAATGTTATTGTGTTTGATATCATTGTTATTGTTGATTTGTCACCTTTACAACAAAGACTGTAAGGATCTGGCATTCGTGGAATGAGCAACACAGCCAAACGTGTGGGTAGCGCCCCCTCCATAAATGGTCAAAATGGCCTTGCAGGCCTGCAATACTGTTCTTTTGGTGTTCACCTTTGTTGCTTGGTTCATTGAATGATTGCACTCTCCCACAGTAATAAGGAAAAGAAAAAAACAACACATATTGGCCATTTTTAGACTTTGTTCATTTTAAGCTCAGTGTCAGGAAGCCCAAAACGAGAGTAAATGCCAGCAGAACAGTATATTGCAAGCCATTTTGGGAGAATTTTGGTCAGTGCTACCCACACGTTTGGCTGTGTAGCTCATGCCTCGAATGCCTGATGCTTACAAGCTGTACCTCGTTGTAAAGGTGACAAATCCAACAATAACAATTGTATAAAACACAATACAAATTGGTATTATTAAAGGGGAGATATAATGGACCTAAGTCAAGTTTCCTTTCTTTTTGTGCTGAGCTTATATACAGTATATATCGTATATATATTTTTTAAAATTTGAAACCCATTTTTCACCCAGTGTCAATTATCTAATGTAATCCTGGACGCTACACTCCTTCTGCCAACCTGGGGAGAGCAACGGACTGACCTCATGCTTCCTTCTATGGATGAGGAGTCCAAGTTGCTTCTTTTCACCTGACAGGGGGGAGCTTCCACCGGTTGGACGTAGCGTGTGGAAGGAACACGTTATTCCACCCAGTTCCTTTCCCCTCAATCAGGCACCCCGGATGGCCAGGGGGAGGTAGTATAGAGACCAGGATTACTGCATGTTTTTTGTGAGGGTACCTACCCTATAGGAGACACGGGGAGAACCTGCAAACTCCACACAGAAAGGCCCTTTTGCCAACCCCACCTAGGGTATGGGCACTACATGTAGCTTATAGCGTAAGTTCAATAAAAAGATCTAAGTTGTTACTCTCAGCTCAAAGGGTGTGCTCTTCTAGCCTATGGGCGTGCACTTCTAGCCAATCTGCAGCCAGCCAATCAGGCGATTGGACTCCGCCTTTAAATATCTCCACTGCCTCTGAACCTTGTCATTCTCTTTTCAGCATGCAACAAGCATCCCACCTCCATCCCCAACTCCACCTTGTCTCTGTCAAGAGTTAAGACGGAGGTTCACCTGCACTGCCACCACCAGCGTCTAGACTCCATGGGGGGCTCTCCCTATTAAAATCTAATCTATATGTATAATAGTATTTAAACATAATCATATGTTTAATGTTAATGGAGTCTAATCGCCAAAATATATTTCATTATTCAATCTGTAATAAATAATTTTGTAACACCGTGAGCCTATTGAAGTTCGTGGGCAGTCCTTCATTGTGCGTCCTTTTTGAGAACTCACCTCCATGGTGGCAGCCACGATCTGCTTGCCCGCGGCGAAGCACTCGGGAGGGAAGTGGTGGCTGCGGAAGCAGAAGTCCACCATGTTGGAGAAGATGCGCACCATGGTGGCGTCGCTGAAGGCGTTGATGCTGCACACGTTGAAGTGGCGCAGGAAGCGGGGCGTCACGGCGTTCCTCCCGCCACCAGGGGTCCCCATGGCCGAGATGAGCTGCAGGTCCACCAGCGTGATCTTGGAGGTGTCCTTCAGGTCATACCTAGGGATGGGACGATAAGCGATATTATCGTTTATCGTGATAAAAAAACTCTATATATCAAACACTAGATAATCCTATCATGGAGATTTAATTTATCGTGATATCGTCCTCCGTCATGCACTGGGCTCAAGTCACCTTTTATTTGCTGAGCTGCATATACCACTTAAACCATCTATAATTGGTAAAACGTACTTATACATACTTTTTTTCACTCTCTATCAATGTCTTCGCCAAAAAATAGCAGATCTACAAGCTCACAACGCGTCGCAATGGGCGAATGTTCTGCCCCAGGATAATGGATGTTGTTGAGTATATTTTGATTATCGCGATAATATCGTAAATCGAGATTTCTTTGGTCACAATAATCGTGATATGACAATCCCTAGTCATACCTAATGGTGCCAGAGATCAAAAGGAACACAGACACGTTGTGAGCTTGTAGATCTGCTATTTTTGGTGAAAAGAGTTCGCCAAAAAGAACTCGTCAAGTACAGTGCAAATCAGGTCTGTTTTAATAAGCATCGTGAAGTGATATTGATGAAGTGATATTGAAATTCCAAATATTATCCAGGCACCCCTGGACTGGCATCACGGCACCTTAAGGTGCCACAGCACCCACTTTGGGAAACCCCGCTGTAGTGGAGACTAAGAGCTCATGCCTACCAGTGTCCATGGTCCAGGTACTGTAGTGCAGGGGTTCCCAAACTTTTTTGTCTCAGGGTACCCCAAGAATATTTTTGAAATCCGAGGCAGCCCTACATTATAATTTTCACTCCCAGCACCTTATATTTATAGCATATCGTCGTTGGTCGGGTGGAAACCTTGTCCAAAACCGTTCGTTTTGTATTCATCATCTATAAAATGTACTAAACTAGTGAAAACAGCAGATCTACAAGCAGTTGTGTGCTTGTAGATCGGCTGTTTTCACTAGTTTTGTGCGACAGTCTTGTATGATGAAGCAGGGCAAAAGACGTACACATTTGAAACTCGGAAATACAAGGTTTCTGCCCGACAATGATGATATTTTAGTGATTATGTTACGAGGAAAACGTTGAGATAATAGCCATTTTGGTTAGAACTGACTGAAAATGACTTTGTACTTCAATTTATACTAAATATTTTTTCAAGTGTCCAAATTAATTCCAAATATTATCAAATGATCTCACGGCACCCCTGGACTATTGTCACGGCACCCCAGGGTGCCCCGTCACCAGTGTCCATGGTCCAGGTACTGCAGGGGTTTTCAAAGTGGGTGACGGGGCACCCTGGGGTGCCGTGACAGCAGTCCAGGGGTGCCGCGAGACCATTTGATAATATTTGGAATTTATTTGGACACTTGAAAAAACATTTAGTATCATTTTAAACTTGAAGTACAAAGTTATTTTCAGTCAGTTCTAACCAAAATGGCTATTATCTCAACGTTTTCCTCGCAACATAATCACTAAAATATCGTTCAATGTCAGGCAGAAAAATGTCTCCAAGTTTCAAATGTGTACGTCTTTTGGTAAAGCAAAGCCCTGCTTCATCACACAAGACCGTCGCACAAAACTAGTGAAAACAGCCGATCTACAAGCACACAACGCCTCGCACCGCGAGGCGTTGTGTGCTTGTAGATCTGCTGTTTTCACTAGTTTAGTACATTTTATAGATGATAAATACAAAACAAACGGTTTTGGACATACAAGGTTTCCACCCGACAACGACGATATGCTATAAATATAAGGTGCTGGGAGTGACAATTATAATTAAGAGGTGCCTCGGATTAAAAGAATATTTATGGGGTGCCCTGAGACAAAAACGTTCGGGAAAACCCTGCTGTAGTGGAGACAGAGAGCTCATGCCTACCAGTGTCCATGGTCCAGGTACTGCCGCAGCAGCTCGATGGGAGGCTGGGCCCCGAACTTCTCCAGGGCTGGCATGTTCATGTCGTCCACAAATATCACACACTTCTTCCCCATGGGAGGACCGAACACGCCCTTCCTTCTCTTGTCCAGCCTGGACATGATGATGCTCTGCGAGAGGGAGAGGTCATCAATTCATCAACTGCCGTTGCGTTCTGTGTGGTGATGAGACCTCTCAAAGGTGCAGAAACATCTCCACCAGACTACTGTGCTGTGTGTAAAAGGTGCCAAAATGCGTAGGAGGCTAAAGGAGATACTCTGATGCAAAGAAAGCGAGCTCTCACCACACAGAACACAATGAACTTAGTGTGACCAGACCGTGATGTCAGACATTGATTGAGAAAAAGAAACAGAAAGAATCGCACCAGTGAGCGGTGCAAACAAATATGGAGATCCGTACCAATATATTCCGTACTAAGCACTTTGAAACCATCAAAAACGTGTGTGGACGTACATCTGTGGCCAACTGGCAGTGTACACAAGACATTTGGTGCTGATTAGTCCAGCAATTTGTGAGATTAGGACGGAATAGGACGTACACACCTACATCTATGTCATAAGATGGCTAGCCTCTTGCAGAAGCAGACCATTAAAAAAAAAGAACATCTTGCTAAATGCTGACCTGGCTCTGGTTGCCACTGGTGCGGGCAGAGAAGTTGACGAAGAACGGCAGATAGCGCTCCTTGTCCAGGTTGTTCATCATCTTCTCCTTCACGTACACAGACTTCCCGGTGCCGGTAGGACCCACGAACAAGAGAGGCCTGAGCAAAGACACAGAGAATGTTCTTGTTCAGCAATACGTTACATTTTACACAATGGGATAATAAGCTTGTGGTTAAACAGGTTGTGTAAGATATGCACACATAGTAATCAAATGGAAATGATGTAGAATGGCAAATGTTTAAATCATTTTTTAATTTACAGTATGAAGTAGAGCCCAACAGATCCTACATCTCATTTGTACTACATCTCATTAGTCCTAATTTGGTTTGAGTGAGGTTTTAGGGTTAGGTTTACGCATAGTTTTACAGAGGTTAGGGTTAGGATTTGGGTTAGGTTTAGGCATAGTTTTACTGAGGTTAGGTTTAGGTTTAGGCATAGTATTTTCAGCAGGTTAACATTCACCAGATTGGGACTAATGGGATGTAGGAACAATGAAATGTCGGACCAATGCCATGGCACCTAGAACAGGACCAGGACGCCACTTCTCAATTGAACTCAAACCTTATTCTCTAATTTGAGGGTCCCTGGCATATCTTTTCAAATGGGGGTCCGCGACATGAAAAGGTTTGAGAAGCACTGAGTTCCATGAACAGAAGAATACTAACACTCCATAAAAAGCCCAAAAACGAATCTTTAAAAAAATACAAAATAAATAAAGAATACTAACACTCCGTAGTTGATGCAGAGGTCCATGAGGTAGGTGTAGCGCACGGTGTCGATGGTAGGAACGATGAGGTCTTCCACCTTGGTCTTCTTGTGTCCCAGGCTGACGTTCTTGATGGCCTCGTTCCAGTGAACCCACTGGCCTTTCCCTTTGAACTGGACAGCAGAGAAAATGTTAAACGGTGCATTTATACAGCGTCTTTAACACAATTAGTGCCTCTTAATCTGAAGGTTGCTTGGTGCCTCGGTGCCACGCAGTTTCCTCCATAGGCCGCCGCTATTATTTTGAAGGGCTGGAAGGGGGTTGTTTTTGTTTTTTTGGATTATCACTTGACGGCAACGATTACGTCATCTAGTCACATGACAGTGTGGGACAAGAAGATGAAGATGGCTGCGCCCTGCCTTGTGCCTTGTTTACATTTAGATCTGCTGCAAAATGTCTCAAAATGGCTATTTTGTTTAAATGACGTTTCTTTATGGGCCTCTCCATTGACTTAACATTGAGGAGCTTCACTTCGCGTGCACGCCCAACGTGCGTTGTAAACAAATCGCCGACATTACCGATGCGGTCGGGACCGGAGCGACATTAAGTAAGTAATAATATCTTTACTGTATATACAGTAAGATTCACAGTCCTCACCGTCAACGGCGCCATGGTATTAACCCTTTCAATGACGGTGAGCGCCGTCTACAGCAGCAGAACAGTTAAGACATTTGAACTGGGAACGCATTATTACTTTAAACATTATTTTATGCTTTAACTATTGAAAAATAGCAGATATACAAGCTCATAAAATCATGAAAAATGGGTGCAAATCTTTGAATATATATATTTTTTAAGCAATCATTTGTAACTCAAATATTTGCTTCTGGGAGGTCCCTAATACATTATATTTTGAGATGGGGGTTGACATGAAAATTTACTGGGTTTTTCAAAAACCTTTAGAAGACATTTATAGAATTGCGTAAAATATATTAAAAGACTTGCTGAAATGTTCACGATTTTTCAAAAATAGCAAATCTACAAGCTCGCAGCGTGGCACTCGGTGCCGCGCTGTGAGCTTGTATAGCTGCTATTTTTTAATAGTTAAAGCAACATAAAAAAAAATGTTAAAGTAAAAATGCGTCCAAGGCACTTTACATTCACACACACATTCATACACCGATGGCGGAGGAAACCATGCAAGGCACCAACCTGCTCACCGGGAGCAAATAGGGGTTCAGAGTCTTGCTCAAGGACTCTTCCACACTAATAGAGCCCGGGATCGAACTGGGAAGCCTTCGGGAACCCTCCGTGTTCTAATGACGGCAGCTCTACCCCTGAGCCACTCCTCTAACCACTTTGACCCCTCTTCCCTTTTTTGGGCATGTCATTACAGGTGGAAATATACAAAATAATTAAATCAGAATTACATTGCAGACCCACAATCTCACAAGGCAGACATGTGGTGAAAAAAAATGACTTTCGAGCGGGAAATAATTCAACCAATCGCTCCTGTCTGAAGCCCTGGACCCAAAATAGACTATATTGCATCTTTTGAAAAAATAACAGGGGACTGAGAATTGGTTCAACCTCCCGTTGTTCCGTTAACATTCACCAGGTTAACATTCACCAGTGTCGGCAGGTTAGCATTCACAAGCGTTAGTTTTACCTGAGGTGTTCTGGTCGGAAAAGAATGGGAGGTGGGAACTATGACATGGCACTAAAATAACACTTGGACCATTCTTTGGGGCAACAAATAAGTACTTTTAAAGGTAAGATAGCCATCTAGGCCGAAGTTCTCCTTTAAAACATTACAATTACAATACATTGTATAATACCCAGTGTTGGGAAGTAACTAGTTACTAGTAATATATTACTGTAATAATTTTTACTGCCAAAACAGTAATAATATACCATATTACTTTGTAAAAAAATGCCTATTTTTGGTTTTGTCGGCAGTCGTTTGAAAACATTTAACAGACAGAGATTGCTGCTACATTTTACAGACATTTTGGCTGATTGTTGAGTCTTGTTATGTATTGCTATAAAAGAAAATCCCCATCTCTCCTCCCATTTCCTGTCAGTCTACTGTTCTATCAATAAAGGCATAAAATCCCCCAAAAACTTATCTTTAAAAAAAAAAAAAAAAAAGATTGTGTTGTTGTTCATCCTATACGGTATAGAGCATCGCAGTGGAAGTGGTTTCCTGGTGCCACTTAATATTCCCCATTCATTTTCGCCATAGACCTTTACAAAAATATTTATAACAATTATGTTAAGCCTCGAACCAAGCCATCTAGGATGGCAGTGAATCATGACCATACAACCTTTGTTTCTATGAAAAGAACATTTTGAAAATCGCTAAACAAATGGTAGTTATTAAATGTAGTAAATCAAATAATGTAATATTAAATGTGTCTATGTTTTCACATAGAAACCAAGGTTGTATGGTCAAGATTCACTGCCATCCTGGATGGCTTGGTTCGAGGCTTAACATAATTGTTATAAATAAATAAAACTCTATGGCGAAAATGAATGGGGAATATTAAGTGGCACCAGGAAACCACTTCCACTGCGATGCTCTATACATCTTCTTTTTTTTTTTTCCTGGTGGGGGGGGGGGGGGGGGGGGGGGGAGTAATATAATGTAATTATGTAATATATTACTCTTGATTCCAAATAAAGCGTAATAAGTAACATAAGTAACATATTACTCTCGTGAATGTCAAGACTGCTGTGCTGTCTTGACAGCGCAGCAGTGAGCTGGATGCAATCTTACCTGGTGGGGAGGGAACAGGTGGTGGAGATTAACGGTACCCTGTCCCCCCCCCCCCTCCCAGTAAGCTGTGGTGTTCCTCAAGGTAGCATACTGGGACCTCTGTTGTTCCTAATATACGTGAACGACATGGCATCTGCTTGCGACTGCAACCTGTTCCTGTTCGCGGATGACTCGGCTCTCCTAGTCTCGGGCAAGGACCACTTGCAGGTTGAAAAGACACTTAACTCTGAACTGAGTAAGATCTGCACATGGCTTAACGACAACAAATTATCAATTCACCTGGGAAAAACCGAGTCCATCCTCTTTGGATCAAATCATAACCTCAAAAAGGTAGATAACTTCACAATCAAAGTGGGTGACAAGGTCATAACACGAAAAAACGAAATCTCTTACTTAGGATGTATCCTTGAAGCTAATCTTTCCAGCGAAAAGATGACTTCTAAAGTAATAAAAAAAATCAACCAACGAACTCGTTTCCTACAGAGGATCGCCCCAATGGTCAACTTCAACACACTGAAGACCATAGCTGGTGCAATAATCCAGCCCCTCTTTGACTACGGAGTCCACGTATGGTATCGTGACGCCCCACAAGCCCTAAAAACTAAACTCAAAACAGCCCAAAATAAACGAATTAGGGTCCTGCTTAACCTTCCCTATCAGACTCACCTCACCGCCGCTACTCACCAGTTAAGAGTGGGGTGGCTCAGAGTAGATGACAGAGTACAGCAACTTGCAATGGGCCTGGTGTACAAGATACACTACACCACTATGATACCCAAGTACCTGTCAAAATACTTTATAAACGTTAAGGATGTCCATAATTACAACACCAGAGGCAGTGCCACAGATCACGTTCAACCCAGAGTCAACTCAAAGAAAGGGTCAAACTCGTTCTTCTGCTATACCACAAAAATGTGGAATGCCTTACCGAAGGCCATAAAGGAGTGTGGATCACTAGCATCCTTTAAAATTGCCCTGAAAAACCACTTACAGGCAGCAGCTGTTCGCAACTGGTAAAAACCTAGCCCAACCCTACCCTCCCCTGCCCCTTCCCCCTTCCTTGTATATACTTACTGTTTGTTTAGACTTACTGTTTTCTTTTTTTTCCCTTTTCTTTACATATCTACTGCATAGTACTGTGTTCTATTTGTCTGTCATTCAATGTTATATGAGATACTTAAATGGTTTCGTGTTGAAATAAACTTAGTCTTTTCATGGATCTCCTTTTAGTAGACCTTGTACCAGTGAACTGTACCGTCATGAAACTGTACATTTTCCTATGCAAACTTCTAATAAAGCCTTCAATCAATCAATCAAAGCCCAACACTGATAATACCTCATAGGAGTAGTCATACACCAGGCCTCTTTCGTCCATGGGACATTCCCATCTGCCCACCGAGGCAGGGGCGCCGTGGCCCTCTGTCTTCCCTGAGAGCATCTTCCTGAGGAAGGCATCGAAGCGGTCCCTGCTGTCCGCGTCGCAGCACCCCCCCACAGACCACACCAGGGAGAAGGCAAAGGCCGCCTGCAGGGGAAAGCACAGTGTTAGATATGAATTATGATACATAATTGAGTGAGAAAAAGGTTGGATGGGAACCACTGGTAGTGCATTGTGTTATTCCAGTCTTTGTCCACAACATTACCATGATCCAGGTGCGTATGTTTTGCTGTCCAGGACTGTCCTTCACAGGCTCAGTGAGCAGCATCTCAAACAGGCGACACAGAGACACCACGGTGTTGCCGTTGCTGGTGGACACCACTTCCTGTACAGTTTACAGTTTAGGCATTTAGCAGACGCTTTTAATCCAAAGCGACTTACAATCAGCAGATAACATCACAATAATAAACAAGATAATATGTCAGTACATCATCAACAATATAACAAATGCAAAAGGATATCTATCTAGAAAAACACCATATAATCAAAGTTCTAAAAAACATAAAAAACAAAACAAATGCTAACTAGCTTCATGTAAAAGAGTGCAAGACTGCAAAAGAGCTTCTTTCCACGAACAGTCAGGCACATGAACGAACAGTCAAAAACGAGAAAGATCCAGGGAAAAAGGAATCGCTAGCGCCCCAGCCCCCAACCCCTTACGTTCCCTCCTTGTGAAGTTGAATTGCACCTACTGTACATACATACCCCTTACGTTCCCTCCTTGTGAAGTTGAATTGCACCTACTGTACATAAATGCATACTGTGAAGTTGAATATATTAATCTGTTGCACATAGAACACTCTGTGAAGATGTTTACAAAAGTTAAGTACAGTACAGTAGCAACTACTGGAAAAATATGCTGTTGGCGTATAGAATATGCCAAACTTTTTGCACATGTACATCTGAGGATGCTCTTTTCTTTTACTGTTGCTCTTTTTGCCTTTTGCACTCCTTTTTAGATTATTATTATTATTATTTTTAGATGTGGTTTGCTGTTATTATATTGTTTTTTTGATATACGACTGCATTGACTGAAGGATGCCAAACAAAAAACAAATTTTACTCTTATGTACCTGTACAAAAGACGTAACAATAAAGTACAACCTTGAACCTTGAACCCTTGTATTCATTGAGTTTTCTGTAGTGCTAAGGGTTTAGGTGGAGTCTGAAAAGGTGAGTCTTCAGTCCACGGCGAAAGCTAGCGAGTGAGTCCGTTGTTCTAAGTGCGACAGGGAGTTTATTCCACAACTTGGGGGCCAGGAGGGCAAACTGTCTCACTTTTGCCCTCTGTAGAGAGGGCACAAATCCGTTATTCAACGCCCTAGGGGTCCACAGAGCCCACTTAGAGAACCACTACCCTAGAGGTTAGCTACCGTATTGTTCAAAGTAAAAAAAATACGTAGTTATAAAAATACTTTTATAAATGAAGGACATTTCTGTTTATTTTTTGCATCGAAAAAGTATCGAACCGTGGCAGCAAAATATCGAACCGAACCGAAAATTGTGTAAACCATACATGGGCAACTGGCGGCCCGGGGCCCCCACCTTCACTTAATGCGGCCCACAGGTTAATACTGGAATACTGATATATTATTGATTTCAGCTGTTACAATTCGAAACATGACCTTCTTTATTATCTATATCTATATTAGTAGCTTAATGACTATAGTAGTATTAAAATGTATTTATTTTATGTCCAATGTAGGTATTCGTATTTAGGTTCATAAAGTTAATATGAGTATATAACTAAATGCGTTTGAAATTAAATCAAAATTTTAACATTTCAGGATTCCAATTAAAAAAAAGGAAAAAAAAAAATCAGGATTCCAATTCAAAATAAGCAAAAAATAGCCGATCTACAAGCTCAAAACGCATCGCGCTGCGATGCGTTTTGAGCTTGTAGATCTGCTATTTTTGCTTCTTTTGTATGAGATACTAGAAAGTGACAAAGTAGGACATAGCAATATGCAATGTGGACATATAGTGGCCCTCTCCATCATCAAAGTTGCCCACCCTCACTCCAGATGTTTGTGTGTGGGGGTGGTTGTGTGTGGGGGTGGTTGTGTGTGGGGGTGGTTGTGGGACAACGGTGGTGCTCTCCTCCTACCCTGCAGTGCTTGCGCAGCATCCTGTGTGCTGGCGGCAGCAGCCAGTGGAAGAGCCCCCACAGCAGGGAGAGGTGGTCCGGGCTCTGGAGGACCCCCGGCAGGGTGTTCATCCAGGACGTCACCAGGGGCTCCCAGCCCAGCTGGGAGGGCTCCATGTAGATCATCCCACAGCGGCTCACCGTGGCAGGCTGAAAAACAGACCCATTCCTTCTTCTACCGCAGATAAAAGAATACAATAGTATTGGAGGCAGACTGTGGCCCCTAGAAGTGTCACAGAGACTAGGGCCCTATTTTCATCCATGCTAAACCCTAAACCCCTGAACTTCTTTGCCTTTTTTTGCCATTTTGGGGGGGGGGAAATAGGACCCCAGATTTCTTTAGGGAGCATTGTTAGCCGTCTGAATATAATACAATTAAATACAAAAATCGAATTAAGCAATCACCAAAGATCTGCTTACGTCAGCAGAACATAACATACTGTATTTCTTCTTTAACTCATTGAGTGCCAGCGCCCTCTAGGGGCCAAAGAATGCCAGCGCATCTCTCATAGGCGAGCGCTTTAGCTTCCAGGACTTCACCTTCCAGGACCTGACGTGCTCACGTTCATGCACGGCATGGAAATGTCCCGGATGAAGATGCTAACAGAATGGCTATTCCCATTTTGTCATCTAAAAGATCATTTTTGGGCGATTTCGCCGTTAATAAACCTCGCGCTTCCCTATGACACAATCCAGAGATATAAGCCTTTAAAGATGTGGTCTTTCATTGGATTAGGCGGAGATTGGCGATTGCGTTCGCAAATAATGTCCGGCCGGGACGTTGCTAGCTTTCGGCTAGTAGCTACAAAAATCAGGCCAGGCTTCAGAAGGCCTCTTATCATTTTTATTCATTTCATTAAATATCCCGGACTAGTTCGGGATACGCACCCTGGAATACGTCGCGCCGCCTACAATGAACATTGGGTGAACATTGGGGGGGTCTAAACTTTATTTTAAACCATTTTCAATGGAATATATCGTCGGACAGAGTAGAATGGCTTGCTGGCTAGCGGCTAGCGAGCCGGGACCACCCACGTTGCTCCAAGCAGCTCGGGGTAAGTAAAATAGCAAATAAAAAATTGTTTTTGATCCCGAATATCCCGAACTAGTTCGGGAGAGGCACTGTATGAGTTAACTGTTGCTTGACTTACCGAGGCCTGCGACAGGTCCATGGCTTCAAAGATCAGACTCATCTGACTGGACATCTGGATGATCTCTCCACTCATCAGGCACAGCTGTGTGTGGAGGGATGGTAGTGGACAGTGAGGGCAAAACTTAAAGTTCTTGTAGCATCGCATAGTATACGTTGAGCGATTATTCTGTCGATTACTTTTTCAGATGAATTGAATTATCAAGAAACAGTAAAGAAATTAATAAATTAACCACTTAAAGGAGTACCGGTAGTTCACCCCCAAAAATGTTGCGTTCCTAAGACAATAATCAATAATAACTCAAGTCTCCATGGCGTGAGTAATCGATAAAAAAACTCCTTTAAGCTTTATACTTTAATAATAATAATAATAATAATAGCTGGAATTTATATAGCGCTTTTCTGAGTACTCAAAGTCGCTTTACAACACTAAGTGTGTGTGTGTGTGTGTGTGTGTGTGTGTGTGTGTGTGTGTGTAAGTGGCAGGTAAAAACAACAACTTTATTAGGAAAAAAAACTAGGATAAAAGATACAAAAGAGATCTAAGAACAATAAAAGAATAAAAACAAGAGTAGGTACAAGGTCAGCTGGGAAAGGCGATGGTAAATAGGTAGGTTTTCAGGGCGGTTTTAAAGGTGGGGATGGAGGGGGCGTCTCTGATACGTTTAGGGAGTTCGTTCCAGAGGGTGGGGGCGGCTACAGAGAAGGCCCTGTCACCCCAGGTTCGGCGCTTGGGCTTGGGGACCACGAGGAGGCCAGCCTCACTGGACCTGAGCGAACGGGTTGGGACGTATGGCTCGAGGAGGTCAGAGAGGTAAGGGGGGGCCAGATTGTGCAGTGCTTTGTAGGTGGTGAGGAGGATCTTGAAGTGGATGCGTTGTTTGACGGGGAGCCAGTGGAGGTCATGGAGGACAGGTGTGATGTGGTCTCTGGGGCGGGTGCTGGTGAGTAGACGGGCGGCTGAGTTTTGTACGTACTGGAGTTTATTGAGGGTTTTGGAGGTGATGCCGTAGAGTATACTGTTACAATAGTCCAACCGGGATGAGATGAAGGTGTGAATGAGGGTTTCGGCAGTGACTTTGTCACGCAACGGCGTTGTGTGGAAAGTAAAAAAGAAAAAGAAAAAAATATATATGCTGACCTACAAGATAACAATGCGTCCCATCGCGAGCTTGATCTAATTGAAAATCTTCTCTTATAATGATATGCACAAAGTATGGATCAATTACAAAATTAAATGATCAATTAATTTAATTTTATAATCAATGAAATCAATGACTTCCATTAACCGTTGCACTGCCACAGCATTGAGGTATATACCTTCTTGTTGTCATCCAGTACGGTGTTCATGCTCTCGATCCATAGCGTGTCGATGGGTCCGTCAAACACCACCCATTTACGTTCCGGTGTCTCCGCCGACGCAAACTCACGGAACGTGTTGGCCACGATCCCATCTGCCCACTGAGCACCAAGACAACAACCAAAAGATTAAAGATGCGGTGCCATGATGTTTTTCCCTCCCTAAAACATGATTATCAACTATTATGATTATACAAGGAGGAAGATTTTTTTCCAAAAAAGTGTACAGAAAGTGTTCATTAAGTATGCCTGGTTGTCATGGTGGGTGGTGACCCAGCTGAAGTTAGCCACACCCACAGTGTTGGGTGTATGTAAAAGGGGAGGGGCTGGGGTTTATGACTCTATTAGAGTAATATTTACTCCATAGACACACACACAACAGAAAAAGTACAAAAGTATGGCACCACCTCTTAAATAAAATAGAAATGTATTCATTAAAAAGCATGGGCCAGGACCCCTTAGCTGAGAGACAGATGAAGCAGGGACCCCCCACTACATATTGGATTTGTGTTAATGTGTATTTTCTGGCATTTAACAAATTAAATCCCTCAATGCTTTGTAAACTTGACCGTTGGCTCTGTGTACTTGGTCAGCTCTTTTTTCCCTGTAAACCAAACCTCTTTGCCAAAAATAACCGATCTACAAGCTTGTTGTGAGCTTGTAGATCTGCTATTTACTGCTAATGTTCCCCACAGAATAGGAATGTGAGGGTTCAAGTGGTTAATGTTGAAGAAAAAGTTCCTATATCACACATATATTTAGAGGCCTCCCTTTAGTATCTCTGAGGACCCCCCAGGGGTCCCGGACCCCCCTGTTGAAGACCCCTGCCATAAGATTAATTCACTTCACTTCTTGAACACGTCTAGAAACGTTTGTGTTAAGAAGTTGCTCTATATTCTGATAGTAATCATTGCTAGAATGTTGCTATATTGAAGGGGTTTGTGTCATCCTTCCATTTTACTTGTGTATCCTGTAAGTAGGCTATATGTTCTCTTTTCTGATTGGATAAAACTGCTATTCCAATCAGAATACAGAGAAATAAAATGTATTTTTAAACAAAAGATTACTCTGACCCTACAGAGGATTAACTTAATGTGCAACATTGTTTTCTCACTCAACAGTAAACCAACAAACCAACATAAAGTTTAAGTGTATAGAGGCTAATTGCACATTTCTAAAGTGACAATTTAAGGACTTTTTAATACCTCTAAAATGACCAATTAAACATTGGCCAAACTGTCAAATATTAGAGTCAGAAATTGTGAAAATAGCCAACGCCTCACAAGTTCAACACAAGGCGCTGTGAGAATGTAAATCGGCTATTTTCACAATAGAACCGCGTGTTATACGAAATGTCCCACCTCATGAGACACGGGGTCGTACTGTCCAAAGAGCTGTCCCATGGTGATGGCCTTGGGGTTGACCGTGCGGTAGACCACCCTCTCCTCCTCGTTGTGGCCTCTCTGGTTCATGAGGGTCAGGGTGTCGGCCAGCACGTGCAGGACCTGGGTCTTCCCAGCGAAGGGCTCGCCCACCAGCATGAACCTGACACGGAAAACATACATCATCGTCGGATGACATGTGGGAATTTGGAATGTCTATCGACACCCCAGCCTTTTTCATTTGACCTATTGCTTGTATTATGATGCCCTAATCACCAGTGGTGTATAGTAATTAAGTACATGTACTTATGTACTGTACTTAAGTAACATTTTGAGGTATTTGTACTTTACTTAAGTACAATACTTTCACTTCTATTCCACTACATCTCGGATCGAAATATTGTACTTTTAAGGTCTTTGCACACTGCTGCGTTTTTCGTTGCGAAATGCGTTTTTCAGGGCAAGGAGATAGAGAGAGCAAGGGACCGAGTGGTGCGCGAAACGGGCGACAGTGTGCAAACGTGACTGACATAACGTAAAGTTGATTTTTTTTATTTGTGCGCTCCGAAATTCACTCCGATATTCGTCCCGAAAAACGCAGCAGTGTGCAAAGACCTTTACTCTTCACATTTATTTGAAAACTTCAGTTACTTATTACTTTGTGGACAGTTTTCTTTTTAAAGCCCTATCTATATATGTTTTGACCATCTGTACCAGAATCAGTTATTTATGACAGAGCTATGATATGACTTGATGTGGGCAAGATTTCTTCTGAATCACAGCCCTAAGTGTTTTTAAATGTACGTTTTTAAACAAAAGGTCACACCTAGCGTGAGCGGTGCTATTTATGAGTTCATTTCATTAAGCGTCCCGCAAAGCTTGGCCTATGTGACCCTGGGCATACAACAAACCTTGAGCGTTTTGTGCCAAGATGTAGGACAGCTGTAGGCCAGCTGTAGGACAGATGTAGGCCACGCTTCGGAGCCAGGACGAAGGACAGATGTCGGAGCACCGCTCAAAAGATGTGTAGCTGTGCTCTGAAAACACGGGCAGTGAAGTATAGTGTACTGTAGAATACATACCCATGCCTGACGATCATCATCTCATAGGTCTGGATCATCTTCTCCAGGAAGACCTGTGTGGGCTGGATGTTGCTCTTTTCACAGCACTCCACGGCCGCCTCCAGGAACAGCTGCAAGAGAGACCATGGTGCAACCAATGAAAACGTGCAATGCAACTACGCAAAACAGACTGTTTTTTTTTTTTTTTTTTGACCAATGTGTGATTTTTTTTACAGTTTACAGTTTAGGCATTTAGCAGACACTTTTAATCCAAAGCGTCTTACAATAAGCAGGTAATACTCATCACTATAATAAGCAAGATAATATGTCAGTACATTAACAGCAATATAACAAATGCATAGGAATATCAATCTAGGAAAACAATAACATAGGTAGACCACGCACCTAATTAGTAAAAGCTTCTAAAACCTAAAATAAATGTTAGCTATCTTCATGTATGGTCATTGATGGTCATTGAGGGAAGGGGGAGTGTTACAGTAGTGCTATGGGTTTAGGTGGAGTCTGAAGAGGTGAGTCTTCAGTCCACGGCGATAGCTAGGGAGTGAGTCTGTTGTTCTAAGTGCGACATGGCGGGCACAGCGCACAGCCCCACACCAATATTTGGGGTGTTTCCCTGAAGTTCTGAACTGCGTTGTGTGTCTGTGTGCCAATCCATGCTTTATTTTATAGAAGTATCTTCTGAAGTTCTGTTTTATTCTATTGCTAGTCCGGCCAATTCAAATACTCATATCTAGAAATTATAACTGCTTTTTAGTTTGGAGATCACTTGACTAGCGTTTTGACGTCATCAGAGCATGCTCTGATGAAGGCTCATAGCCGAAACACGCAAGCATTCTTTTTGGTGTGTGCCGATACAAAAGTAGAAATGTGAGTACTTTGTCCTCCACTGATTAAAAATGTTGGATGTGGGGGCGCCTGGTGGCCTAGTGGACCAGGCGCATACCATATAGGCATTACCATTTCGGCATCAATGCCTGTCGGCGTCGCCGGTTCGATTCCCGATCCGGGCGACCTTTGCCGCGTGTCACTCCCTGTCTCTCCCCCATTTCCTGTCAGTCTACTGTCCTATCCAATAAAGGCAAAAAGCCCCAAAAACAAATCTTTAAAAAAAAAAAAAATGTTGGATGTGCTTTTGGAATTTGTAATTTAATTCCTACTTTTTATGTATAAATGAAACTTTATCACATATCGCTTTGCAAAATGGAAGCACACAATTACCGATGAAGCGTTGACATGAGGCGAGAGTGTGTGCCGCCAAAACTGTGTGAGGATTAGCGAGAAAAAAATATGTTTCTCGAAAGAATAAAGAATAAAGTCGCCCAACTAGTCTGGTTAAAAGCGACTTTGAACAGATCCTGAAAAGTATCAAACAAACCTTATAATCAGCGGCTGGGAGGGAGATGCCGGGGAACAGGTCGCTGGTGATGCCGTTGAACAGTGGGATGTCATGGGAGAGGAACTTGGGCTCGTTCACGTCTTTGATCGACCTGAGGACCTGCACCACATGAGAGTAAACATGTGACGATACACTGGTTCCTAAACAGTGGATTATTTGTGGTTTCCTAATTCCTACAATATTTTGAAATAAGATTTTTTTCAGTAACTTTTTCACTGTCTAATTTCTCTTTTGGGTCACGAGCTCCGCTGTGTTGCGGAACCTCATGTATAAATGTACAGTACATGTGCAGACTGTCTGATTCTGCCAACAGTGTCATTTTAATTTTGACTAACCCTGTATTGAGCTCAGTCAGGTTTGACTCTAAACTGTGGAACCACTGGCCTGTAAGCCTATAAGCACTTATGATTTTATGTGGACTATTTGTATATGAGGCCTTTGTTATTCATTTTTTTGTCTTTGTATTTCTATGTTATTTGTATGTGCTATGGACCAAGTGTCCAAAAAAGTTTGATTGATTGATTATACAATCATCATCTCAGCACACACACAGTACCGTACCAGGATATCTTCGTTCTCGTGGGGGAACTTGAGCTTGAGGTTCCCGGCGGCCACCAGCACAGCTTTGACGGCCCTCATGCCGTAGTCGTAGTGGAACTGGGAGGAGAGCTGCTCCGAGCACAGCCTGTAGGTCATCACGATCTTCACCGACAGCGGCTTGGCGTTGAGGAAGCCGTAGGAGTACAGGGAGATCTCTGCTATCAGGGCGTAGTTGGGCACCATCATGGCCACGGTACGGAACAACACCTGCGAGGGAAACGTCAGAGATATAAACAAGATGTCGGTGCTGAAAATCAGTGGTTCCCAAATTAAGTAATTAATGTTCTTACATTTTCCAAAATATAAAAAATAGCAGACCTGCAAGCTCACAATGCGATGTGACACGTTTGTAAGCTTGTAGATGAGCAATTTACACATTTTTTTTTTTAAAGTTTATGAAAATATAAAGTTATTACAGTAAGTACATGGACTATTTTGGTCTTACATACTGTACCGGCACATTATTTATTTTGTTTATTGTTACTAGTCATTGTCAGTAATTTCTTTGTATATTTCAGTTATAGGCTTTGTATATTTATGTACATTTTCAAAGCTGCTATGTGCAAGTTTTTGTTCTCAAAGCCTACAGTATACAGTATATGTTTTTATTTTTTCACATGCCAATGTTCAATGGCTCAAACGCAGCTAAATCATGAATCATGAATTTACTGTATATGACAATTGATCGTCGGTTAAAATGTCTGGATCATGCCAGCCCTAATATAATAGCCGTGACCCAACCGAATGTGTGAGTGATAAACCGCTGGTTCCAATAGAAGAAAGCATGGAAAAAGGGACCTTGAGGTTGTCTGGGAGTTCGGAGCGTCCTGCGTAGCCGGGGTTCATGGTGATGGAGACGAAGCAGTTGGGGTTGAGCTTGAGCCTGGTCCCCTCGAAGTCAAAGTGCTCCAGCTTCAGCTCGATGGCTCTCTGGATGCACAGCACCTGCTGAGCCACCACCGACAGCACCTCCAGCTCGATGCGGTTGAACTCGTCGAAACACGCCCACGCACCCGACGACGCCAGGCCTTTGAAGAACTGTGGTGGAAAAAAGTACACAATTGTTTTAAAAAAAGTATCAATACTGCAATGTAAGAACGCTCTGCCCGGAATTCTATATTTACTTGTGTAAAAGTACAAAATCGGTCAGTCACAAAGGGAAAAAGCGTGCCCAGTGGAGAATCAAAAACCCCTCTAGCTCCCCTCCCCTCCCCCCCTCTTCTACACAGCACTGCCTCCCTTCTGTTGTTTTGGGGAACGTTAGATCAGTTCAGGATATTGATAAAGCGGACGAACTGGTAACTCTCATGTTATCTCAGAGTGAATACAAAAATGCCAACATTATCTGTCTTACAGAATCATGGCTGAACAGTTCATGTCCAGATAACTCTATCTCTGTAGATGGTTTTTGTATGATAAGAGCAGATCGAGAGATAGTGAAAAACAATGGCAAAATGAAAAGAGCGGGTGGGATACTTGTTTACTTTAGTAAGACCTGGTGCAGGGAAGAACACGCCACAGTGAAAAAGGTAATTTGTAACCCAGACATCGAACTACTGGGGGTCGTTTTGAGACCAATTTATCTACCACGGGAATTCTCGTGCGTCGTCCTGTTGACCGTGTACTGTCCACCTAGTGGCAATGCAGCGGTAGCTCGGGACACTATTTTTTCAACTGTGGCCAGTTTTCAAACGCACTACCCTAGCTCCCTTATTCTGCTGAACGGGGACTTAAACCAGGTGAATGTTGCTAAGGGCCTGTCTGATTTCTCCCAGTATGTCACTTGCAAAACAAGAGGTGAGAACACTCTTGACCTCCTGTATGCTAATGTTAGGAACGCATACAGTTGCGTCTCCCTCCCCCCTGTGTGTGGCTCTGATCACTCCATGGTGAAACTGGAGCCCTCGTATCTTCCTGTCGTGAAGAGAGTGCTTCCATTCATCAGGGAAGTTCAGTGTTGTACGGGGGAGGCGGATGAGAGACTCAGATTTGATTTTGAAATGACAGACTGGGAATCATTTTTCAGTGAACATGGGGATGATGTAGATAGCCTTTGTCAGGTTATCACTGACTATATCTGCTTCTGTGAGAGGGTGTGCGTTCCTACTAAGAAGGTTCGCTGCTTCTCTAACAACAAGCCGTGGATGACAAAAGAAATCATTCACCTCCTTAAGAGGAAAAGAGATTTGTTCCATGCAGGTGACTCGGAGGGCGTGAGGGTGGTGGTGGAGGAGCTTAAAACAGTCAAGGCTCAGGCAAAAGGGAGCTACAAAGCTAAGCTGGAGAACTCTCTGAGGGAGAACAATACGAGACAAGTGTGGGGTGGTTTTAGGAAGATCACGGGGTATGGCTCTGCCAACTCTACTGTGTCAGGCACAGAGGAGCTGGCAAACGAGATGAACCGTTTTTTCAATCGGTTTGACGGTGCTCCTGTTAATGTTCAACAAGCAGCGGCTGGGTCAAACGGTGACCTCGGTTGCCGCCCTCTTTCTTCCCCTGCACCATCTCCCCCCCCCCCCACCAACCCTGTTTCTCACCACCGAGCAAGTGAGGCGCCAACTCGGAAAAGTCAACACCAGGAAAGCAGCGGGACCTGATAACATCAACTCTAAGGTGCTTAAGGCTTGCGCGGAGCAGCTTGCTGTCCCCCTTACGCATCTCTTCAACCTCTCCCTGAGGACGGGGAAGGTACCACAGCTGTGGAAGTCCTCCTGCATTGTCCCGGTGCCTAAGAAGACCCGTCCCTCGGTCCTCAATGATTACAGACCAGTCGCCCTGACATCACAGGTCATGAAGGTCTTTGAACGGCTGGTTCTGAACCTACTGAGACCGGCGGTCAGTGATCACCTGGACCCCCTTCAGTTTGCCTACCAGGCTGATATTGGGGTTGATGACGCCATCACCTACATGCTCCATAAGTCTCTCACCCATCTGGAAGATCTGGGCAGCACAGTCAGAATTATGTTTTTTGACTTCTCCAGTGCTTTCAACACTATCCAACCGTCTCTGCTTGCGGAGAAGCTTACGCTGATGGAGGTGGACAAGGGCTTTGTGGCATGGATCACAGACTACCTTTCAGAAAGACCACAGTCTGTGAGACTGCAGGGCTGTCGGTCCGATGTGCTGGTGAGCAACACGGGGGCCCCTCAAGGAACTGTGCTCTCACCCTTCCTGTTCACTCTCTATACATCGGACTTCCGCTTCAAATCCAAGACCTGTCATCTGCATAAGTTCTCAGATGATACCGTGGTGATCAGCAAGATCTCGGGTGACAACACGGCTGAGCACGATGGTGTGGTTAGGGACTTTGTGCAGTGGAGCGAGGACAACCATCTCAAGCTCAACGCAAGCAAGACTAAGGAGATGGTGGTGGACTTCCGCACCTCCAAGAGAGTCCCCCCGGTGCCAAGCACCATTAACGGTGAGGTGGTTGAGCTCGTGGATAACTACAAATTCCTCGGAGTACACCTGAATAGTTCACTGGACTGGTCGGACAACGCGCAGGCGATTCACAGCAAGGGGAAAAGCAGGCTGTTCCTCCTGAGAAGACTGAGATCGTTTGGGGTGTGCAATAGGATGCTACAGATGTTCTATCAGTCTGTCATGGCAAGTGTCCTCTTTTTTGGTATAACATGCTGGGGTGGCAACAACAGAGCAGGTGACACGTTTAACCTAAACAGACTGGTGAAGAAAGCAGGCTCTGTCGTTGGGTCCTCTCTGCAGGGGGTGGAGGAAGTAACCAGGGTGCGCACTGCGAAGAAGCTAGATTCCATCTTGGAGAACTCCTCCCACCCCCTCCATCTAGAGATCACCAGTTACTGGAGTAAGAGAGGAAACGACCGCTTTACCTACCCAGTACGGAGATGTGAGAGATTAGGAAAATCTTTTGTACCGGCTGCCCTTAAGCTGTACAACGAGACACATAACGGACGCTTGAAAAGGTCTCCCTTCCTAACTTAGACTTACGGAACCATTGCTGTATTGACTTTGACCTCTAAGGAACTATTGCTGTATTGACTTTGACCTCTAAGGACCTTCCAGGAAGAGTGCTCATGTGCGCCTTGCGGTGACACGCTTCCTAGTTTCTTCTTTTTTCGCACTGATTTTTGACACTGCACTATTAGGTTGTTAGTGTTGGTAGTTTCTGAGTATTTTTGCTTTGTTTAACAATGACAGTGAGATACTTGTTTGCACTAACTAGCATTGACTGCTATGGTCTCTTTTGCAAGACACTTTATGTATATATACTTATATATTATTCGCCCCCTCTATTGATGCACCTTCTCTTTATTGGTACTGTACTGCTCTTGTCTTTGTTTTTATCTATCTTATCTATCTTTTCTTACGTCTCTGTAACTTTGTAAATAACTGTATACTGCTGTGCTACTTCTGGACAACTGAATTTCCCCCTTGGGATAATAAAGGTATCTATCTATCTATCTATCTAGTCGCAGGTCACCTGTGTGTGTGTGTGTGTGTGTGTGTGTGTGTGTGTGTGTGCGTGCGTGCGTGCGTGCGTGTGTGCGTGTAATATCAGGCGTTGTTGCGCGTTTTGGTGAGGTTAATGAAAGCGATTGAGCTCTATAGCGTGCGTGTGTGTGTGAGTGTGTGTCTCAACAGCATCACTGGTTACCCAGTTAGATATTTGCCCGGGACCAAAATAGTGAAAATAGACGATCTACAAGCTCACAGCGTGTCTTAGCGCCGCGTTGTAAGCTTGTAGATCAGCTATTTTCACACATTTCTTAAACATTTGTTTTCTAATTTATGGATTTTCTTAGATGTTTCAATGATTTATTAATGAAATTACTTTTTGGGGAATGTTTTGAAAAAATAATAATTAAAGGGGCCCATAAAAATTTGTCCGCGACCCACAAATGGGTCCCGACCCGGTATTTGTGAACCAGTGGTCTGGGAGACCATAACCAATGATGATATTGCCTGACCTATTCTTTACAGTAAGAAACTAGAAGCAGACGGCATGATAGAATGGTACAATCATCACCTTCCCCATTGCCAGATAGTTGAGTCCGTCAGAACAGTTGAAGACCACACACTGCACAGCCAGGGCCTTGGCCAAATCCTTGGTGGTCTCGGTCTTCCCCGTCCCGGCCGGACCCTCAGGCGCCCCGCCCAAACTCAGGTAGAAAGCTCCGATCTAAGACAGAGGTTAGGAAGTGGAGTATGATGACCAAGTATTATTGGATTATGCACAACTTTAGTCCAGTATAGTCATTCTGTGTCAAAGAGAACAATATCTGGGCACTTCTGGAGGCGACCGCGGTTTTCCCGGTGAACCTGAGCGCAACGGTGGGGGCCGATGGGCAAGGAGGGTCGCGAGCTTATGAGAAACAACTAAAATAAGACCTTAAAACCTTGGCGAAAACAGTTGTGTGCATTAGTGCAAGATGACGATAAAGGAAATCATTAAATGGAAAACATTAAATTAACTTCTGAAAATGCTTCTGAAGAAATGTGTGACATGCATGATCTGGGCAGATTGCCCAAGGAAATGTGCCAATCTCAACCCAAAACAACGGTAGATAGGTGACTTACCAGGGTGCGGTAGCAGCGGTCAGTGAGCGGGGTGATGACCAGTCGGGTTGAGTTGCCCAGATACTCGTAGGCGTACTTCACATCGCAGTTGATGATGCGAACGCGCACGTTGTCATTGGTCCAGTAGTAGCGAAGCTGAGCGAGCCACTGGAAGTCTGATTCGTGCGAAACACCTGAAAAAGGTGTCATTATATGAAACATTTTATTTCAGCTTTACTGAAATAAAAGTTTTGCAATCACTTGATAACAGAACAGTTTGCCATACTGTATGTTAAATATAATACTAATCACATGGAGTACCTTTCTGGCTTAGTTCCATGACCACGTCCCTGGCATGGACGTCGATGGTGACCAGCGCTCCCAGTGTGATGCGGGTTTGTTTGGGCAGTTTACCTCTCACCAGCTCCACTATGTCATTCAGCTGATTCTGCAGCTGCTCGTGATACCTCTTCAAACCCTGCATCAAACACACACAATTGCTCATGTAAAATTTCCACCATTTCAACAAGAAAAGACAACACTCATCAACTTGTCATTAACTTTCATTCAGTGTTGATTTTGACAGTCATAGATTATCATGAACTTTTGAATACAATTTAATTTGGTTTTAGACACATTTAGCCATCTGAAAAGTTTTAGTTTTAGTCTAGTTTTAGTCGACTAAATATCATAAGATTTACAGTTGATTTGTCGACAAAATTGTATTATGGCAGACCTTGATGGCGTTGCATTTTTTACACTTGGTTGCATGGTGAAAATAGCCGATCTACAATCTCACAAAGTGTTGTGCTGTGGCGCATTGTAAGCTTGTAGATCTGTGAATATACCTGAACATACCTGTAATATCCGAACTGCACTCAAAGATTACCCATATTAAATTAATGATGTTGAGAAAATAACTTATTTTCTTGCAGGCTGCAACTGTGATACCAATAATGAAAGTAGCTATTTTACTTAATAATGAACACAATTTGTAAAATGATACACTGCTATACTGCTCATACCGCACATAATTGTACTTTTTTTATTTTTTATTTGGTACACTAACGTGGTCTGGTGGACACAATGAATAAGGCCTACGACAAAGATATCTAACCCTGTTTCTTTCTGAAACTACGCCTCGGTTATGGCCATAAACCAAGCATGTTGTAGACGTACCCCAGCTCCTGCTCTGATGGCGTCGTGTACATCCAGCGTCCAGAAGATCTGGGAGGTGCAGAGCACCACCTGTCCAGGCCACTCCTTCACCCACTGGCTGCGCGCAGTGTCACAGTAAGCCTACCAAGACAACAACACACATTATACAACCAATCACTCCTTCACCCACTGGCTGCGCGCAGTGTCACAGTAAGCCTAGAGAGACAACAATACACAATATACAACCAATCACTCCTTCACCCACTGGCTGCCCGCAGTGTCACAGTAAGCCTACCGAGACAACAACACACAACCAATCAAATCACTCCTTCACCCACTGGCTCCTCCCGGTCTCACAGTCAAGCCTCTATCAGAGTCTAGGGTGAAGAGCTATTCACTTCACCGCGTTGTAGTTTCCTAGCTATCACCTAGGCTTTGTTATGTATTTTTAGGTGAAAGCAAGAAAACTACATACACCGCGGTGAAGTGAATAGCTCTGGACTCTGATAGAGGTTTAAGCCTAACGAGACAACAACGCACAACCAATCAGTGAGCCAATTGGGATTCTTATTGAATCACAGGATGTATGACAAGTTCCAAGTTGAATTCATCTTTGTTGATGCATCTTAAACTATCCGTATATTCACACAGATTTATAGGATATATTAGGATATATTTTGCATACAAACAATTACTCAGTATCCTATCATACGAAAGGCTAAGTGAACACAGCCACACCCAGACGTTAGGTCATTGTACACACGCACGCACGCACGCACGCACGCATGCACGGCCAACGCAGAGCAAGGCACCACATACTGTACCTGAGGACTTTGTATTTGGCAAATAATAGTACATGCAGCAGGATGTATTCTATGCTACTCGATATGATGGTGACGGGGACTAGATGTGAGGGCGGCGAAGCCATTTGTAACTAGTGTAGTTTAGTTATACCAGACTCTGATCAAAAGGTGGAGGTTGGGGTGGAGGAGGCAGCAAAGCAGCAACGGATCCGAGGCTTCTGTGACATGTGACAGTGTGACAGTGTGACGTAATGACCAGCAGATCTGTGAATGAGGACTAGGAAAAGGATCTGACTGACAGCTGATTACAGTTGGGAGTGTCCTGCATAAACTAACGCTATGCTTCATTTAGTTACAAATGGACAGTTATGGACTGTAATAAGATATTTAGCTGACGGTGGTTTTGTGCATGGTGAAGGCCTGATGAACTGTGTGGTGGTGTTGTACGTATGAGAGCGCAGAGAGATCATCTCACCACTTTGGAGCGAGCCACCACGTCTCTCACGCTACGAATCATCATGTCCTCCACCTGCACCAGCCACTTCTCCACCGCTCCCCTGGCCTCCGAGGTGGAGATCCGCTGGATCAGCTCCACGCGCTCCCCTTCGCTGCTGTACATGGCCTGGACAGGGAGCGGAAGAGTCATATACAACAGTGGTTTTCAAAGTGGGTGACGGGGCACCCTGGGGTGCCGTGACGGCAGTCCAGGGGTGCCGCGAGATCATTTGATAATATTTGGACTTTATTTGGACACTTGAAAAAATATTTAGTATCATTTTAAACTTGAAGTGCAAAGTTATTTTCAGTCAGTTCTAACCAAAATGGCTATTATCTCAACGTTTTCCTCGCAACATAATCACTAAAATATCATCACTGTCGGGCAGAAACCTCGTATCCCTCAAATGTGTACGTCTTTTGGTAAAGCAAAGCCCTGCTTCAAAACAGCCGATCTACAAGCACACAACGCCTCGTGTGCTTGTAGATCTGCTGTTTTCACTAGTTTAGTACATTTTATAGATGATAAATACAAAACGAACGGTTTTGGACATACGGAGGACGATATCACGATAAATTAAATCTCCACGATACAATTATCGTGAGTGTTTTTTATCACGATAAACGATAATATCACGTATCGTCCCATCCCTAATGTGTAATACAGCTTATCGGTCATTGGCATCACGCACTGACAACATTGAGTAAGCCTATAATAGTGTACTTGCCTGGATGTCCAGGTCAGGCAGAAAGT
The DNA here is from genome assembly GCF_963921795.1 of Nannobrachium achirus. Classification (NCBI taxonomy): domain Eukaryota; kingdom Metazoa; phylum Chordata; class Actinopteri; order Myctophiformes; family Myctophidae; genus Nannobrachium; species Nannobrachium achirus. The sequence continues at coordinate 11,348,967 of NC_137830.1, forward strand.
CCAGCTTGGAGATGCCCTCAAAGCACTTCTTCAGGTGGGGCTGAACGCGCAGGGGGTCCTTGGTCTCTGACAGGATCTCCAGCATCTCATCATTGGAGAGGAAGAAGAACCTGCCAGGAAGAGTGGAAGAGAGGGGAAGTCTGAATGAACCCATAAGACCTTCCAGGGCATTCACGAATAGTGATTTTTAGTATTCGAATCATTCGACCTCAAAGTATTCGAATAGTCGACAGGACTGGCCAAACTGGCAAATATTAAGTAAGCAAGAGGCGAACATTGTGAAAATAGCAGATCTACATGCTCACAACGCCTCGCGTTGGGAGGCGTTGTGAGCAGATATTTCCGCAGATATTTATCTGCGGAACCGAGTCACATTAAATGTAATACCTACAATTCCAAGTGCTTGTCAGGGTTCTTATGACTTCCTATCTAGCCAAGCTTTATAAACCATGAAGAAATATATTAAGAGAAAACAATGAAAAAATGTAAATAAGCGAATATTCGACTTCGGGGAACAACGTCGAATAGTGACTTTGATATTCGAATATTTGAATATTTGGTGAATGCCCTAAGATCTTCTATAAATGTCTTCTAAATCCTTCCGAAGTTTTTGAAAAAAACGTATGTTTCTGTGTCGGTGGTGCTCAAACTGTTTCGTGTCAAGGAAAGGACCCCCTAAATGATATGTATTTGTTAAAAATAATTGTTAAAGCATAAAATAATGATACACAATAATGTGTATCCGTTCTGTAGTGGTTAAAATCTAGAATGACACAGATGCTTTCCTAAATGTCTAAATGGGTAAATCTACTAAAGCTACAATATATGGGACAAAGAATACACGTTAGAAAAGTGTGTGATCCTACCGAGGGAAGAAGAGGCGTTTGGTCTCCAAGTACACGTTGAGTCCCTTCATGATCTGGTCCAGAAGGCTGTTGGAGTCTTGGAGCTTCAGCAGCAGGTCAGGCAGCGAGGTGGCCGAGAGAATCTATACCAAAGCAACACATTGGAACACATGAGGCAGCAGGGACGTGCAGAGAATATTAGAGAGGCAGGGGCCATTTAGAACGGGTACACATTATTGTGTATCAATATTTTATGCTTTGACTATTGAAAAATAGCAGATCTACAAGCTCACAGGTGCAGGTTTTTAAGGGAAACATGTATTATTGCGACCGTAGGTCGCAGTTTAGTATCAAAACCTCCACCGGCCGTCCGTCCGTCGGTCACACGTCACACGTCACACCTTTGCCCTGCTCATATCTCCGCATCAGTATGACATCACACCACATGTGTACACAAACCTTTGTGTACGTTGCTGTGGCAACAGTTAGTTGTTGCTGGTCTGTTAGTGTACGTTAGCAACCACCTTCACACCTTTGCCCTGCTCATATCTCCGCATCAGTATGACATCACACCACATGTGTACACAAACCTTTGTGTACGTTGCTGTGGCAACAGTCTGTTGTTGCTGGTCTGTTAGTGTACGTTAGCAACCACCTTAGCAACCATGGTTTTACCTTAGCAACCAACTGTTTACCCTAGCAACCAACTGTTTACCATAGCAACCATGTTTTTTTACCCTAGCAACCAACTGTTTACCATAGCAACCATTTTTTTTACCCTAGCAACCAACTGTTTACCATAGCAACCATGTTTTTTTTTACCTTAGCAACCAACTGTTTACCATAGCAACCATGTTTTTTTACCCTACATCCCTCCATATATGGAGATAACCGACGAATCTCACTAAGTCTGACCTCACAAGCCCCATATTTGGACACGAACAACATATAACTCCATATATAGAGACATAGCTGCTGACATCAGTATGACATCACACTGCTGACATCAGTATGACATCACACCATACACAAATGACCCTTATATAAGACCGGCATTATCTACCGACAGATTGTGGAGATAAGCGACCAACGGTCGCTTATCTCCCGATTAGGGAGTCTTACTGGTTATGGATATAAATAAGTAAATACTGTGACTATCTGCCAAATAAATGGACATTGTATATTGACAAACCCGGACCTTGACATGAACACAGAGATTACACACATTATCGATAGACCAGTGTAGCTATATGGAAAGGAAAAGTAATTAAACCCTTCCTTTTCATTTTTTCTTCTTAAAAATGCAATAAGTAGGTAGTATCGATACAATCGATTCTTTCCACTGCCGGTTCAATACAATACAAAATCAAACGATACAATTCGATTTTAGCTGTTTTCATTTCGATATACTTTGATTTTTTAAGTTAAAAACGATATTTCGATTCAGTTACTATATCGTTACACACACTTACTTCACAGCTCAACTAACAATTCCAAAAGGATATAGTTTCACCAGGGTTCCCACAGATTTTTACCAATTCATTTCCAAAACTTTTCCATAATATTTAACCCAATTTCCAGGACTATATAACAATAATTCAGCTCAATAACAGGTCGCTTACTCCTATGCGCAATGCCCAAAGACAGGTAGTGTATCCCAGTGGTTCTCAACCTTTTCAGGCCGTGAACCCCGAAATAATCATGTTTTAACTGGGGACCCCCCACCCTGACGCGCACTAAGAGTTGAGGAATTTTGTATGACACGGTTCTATTGTGAAAATAGCTGATCTATATGCATGTAGATCGGCTATTTTCACAATTTCTGCCTCTAATATTTGACAATTTGGCCCATGTTTAATTTGTCATTTCAGAGGTATTAACAAAATCAATAACCAAAGACAATGCATAGCTATTTTTTCCAGGACCTTCCAGGACCCTTGATAAATTCCAAAACTTTTCCAGTACTGGAAAAAATATTTTTCTAATTTCAAAATATTTCCAGGAATTTCATGACCGTGGGAACCCTGTTTCACTGAAAGCAAGCTTCTCTCTCGGCTACCGTTACCTTGGGCTCCTTGACACAGTGCTTCATGATCTCCCTCCAGTGCTTGTCCACGGAGTTGAAGAGGCGTCCCTCCTCGGGCATCTGCTGCATGATGTCCTGGGAGGAGAAGATGGGCTCCAGGTAGAGCCACTGGGCCTGCACCTTCAGCCACTCCTCTATGGTCTCCTGGATGCGGATCAGACGCTCCTCCCACACCTGAGGAGCACACAGGGTTTACAGAGGAATTAACCTCGCCTACCAGGCTTTCTGGTTTCCCTCCGTTTGTTTCCCCAATCCCTATTAAAATGCTTAAAGGGATATTACACTTTCAAAAAAACTTTTAGGTCCAATCAGGCTTGTATGAACACCCTGAACAGTTTTTAATTTGCTTCATTCAGTATTTAGATATTTGATGTAAATGTTACCAGCTCCAACACGCCCAGGCCCTCTCCACATACACACCCATTGTAACTTCAAACTCCATTTTAACCATGATAGATTCATTAAAAACACACATTATTTTTTCTGGTGACTCATAATACCCTCCTAATACGTGAGCAGACCGTGTTTTTTCAATAACCTTTTTCTTTTATTTTTAATAATTCTTTGGGAAAATGGAAAACATTAAATACAATAATATTTTATTGAAAATAAATGAAAAAAGTTATTGAAAAAACACGTTCTGCTCACGTATTAGGAGGGTATTATGAGTCACCAGAAAAAATAATGTGTGTTTTTAATGAATCTATCATGGTTAAAATGGAGTTTGAAGTTACAATGGGTGTGTATGTGGAGAGGGCCTGGGCGTGTTGGAGCTGGTAACATTTACATCAAATATCTAAATACTGAATGAAGCAAATTAAAAACTGTTCAGGGTGTTCATACAAGCCTGATTAGACCTAAAAGTTTGTTTGAAAGTGTAATATCCCTTTAAGTATCCTAGTGTAGTCTTTCCAGTCGCTACGAGTTGGACTAAAAGATGCATAATTATACCAAACTATTTTTTCAAAAGCAAAATTACTCCGCGTCAAGGAGTTTATTAGGTAGGCCCTAAAAGTATGTCCTTGAGCGCCGGGGAATTATTTTGGGTTAAAACTGTTTCCGGTGGATAGTTCCGGCCAAATTGTAGTCTTTGAGGACTACAACATGACGTGTTGTGGTTTCCGCTCCAGACCGGTTACAAGCCCGAAAAGTGAAGTGATCCCAGACTACTATATTTGATAATATTTTGAATTTATTTGGACACATGAAAAAATATTTAGTATCATTTTAAACTTGAAGTACAAAGTTATTTTCAGTCAGTTCTAACCAACATGGCTATTATCTCAACGTTTTCCAACGTTGAGATACATAATCACTAAAATACCGTCACTGTTGGGCTGAAACCTCTTATCTCCAAGTTTCAAATGTGTATGTCTTTTGGTAAAGCAAAGCCCTGCTTCATCATACAAGACTGTCGCACAAAAATCAAGGCCATTTTGGGTCCAAAACGTTTGAGAAGCACTGAGGTACATGAAGGACAGGGGAGCAGATGAAAGAGAGAGGAGAGGACACTGAGCAACACGTTCTTCAAAGGAATCAACAATCTCCCAGTGGACCAATAGCATTTACCCTCCCTAATGACCTCATAGCTCCTCCCCCACATCGTTCAATCACCCTACCAGTGTGTGTGTGTGTGTGTGTGTGTGTGTGTGTGTGTGTGTGTGTGTGTGTGTGTGTGTGTGTGCGCGCGCACTAGTGAAAACAGATGATCTACAAGTACACAAGCACACAAGCACACAACGCCTCACGTTGCGAGGCGTTGTGTGCTTGTAGATCCGCTGTTTTCACTAGTTTAGTACATTTTATGATGATAAATACAAAACGAACGGTTTTGGACATACAAGGTTTCCACCCGACGATTTGCTATAAATATAAGGTGCTGGGAGTGAAAATTATAATGTAGGGGTGCCTCGGATTAAAAACATATTTATGGGGTGCCCTGAGACAAAAATGTTTGGGAACCCCTGGAATAAAGGGTATGCAGGTCCACTGGAACCCGCCCCCCTAATCTAGACTGAGTGGCAAAACATTGAGCAGCATGGAGCACTGTAGTTTTTGAAGTGCTAGTTGCAAATCACTCAACGGCCCTGCATACCACCCGTTTCTAAATTGCACATGATGCAATTGTGTTGTTGAAAACGAGTGCTTCCAAACTCAAATTTCAAAACTCAAAAACAAATTTTTCGCTGGTTAAAGCATTCAATATTTCTAGGCCTATATGCTGGGTTATTGAAACCCTACAGCAGAGCCCACCTTGATCTGGTTCTCGAAGGGCTTGATGTAGGGGGAGCCCCTCATGGTCTGTGTCTTGATGATCTGGTCGTCCAGCATGGTCTGCACCTCGTCCACGGCCGTGAGGATGGACACCCCGGTCTCCCTGTAAGGGCTGTGGTGGAAGGAGACGCTGTCCCACACCTCCACCATGGTCTGCATGTACTTCTCCAGAGAAAACTCCTGCGTTGGGACACACGGCGAGAACAGATATCAGCATTCAGCACCCAGTTCAAGGATAATACAAATAAAAAAAACATGACACACGTGGACGATATGGAAATATACAATATCACGATATTTTTCCAAGCTGTATGTATGACGATACGCGATCTTATCACGATTCTTTTTCACCTTGTACAAGGTAACGAAAAAGGTATACAAATGTGTATATAATTTGTACACTGTCGGAGTTAAGGGGATTTGGCGGCCCCCCTGTATTAACTCTGAAGACCCCCTAGGGGTCTCGGACCCCCTGTTGAATGTAGACCCCTGTATTTGGGTACTAAAACACTAGTAAAAAAAATAAAAAAAAATAAAGAAAATATATAGAAAAAAAATTAAAGCTATTTTTTAGGACAAATGTATTAATACTCTAGTAAAGGTAATGTATCCAACATTTGTAAAAGTACCTGAATGTACTTAAGGTACCATAAATAAAAGTACTAATAATATGCAAAAATGGACATACTCGAGTAGAAAAATACACACTAGGAAAGCCCTGGAGCATCTGTTAAATGCCTTGTTGCTAGATACCAGGAGCATCTTCTTCAGAGTCACGTTGAAGTAAAAGTACCTCAAAACTATGTACTTAGTTACTTGTTTCCACCTAAGTATTAAGCAGGGCTAGGCAACCTTAGGCATGGGCGTCAACATTGGCACAGGGGAGGGTGATCACTGGCACACTGGCAGGAGTGTGTTTAAACAATGCAAATTAAGTCCCTCACATCTGTATGCAAATTAGATTCTGCTCATCACTCTACATCAGGGGTTCCCAAACTTTTTTGTCTCAGGGCAGCCCATGAATATTTTTTTAATCCGAGGCACCCCTATTATAATTTTCACTCCCAGCACCTTATATTTATAGCATATCGTCGTTGTCGGGTGGAAACCTTGTGTGTCCAAAACCGTTCGTTTTGTATTTATCATCTATAAAATGTACAAGCATTTTATAGATGCGAGGCGTTCTGTGCTTGTAGATCGGTTGTTTTCACTAGATTTGTGCGACGGTCTTGTATGATGAAGCAGGGCAAAAGACGCACACATTTGAAACTTGGAGATACGAGGTTTCTGCCCGACAGTGACGATATTTTAGTGATTATTGTGAGGAAAGCGTTGAGATAATAGCCATTTTGGTTAGAACTGACTGAAAATAACTTTGTACTTCAAGTTTAAAATTATACTAAATAATATTTTTTCAAGTGTCCAAATAAATTCCAAATATTATCAAATGATCTTGCGGCACCCCTGGACTGCCGTCGCGGCACCCCAGGGTGCCCCGTCACCCACTTTGAAAACCCCTGCTCTACATTACTTTGAACTCTGGTTATGGTTATCGTTCTAAACGATCATTACCATGTCCTAATGTGCAAATGTCAAAAGAAGAAGTAGAAAAGGGTTGTCTTATTAACAGATAAATAGACTGTTTTGTTACCACCGCGCTCTGACTTGACTGGTGCGGTGTCCTCTTAGATCATCAAGCAGGCACAGGGAATGGATCGCACACAGTGGCAAGAGCTACTTTTCTTTTTTGCTTTATTGCATATTCCTTAGGATGAGAAACAGACGTTTCGGCCATCCACTGAAGAAGGCTGGACAGCCGAAACGTCTGTTTCTCATCCTAAGAAATATGCAATAAAGCAAAAAAGAAAAGTAACTCTTGCCACTGTGTGCGATCCATTCCCTGTGCATGCTTGTCTTATTTATAGACAATCAGAACTTCATGTGAAAAAGGCTGACACCTGGTATAAAAGGAACAAAGATTGCAGGAAGAAGAAAAAAGAGAGCATTTCTGGTTGTCTCACTTTACTAGCAGAGGTGCTGATGGTTTCAAATCGCTCCAGGTAAGGAGACAGGTCTTGCTTGAGGACTTTGCGCAGCGTGGTGCCAGAGTCCGGCGTGAGGTTGTGCCCCGCTATCTCCGACATCTGGTCCCAGTGGCGAGCTCTGATTCCTGGGTTACACAGGATGGACACCAGGGGGATGTACTCCTGTTGACAAAAGACGACAACATCACAACCAATGCATACTATTACTACAGCTAATCTACTGTACAAGCTCACAAGTGGCTAAAGCGCACTTTCAGACGGAGCGCGGTTGCTGCGTCCTGGTAATTCGGGACTTTAAGCTCCGACGGCTAGGTCAGACGGCTACGTCAACCGGAAATGGATCAGCACTCGATAGCCAAACCTGCTCGCCGCCGCAGCAACAGCAGAAGCTCTCTTTCCACGTAGTGTCTACAGCGTCTGCTGCATAGATGCGTCGCCATGGGAACCAAAGAGTTCAGTAAAAGCGATGGGTTCCCCGTCGCCGACAGCTGTTTGCTTAACAATTTTGACTGCTACGGCTACAAATTATTTCAGGGGGTCCCCAGATGATTAACTTAATGTGCAACATTGTTTTATCTCTCAACAGTAAACAGACCAGCATAACGTTTACGTGTATAGAGGGTATCTGCACGTTTCTAAAGTTACAATTTAACAACTTTTTAATCTATCTATAAATGCGAGAAGTCTCTGCGTGTCTGTCTGTAATCTGCGTATCTCGAGAACCGTTCATCCCACCGGCTTCAGATTCGGCACGCGCGCGGTTTTCCCGAACCAGCGCGAAACGTTCGGTATCTCCTTATGCGGGTTGATTGTTGACATCAGGCTGTTCCGGAGGAAATCGGCGCAAGCGCTGACTCATTGTGACATCACTTCATAAAAGGCTCTGACATCACGTACGCCACATGAGTCAACAAAAAGTCTCTGAGTGTGTATGTGTATGTAATCCGCGTATCTCGAGAACCGTTCGTCCCACCGGCACGCGCATTCTCCATATATGGGAATAAAATGAATGCCCGTATGCGGAGCTGATGTCTGACATCAGAGTTTTCCGCAACCGGTACTGTGTGTGCAGAGATCTTCATATATGGGCATAAGTGGACAAAGACAAACAGATGGTCAAAACGGGTCCTATGACAACAGGTATATTGGGGTTTGCATTAAAGGGTGGGGCATTCATGGGGTTTGCATTAAAGGGTGGGGCATTCATTCCCTATTTCAAATTCGGCACGCGCATTCCCCACCGCATCAGGTAGTGCAGTGCTCGGCCTCGACCCGACCCGATACACGATTTTCTGGAACCAGCACGAAAGGTTCGGATTCTGATGTCTGACATCAGGATTTTCCGGAACTGGCACTGTGTCTGCATAGATCTCCATATATGGGCATAAAATGGATGCAGACAGACAGATACAGATATCTCCATATATGGGCATAAATGGACACAGGCAAACAGATGGTCAAAGATCTCCATATATGGGCATAAAGTGGACGCAGACAGACAGATACAGATATCTCCATATATGGGCATAAATGGACACAGGCAAACAGATGGTCAAAACGGGTCCTATGACAACAGGTATAATGGGGTTTTCATTAAGTTTGTCTCCTCCTCCATCTGTTTGTCTGTGTCCCTATATTCCCATTATGGAGATATCTGTATCTGTCTGTGCCTCCGACTGTGTTGCAGACACAGTGCCGGTTCCCCCTTTAATGCAAACCCCATTATACCTGTTGTCATAGGACCCGTTTTGACCATCTGTTTGAAAAAGCGACAGAGATCTCATATATGTGCATAAAATGGACGCAGATAAACAGATATCTCCATATATGGCATATATGGGCATAAAATGGACGCCGACAGACAGACAGATACAGATATCTCCATCTATGGGCATAAATGGACACAGGCAGACAGATGGTCA